>NC_057810.1:528349813-528667253 GCF_018294505.1 Triticum aestivum | reverse complement strand
ACGGCCAAGACCCGCTCAAGGACCGGAACCCGAGGACGTAGAGCGTCGGCACCTAACCAAGCTTGTGCGTTAAAGGGGGGTACCTGAGCATCACGACTTAGGGCTCCTACTGGCCCTCCAGCCCTCAACCTCTAGCTTTGTCCACGGCATCGCGACCTGGCAAACCAGCAACGACTGAGACCTGCTCGAGGGCCGAGACCCGAGGACGTAGAGCATCGACATCTAGCCAAATTTGCAGGAACACATCACAAGTTAAGGCCCAGAGCCAGGCACAACCCGCCTTGAGGTAGGGCCCCGTGGGTCCCGTGCTGGCTCATGGGTGCCCGGATACACCTCGTCAGGCCTTTAGTGCCTCGTCGCCTCTCCAAAGCAACTAACGACTAACCGCCGCTTGTCATAGTGGACTCTTGTTCTTTTTGTGGTGGGCCTGCAGGATCCCTTCAAGAAGCAACGCCAGGCAAGGCCCTCACGGCGACCTCTTCGCTCTCGTCCGCGCGAACCGCTTGCATGTTAAAGGGGGGTACCTGAGCATCGCGACTCAGGGCTCCTACTGGCTCTCCATCCCTCACCCTCTGGCTTTGTCCACGACATCGCGACCTGGCAAACTAGCGACGGCTGAGACCCGCTCGAGGGCCGGGACCCGAGGACGTAGAGCAGAAAGGGGAGCAAAGGCAAGAGGGGAGAGGCACGCGGGGACCTCGCCAGGCAACCCCTCACCGGCCAATGCACGGAACTAGTGCCGCACCAGGAAGCGGTTCCTGACTCTCGAGATAAGTCACCCTCCGGAAACACTAGCTATCGCAGCACCGTCCCCGCATCCAATGCAATCCCGTGTTAGCAACGTCGCACTCCTTTCCCACCGAACGATGGCTGCTTGAGCGCTAAAGGGGACCTCCTGAGCATCGCGACTCAGGGGCTCTTACTGGACCCCGGGCTGCTCACCTCCTGGCCTTGACCACGGCATCGCGACTTGGCATACTAGTGATGGCTGAAGCTTGCCTTGGGACCGGGACCTGTCGGCGCAGAGCATCGAGCCCTCGTGAGGTTCGAAAGGAGGGGCTAAGCTAAGACGGGACGAGCATCTCATGCTGCTTCACGATAAGGATCATATTAACAAAAGGAACTACAGACACCTTACAAGCCCCCACGGGGTGTGTTCTTGGCTCCTCGCGGGGACAAAAGACGTGTACCCTAAGGAGTCCTAACTGCAGGAACTGTGGCAGCAGACGCCATCATCAACAGTGGGCCGTCAGGCATCGGCGCCAACCTCATCCAGATCAGAGGCAGCGTCGGCCTAACGAGCCCGTCTTGCTCCGAGAGCGGCGCAGACTCGGGGGCTCATAGCTGTCGTCACTCGTCTCCGGAGTCGCGAAGAGCTCGGCGGAGTCGCTGGATCCTCCAGCGCCCCCGTCGCCTGAGGAGCCGCTGAGGGAGCGGACGGCAGGCCTGGTCCCTGCCGCCCCAGAACTTCGGCCGCCTCCTCTGGGACAACACTCTAGCCGACGCCCATCTTCGTCGAAGACCTTGAAGAGCATCAAGGAGGCGCCATTGTAATCCAGGTGGATCACTAGGGCCCCCTCCGATCGGCAGACCCGGGCGATCTCGCCCCAACCCCGGGTCATGAAGACCTTGCCTGGAGCGACGACTTCGACATCCGCCTTGGTCGCAGGAGTCCGGCATTCGGCGTGCTGCAGCCAGAGCCTGAAAGGCCCCCTTGGCAGAATCTCGAAGGCGAAGGAAGGAGGAAGGCGAATCCAAGATCAAGGAGGCATGGCGGCATGAAGCACAAACTCTCGGGAGGAGCCCTCGGCGTGAACTCCAGGAGGGACAACGCGCACCGCCGTGACCCGCCGGTGCCGACGGCGGCGTTGTCCATGGCGCTCGACATCTACTCCTTTGCGCAGTTGCAGATGAAGATGAACTGGAATGGCCCGCGCCATTCCATACTTATAGCTAGAGGAGGCCAACCGCCAACCTCCATGATCAGAGGTAATCATGACCCGCTTTGCATGCAGGGACTTGCCAGTTTGCGCAGTTGCCGAGGTGTCATGGGGGAGCGGAGCCGCCCACGACCAATCAACTGCCACGCGGCGCCCAAGGCCGCAGGGTGTTAGGGCCCGCGACGCTTCGCACTTGCCCCTTCTCTTCTCTGCTCAGCCAAGTCCGGGCGCGCCTTGGGCCCGGGGGCTATTATCAGCGTTCTGGGAACGGGGGTCCACAGACTTGCCTGCATGTGGCCTGCGGCGTGCTTCAAGGGGCGGCCCAGCATGGCCCATCTTCATAAGCAGAAGCTCAAGACCCTCGCGAGGGAACAAGCCTCGCGGGGTGGGCGACAGGAAGCTTCCTCATGCACAGCCTCGTCAGGCTGGCTCGCGAGGAGGCGGAGAGATCATGGCGGGGTGCCTCACAAGGTGCCCATGACGCAAGCCATGACGACCAAGGGCGCCAGGCAGGCGCCAACCCTTGCAGTGTCCTCCCTTTCCTCTTTGGTGCAAAGGGAGCAAGCATAGGCGAGAGCATCAAGCAAAGGCATCCATTTCGGCGCAACAAGACCAAGACCAGCAGAACGGCAGGATGGAGGTCATCGTGGAGCCCAAGCTGGCGTCACCACCAGAGCCTTTGGCAGGCGAGGACCAACTTTAGTCAGGATAAGTGTACTAGATGTTCCCCTTCAAAATGGCCAATTGTTGGCGCCCTTCCCACTCAATATTTGGGAAGAGGCTCAGGGCCTTTGCCTATAAATAGGACTAGCCACTCTCAAGGCAGAGATGGACGAATCGAACCTTAGCCAGAACCACCAACGCAAGAACCCCTCCCCTCGCGAGGGTGTTCTTCCTTGTATTGTTCATCATCAGCCCAAGAGGCAATCCACCACACCACACACTGGAGTAGGGTATTACACCACAATGGTGGCCTAAACCAGTATAAACCCTGTGTCTCTTGTGGTGCTCTTTTCATAGCTTAGACCCTAGCGAGGCGGTGAGGTGCAGGTAGGTAGAGGGCGAAATCTCCGCGTGCACCCCAGTGTTCGAATCTAATGGGTTTGCCGGAACCCGAAATCCGACACATGAGTACAAATGTAACAAGCAAGACTTACATCAGAACTGTCTACATATGTATCAGTATCAACAAACGGGGTGGTGGAGTTTAACTGTAGCAATCCAGCTTTGACTTGGTGGCTATCCTGAACTACGACTACAAGTAACTCTTTTGAGGTGGCACACATGATTCCACATATTCACCATAGCAATACACCACTATGGATCCGCTTTCGTGTCCCCACAAGAACGCCATCCATAGCACTCACACTTATCTTGCGCATTTTAGAGTATCCACTTTCACTTGTCTATGCACTGTATAGGCAACCTAGAGGTCCTTTACCGCGGACGTGGCTATTCGAATAGATCATATTAACCCTGCAGGGGTGTACTTCTTCACACACGCTCTCGCCACTTACCGCCATGTACACGTCATGTATCTCCGCAACCTTCAAACAGAAGCCCGGCAAGGGTGTCGGCCACGACCTGACTAACCACACAAGACTCTAATCTAGGTTTATCGCCTATTTGGGTTCCATCCGCAAGGAGATCCGGTCGGGGTGTCGCTCACGGCCCCAAACGATGTGAGCAGGGTCCCCAAGCCCACCATCCGGGTGCCACTTGGTACACCGTGCCACTGCACCTAGTCTGTCCCAAGCCCACCTGTATCGGGTGCCACTTAGTAGACTACTAGCACTACCTACAAACACCAAAAACTAGTTGCAACTCCTGGAAAGAGATCAGGCTGATTAATAAGTCGAGAGGGTTCGAGTTACCGGAACCCAATGTGTGGTAGCAACTGTTCATGGATCACAAATACAGAACTCGGTTCCTGAGGACGGCTTCAATTAGACAACCCACCATGTACTCCTACATGGCCTCTCACCGCTACCTATACCAAATCGTGTTCACACATTAGCTCTCAATAGTAGGACATGTTCACACACCTCCAATTCATCACCGATGAATCAGACCTAACACAACTCTAAGGAATAGCAGGCATGAAAAACAAACATGAATGAGTAGGCACATCAGGGCTCAAATAACTCCTACTCATGCTAGTATGTTTCATCTATTTACTGTGGTAATGACAGGTCATGCAGAGGAAAGGGGTGCAGCTACCGCAGCATGTAACAGTTGAAACGTTGTTGTCCTAATGCAGTAAAATAGTGCAGGAGTGAGATAGTGGGATTGTATCAGAATGAACAAGGGGTTTTTGATTGCCTGGCACTTCTGAAGATAGTACAACTCTTCATTGGTGTCATCGAACTCATCGTTGAGACCACGGCTATCGAGAGGGGACAAATACTGGCAAACAAGCAAGAACACAATCAATGCAATGTAGCAATGTGATGCATGAATGTGACATGACAATATGCTGTTGATTGAGCTAATGCATCTAGCAACGCTTTAAATGGAGTTGGTTTGAATCAAAGATTCAAATTCAAACTCCATATGTGATGTTTAAATGCTCTTTATATGATTGTCCTAAACAGCAACAATAAGTTGTTCTAACATGCATTAAAATGGTACAGATCAATATATTGGATATTTCTGATCATTTTTCATATATAAATTATCTCATTTGAAGTTATGGTTGAATTTCTATGAATTTTTGAAGTTTGTACTAATTTATGGAATTTTCTAAATTATTTTAAATCCAGAAAATAACTAACTGCATTAGTGCATCAGGGCGACGGCAGCAAGGTCAACAGTGACGTCAGTAGGTCAACAGGGTTGACCAGGGTCAAACCAGACATGCGGGACCCAAATGTCATTGATACAGTGTTAAACAGTGATTAGGTTTAACCTAAACCAAAATTTAACAGGGGCTGGCCCCACCTGTCATGGACCAAGGGGGTCATTAGGTTAGTGCCTAATGGCATTTTCCCCGGAGTTAGGCCACCGGCCATGGCCAGACGCGGCGGAGGTTCTCGGGAATTGCCCATGGGGCTCGGTTCGAGGCGTGCTTGGGCTCGTTGGAGAGCCCTCACTGGCGCACGTCGAACGGTGGCGGTATTCCAGCCTGTGGTGGCCGGAGGCAATGGCGGGGAGCTCGGCCGCGGCGGCCGGAGCTTGGGCGTGAGCGCGGGCAGTGCTGCGGTGCGAAAACGAGCACGAGGAAGGACAGGAAACGGAGGATAGCTCACGATGGGCCGGCGGCAGCGGTAAGGCGAGAGAGAGAGAGAGATCTAGGGAAGGGGGTGAGTGAGAGGTCGGGTAGATCCGGACGGCAACGGGGTGGTCATCCGGGGCATCGACGTGTGTCGGGGCAAGCAGGAGGTGGCCGGGGCGCATGGCCGCGCGCGCGGGGCACACGCCCGACGTCCTTCTATCCCAAGGAATGGGACGACTGGCACGGCCAGATGGACTGGGCCGTGCCGGGCCGGACCAGTAGGCGCCAAGTCAGTTCTCTCTCTCTTTTCTAATTCTTTCAGTTTTTCTATTTCTTTTCCTCTGTTTTGAACTAGTAAAAATACTAACCCATTTCATAAAATCCTAGAAACAATTATGGATGCTTTCTGGATTATTCCAGTCACCCTTAACCATTTCCAGCATTTTTGGAGCATTTAAAAAATATATATTATTTAAATTGCTCCAATTCAAATATGTATAGGATTAATTAAAAAAAATCCAGAAATGACCTAAAAATATGTTCATTATTTTTGGCACAGGTTTTCACCTTTATCAGAAGTCATGAACATTTTTAAAGGCATATTTGGGTTCATTCATAATGATTTTATTTTGAACCTAGTTGAATTCATTTGGTGCTAGGATTTTGAACATCCCCATTTCAAGTTAAATAAAATTTAAACGTGATGCACACATGAAGCTAGCCTAGTGCAAAACCAGAAGCTAGGGATGTGACATCTTGGGTCACTAAAATGAAAATAAAGAATCTTGAGCCTTTGCCAATCTTTGTCCTTAGCATTTTGAAGGGGTTCCACATCCTCTTGTCCTTGCCACTCATTATTGAACTTATCTGAAATGCACTTGATAAAAGTATTAGTCCAATAACAGATATGTTGTCATTGATTACCGGATCGCCTAGGGAGCACTTGTGCTTTCAAAATGTTTACCTGTGAGATTGAGCATAGTACAGGGAATGGGAACATAATAAGTATTACTGATAGACTACTTTGCTTTATGTTTAGGATTATCTGATGTGGTGGTCTTGGTGTTGATATATACTCATCTAGAGGAAGGTCAGCTCTACTGTAAGCTTGAGCATAACACAGGGTCAATGAAGTGAAATATTCTATATTTCAAGGTGAGATAGCTGCTGATTCTATTGCCATTAGTTTATTTGATACATAGTGTTACTTTACAAATGACCAGTTTATCTAATGTCAAATACTCGAATTACAACTAATTTTCAGTATTTAATGTGCTATACATGTTGTTCTGTATCTTATATGAATGATTAAAAGTTCAAACACATTTGTTTTTCTCGCTTCACTATTAGTCGTATGCAACTCTGATTGTCTGCTCTACTTGTGTTTGTGAAATAAATACTACACTAAAGAAACGACACATCCGTGACGTTTTGGGGTGAAGGAATTTTTTTCTGTCATGCTTATGAAACTTCTATGACAATAATTGTGACAAAATCCGGTATCATCATAGATGTGGTGGGCTCCTACTTCTATGACAAAAAATCATGACAGAAAATGGGCTTTTCGTCCTGGACGGGTCGGAGACGCAGTTGCATGACATTCTTTGGGTCGTCCATGATGGAAAAAATCATGGTAGAAGCAAGGGCGAGGAAAATATCAGGGAGTTCTTGGTTATGGTGGGTGGTCGGGGCCGAGCGATGCATGGAGGTTTATGCGTTTCTCTCGTGTACGCGTGTATGTGCGAGGCGTTGGCTAATTGAACCCGAGCGATCGCACATTACTGAACCCGAGCGATCAATCCCTTGGTTGTTAACTGAATCCGAGCGATTCATTTGCTGCTGACTGAACCCGAGCGATTCCCTTCGCTACTGCTGCCAACTAAACCGAGCAATCGATCGTTGCTACTGCTTACTGAAGCCAATTGAGCCCCCGTGCGAGACGTAGCCTGCCGGTGTTGGGTTGCCTCTCAATGAACAATGATCGTTGCAACCATGCGCACGTTACGTAGAACAAGTCGAGACGTGGTGAGTCGAGCCGGTTGGTTGGCTGTGGATGAACAGTTCCCGGTGGGGGTGGATGAACAGGACCCCGTGGTAGTAGGCGGTTGCAGCTGGATGGACAGGACCCCGAGGAAGCCGCCGCACCCCAGCTGGTTGGGGTTGGATGAACAGGACCACGTGGAGGCTCTATGAACAGTAGCCGGTGGAGGCTGGATGAATAGTAGCCCGTGGATGAATAGTATCTGGTGGAGGCTGGAGGAGGTCGATGGTGGATGAACAGTAGCTCGTGGAGGCTGGAAAGAGGCAGTAGACAGTCGATAAACAGGACCCTGTTTCACCATAGGCGCTCCAACACAAGTGCATTTACTCTGTTTTGCGGTACACCACACCCCTCCTGATCAACAGGACCCCGTTTCGACTGTAGGCACTCGAACAGAAGTCCGTTTCCTCCGTTTTGTGGTACGCCAGACCCTTCCCACTGAACAGGACCCCATATCGACTGTACACGGTCGAATAGAAGGTTTGTTTCCTCCGTTCTATGGTGCACCGGACCTCATTTCGACTGTTCCGTCCAAGCCGGTTGGCTCCTGATGAACACGACGTATTCCGACCCAGTCGCTTGCCTCCCGATGAACACGACGATGTTTCCTCCGTTCTGACCAAGCCGGTTGGCGGCCGATCAACAACATGACGTCACCGTACACCTTCGAGACCACGTCCGTATGTACGTACGTAGCCGTATTTACTTTCTTGCAGCGCGGTTGTACATATGTGTACATGTTATAGATGGGACTGCGTGACATGCTATGTCCGCGGATCTACTACGACATGTGCTGCTCCTTACTCGGCCACAGTTCATCGCTGCAGAGAGATCGATCGACTAGTATATACACACACGTTCACAACCAGACAGATAACACTACATACGCTTCGACCGGGTGGGTCCCAGCTGTTCCTTGCATGCGAAAATATAACTGGTGGGTCCCAGCTGTCAGGAGGGATATTTTTTTCATAGTATGGATGCACTTTGTTGCGTACGAAGATGTAGCTGCTGGGTCCCAGCTATCAGGGGGGAAACATTTTTTTCACGAAATATGGTGGCCCGTTTGATGGGTCCCTGCTGTCAGGTGGAGAAATCATTATTTTGCGTGTAATACAGATGCCCAGCTGTTAGCCTCTCCACGTACAGTACTCTTCCGATGGACGTTGTTCCTTGACCACATTGACCACGCCACACCGAGAGCACCAAGGTGGTGGACGACGGCAAGGACTAGGAAGGAGATGACGTGAATCCGTGGAAGACACGATAGTGGATGCCCCCGCGGAGTGGAGTACGAGGGTTGACTGGTTTCGCTGTGGTGTGAGGCTGCCGTCGCCACAGAATAACAGGGGTTGTGTGTGACTAGAGGGATGGCCTGGCTAGCGGTTGGAGTAGGAGGGGGTGGTGAGGCCTGTGTGGCAGCACAACCGGCCACGAAAGACAGGAGCAGGCGGCACGACCTGCGATGGTTTGGGCGGCTGGAGCAATAAGACCAGAGGTTGAAGAAGCACAACAGCCGTTGGATGGCCATTGTACAGTCACTACAGCTAGAATCGTTTGTCTTGACTAAGTTGACAAAGCCCTCCGTCCGCGTCAACTTAGTAGGCCACAAGCCAACCTCCAAATATGGTGGGTCCCACCTAGCAGCGGGGGTCTTTATTTGTTTGTGCGTAATAAGGAGGCACTTGCGTGTGAAGAGATATAGCTGGTGGGTTGATAATCCCCAATTGCAGGGAATCATCGTAGCAATTTCCAAAGGTGGAAGTGATAAGTATGGAGTGTCGAACCCACAAGGAGCTAAAGGTAACATCAATATTATCTCAACCCCTATCTGCCACCGATACGACTGTACGTACCCCGAACGATTGCTTCTAGATAGAAATGAGAAATAAAACTATGTTGTGGGTATGAAGAGGATAACTTTGCATGATATCGGAGTGCTAAAATATAAATGTAGGTGTTGTTATCATAAAGTTAGAATATATTACTAAATATTATAAATAGCGAGTGTGGAATAATGATGGGTCGGTGTGCGGAATTATCCTAGGCAATTGTTAACAAGACCGGTAGTCGTCATTGCAATTTCATATGAGGGAGAGGCATAAGCAACTTTCTCTTCTTGGATCATATGCACTTATGATTGGAAATCTAGCAAGCATCCGCAACTACTATAGATCATTAAGGTAAAACCCAACCATAGCATTAAAGCATCAAGTCCCCTTTATCCCATACGCAACAACCCCCTTACTCGGGTTTATGCTTCTGTCACTCAAGCAACCCACTATAAGCAAATCATAAACGTATTGCAACACCCTACAGCGGGAATCACTCGCGCTTGCGTGACACAGAGGGCACAATAGGACAACATCAAAATAAAACATACAACTCATACCAATCTATATCATCAATCAACCCAAAGACAAAGGATATCTACTCAAAACATCATAGGATGGAAACACATCATTGGATCATAATATGTGACATAAAGCACCATGTTCAAGTAGGGACTACAGCAGGGTGCGGGAGAGTGGACCGTGTAAAAGAGATGAGGATGGTGATGATGGTGGTGATGTTGATGAAGACGATCACCGCGGATATGATTCCCCTTCCGATGGCACTCCATCACCACCAAGAGAGAGGAGGAGAGGTTCTCCCCCTTGTGCTTCCTCCTCCATGGCCTCCCCCCTAGATGGGGAGAGGTTCTCCCTCTGGTCCTTGGCCTTCATGGCGATGATGGCCCCTCGGGGATCCTCCTCCATGGCCTTCGGTGATGATGGCCCCCTCCTGCAGGGTGCCAGAGAGGGCCTAGATTGATTTCTCGTGGCTATAGAGGCTTGCGGCGGTGGAACTTCTGATCTATTGTGCTCCTCGATGTTTTCAGGGTATATGGATATATATAGGCAAAGGAAGTCGGTCAGGGGAGCCACGAGGGGCCCACGAGGGTGGGGGCGCGCCCAAGGGTGTAGGGCGCACCCTGGACCCTCGTGGCCACCTTGTTGCTTCCCTGACGTCTACTCCAAGTCTCCTGGATTGCGTTTGTTCCAAAAATAACTCTCCCAAAGGTTTCATTCCGCTTGGACTCCGTTTGATATTCCTTTTCTGTGAAACACTGAAATAGGCAAAAAAACGACAACTTGGACTGGGCCTCCGGTTAATAGGTTAGTCCCAAAAATAATATAGAAGTGTATAATAAAGCCCATTAAACATCCAAAACAGATAATATAATAGCATGAATACTTCATAAATTATAGATACGTTGGAGACGTATCAGCATCCCCAAGCTTAATTCCTGCTCGTCCTCGAGTAGGTAAATGATAAAAGAAAGAATTTATGAAGTGTGAATGCTAGTAGGTGCACAAGTTTGATCAATGATAATTTCAGTCACCTTTTCGAGCATCATTATATGTCATAACAGTAGCTCATCTCATAAAACTTTTCATGATAAAGTAACAAGCTATTCACATGTTAAAGCATAGACCATAAACTTTCTTGAAAACTAGCAAACTACATTCTCAGCCATCAAACAATTGCAATTCATCTTATTTTCATGAAGGGTCTGTGTCAGATCTTTGATATACAAATTCCACATACTCAACTATCATTTAATATTTCACAATTGCTAACACTCATGTGGTATTTATGGGTTCAAAGTTTTAATCAAACACAGAGAAAGATAGGGGCTTATAGTTTCACCTCCCAACCTTTTACCTCAAGGGTAATGTCAACAATAATAATTTATGAACGCCTACATCCAAGTGGATATATATATCCAGATCACCCCAACACAAAGTGCTTGCCAAAGGAAAAAAATGTAAAAAGGAAAGGTGGTGATCACCATGACTCTTGCATAAGGGTAGAAGATAATAGTAAAAGATAAGCCCTTCGCAGAGGGAAGCAGAGCTTGTCATGCGCTTTTATGGTTGGATGCATAAAATTTTAATGCAAAAGAACGTCACTTTATATTGCCGCTTGTGATAAAGACCTTTATTATGCAGTCCGTCTCTTTTATTTCTTCCCTGCCACAAGTTTGTATAAAGCTTATTTTCTTCGCACTAATAGATCATACATATTTAGAGAGCAATTTTTATTGCATGCACCAATGATAACTTACTTGAAGGATCTTACTCAATCCTTAGGTAGGTATGGTGGACTCTCATGGCAAAACTGGTTTAAGGGATGTTCGGAAGCACAAGTAGTATTTCTACTTGGTGCAAAGAATTTGGCTAGCATGAGAGGGAAAGGCGAGCCCATCATATTGGATGATCCAAGACAATATAACGTTTCGGATATAGGAAAACATAACCCACAAAGTTGTCTTCCTTGTCCAACATCAACTTTTTAGCATGTCATATTTTCGTGAGTGCTCACAATTACGAAAGATGTCCATGATAGTATATTTATATGTGAAATGTCTCTTACTTCAGTATTCTTTCGTGAATTGTTCAACTGACCAATACAATGTTTGCTAACCTTCAATAAATTTACCACCTCTACTTCTTATATGTGAAGTCATTACTCCTCATGGGATAAGCATATGAAACATATATAATTTTGGATTTATGACATTCAAATCATTCAACCATTTACTCATAGGATATAAGTGAAGCACACGAGTAAATGACAAAACTACTCCAAAAAGATATAAGTGAAGATCAATGAGTAGTTAAATAATTATGTAGCTATGTGAAGACTCTCTCTCATTTAAGAATTTCAGATCTTGGGATATTATTCAAAGAGCAAGCAAAACAAAATAAAATGACATTTCAAGGATAGCACTCATCATGTGAAGAAGCAAAAGTTTAGGCTCAACCGATACTAACCGATAATTGTTGAAGAAGAAAGGTGGGATGCCTACTGGGGCATCCCCTAGCTTAGGTGCTTGAGAATTCTTAGAATATTATCTTGGGGTTCCTTGGGCATCCCCAATCTTGAGCTTTTGTGTTTCCTTAATTCCTCTCATATCACGGTTTTCCTAAATCTCAAAAACTTCATCCACACAAAACTCAACAAGAACTCGTGAGATAAGTTAGTATAAACCAATGCAAAACCTTATCATTTTCTACTGTAATATATCACTAAAACTATTATTCAACATTGCATACTAAATTTCTATGCATATTTAATACTCCTATACTCAAATAGAATCATTACAAAAGCAAACATATGCAAACAATGCAAACATAACAGCAATTAGACAAAACAGTATAGTCTGTAAAGAATGCAAGATTCATCATACTTACCTAACTCCAAAAATTCTGAAATAATATTTTGAAGTGAGGAATTTTTTTATTAATCATATTAAAAAAGAATCTACCTAAAAGCACTCTCCAGTAAAAAATGTCAGCTAATCTCGTGAGCGCAAAAGTTTCTGTTTTTTACAGCAAGATCGCGTAGACTTCACCCAAGTCTTCCCAAAGGTTCTACTTGGAACAAACACTAATTAAAACATAAAAACACACCTAAATAGAGGCTAGATGAATTATTTATTACTAAACAGGAGCAAAATTTAAAGAACAAAAATAAGATTGGGTTGCCTCCCAACAAGCGCTAACGTTTAACGCCCCTAGCTAGGCATGATGATTTCAATGATGCTCACATAAAGGATAAGAACTGAAACATAAAGGGAGCATCATGAAGAATATGACTAGCACATTTAAGTCTAACCCACTTTCTATGCATCGGGATTTTGTGAGCAAACAACTTATGGGAACAATAATCAACTAGCATAGGAAGGCAAAACAAGCATAACTTCAAAACTTTAAGCACATAGAGAGGAAACTTGATATTATTGCAATTCCTAAAAGCATACGTTCCTCCCTCATAATAATTTTTAGTAGCATCATGAATGAATTCAACCATATAACCAGCACCTAAAGCATTCTTTTCATGATCTACTTGCATAGAAATTTTACTACTCTCCACATAAGCAAATTTCTTCTCATGAATAGTAGTGGGAGCAAACTCAAGAAAATAATTATCATGTGAGGAATAATCCAATTGAAAACTAATATCATGATGACAAGTTTCATGGTTATCATTATTCTTAATAGCATACACGTCATCACAGTAATCATCATAGATAGCAACTTTGTTCTCATAATCAATTGGAACCTCTTCCGAAATAGTGGATTCATCACTAAATAAAGTCATGACCTCTCCAAATATGCTTTCATAAATATTATAAGATTCAACATCCTCCAAAATAGTGGGATCATTACTTCCTAAAGTTTACACTCTTCCAAACCCACTTTCATCAATATAATCATCATAAATAGGAGGCATGCTATCATCATAATAAATGTTCTCATCAAAACTTGGGGGACTAAAAATATCATCTTAATCAAACATAGCATCCCCAAGCTTGTGGATTTGCATATCATTAGCATCATGGGTATTCAAATAATTAATACTAATAACATTGCAATCATGCTCTTCATTCAAAGATTTAGTGCCAAACATTTTATAGACTTCTTGTTCTAGCACTTGAGCACAATTTTCCTTACTGTCATTCTCACGAAAGATATTAAAAAGATGAAGCGTATGAGGCAAACTCAATTCCATTTTTTGTAGATTCTTTTATAAACTAAACTAGTGATAAAGCAAGAAACTAAAAGATTCGATTGCAAGATCTAAAGATATACCTTCAAGCACTCACCTCCCCGGTAATGGCGCTAGAAAAGAGCTTGACAATCCCCAAGTGCAGGGAATCATTTTAGAAATTTCCAAAGGTGGAAGTGATAAGTATGGAGTGTCAAACCCACAAGGAGCTAAAGGTAAGATCAATATTCTCTCAAGCCCTATCTGCCACCAATACGGTTCTAGGTACACCGAACGTTTGCTTCCAACTAGAAACGAGAAATAAAACTACGTTGTGGGTATGAAGAGGATAACCTTGCATGATATCGGAGAGCTAAAATATAAAAGTAGGTGTTGTTATTATAAAGTTAGAATATATTACTAAATATTATAAATAGTGAGTGTGGAATAATGATGGATCGGTGTGCGGAATTATCCTAGGCAATTATTAACAAGACCAGTAGTCATCATTGCAATTTCATATGAGGGAGAGGCATAAGCTAATATACTTTCTCTTCTTGGATCATATGCACTTATGATTGGAACTCTAACAAGCATCCGCAACTACTGAAGATCATTAAGGTAAAACCCAACCATAGCATTAAAGCATCAAGTCCCCTTTATCCCATACGCAACAACCCCCTTACTCGGGTTTATGCTTTTGTCACTCAAGCAACCCACTATAAGAAAATCATAAACGTATTGCAACACCCTACAGTGGGAATCCCTCACGCTTGCGCGACACAGAGGGCAGAATAGGACAGAACCAAAATAAAACATACAACTCATACCAATCTATATCATCAATCAACCCAAAGACAAATGATATCTACTCAAAACATCATAGGATGGCAACACATCATTGGATCATAATATGTGGCATAAAGCACCATGTTCAAGTAGGGATTACAGCGGGGTGCGGGAGAGTGGACCGCATAAAAGAGATGAGGATGGTGATGTTGATGAAGACTATCACCAAGGCGATGATTCCCCTCCCAATGGCACCCCGACGCCACCAACAGAGAGGAGGAAAGGTTCTACCCCTTGTGCTTCCTCCTCCATGGCCTCCCCCCTAGATGGGAGAGGTTCTCCCTCTAGTCCTTGGCCTTCATGGCGATGATGGCCCCTCCAGGATCCTCCTCCATGGCCTTCGGTGATGATGGCCCCCTCCTGCAGGGTGCCAGAGAGGGCCTAGATTGATTTCTCATGGCTACAGAGGCTTGCGGTGGCGGAACTTCTGATCTATTGTGATCCTCGATGTTTTCAGGGTATATGGATATATATATATAGGCGAAGGAAGTCGGTCAGGGGAGCCACGAGGGGCCCACGAGGGTGGGGGGCACGCCCAGGGGGGTAGGGCACGCCCTGGACCCTCGTGGCCACCTCGTTGCTTCCCTAAAGTCTACTCCAAGTCTCCTGGATTGCTTTTGTTCCAAAAATAACTCTCTAGAAGGTTTCATTCCGTTTGGACTCCGTTTCATATTCCTTTTCTGCGAAACACTGAAATAGGCAAAAAACAGCAACTTGGATTGGGCCTCCGGTTAATAGGTTAGTCCCAAAAATAATATAGAAGGGTATAATAAAGCCCATTAAACATCCAAAACAGATAATATAATAGCATGAATACTTCATAAATTATAGATATGTTGGAGACGTATCATGGGTCCGAGCTGTCAGCGGCAGGAATGTTTTTTTTCACGAAATACAGAGGCCCTTTTGGTGGATCTCCGCTGTTAGGTGGAGGAATCATTATTTTGCTCATAATAAGGAGGCACTTCCTTGTTGTGCCCGTGGACCCAACTGTCAGCCTCTCCACGTACAGTCCTCTTCCGATGGAAGTTTTTCCTTGACCACGTTGAGCACGCCGCGTCGAGAGCACCAAGTTGGGGACGACGATGAGGCCTAGGAAGGGAATGACTAGGAGTCGAGAAAGACTCGACAGTTCTTTCCCACGCATAGGGGAGTACACGTGTTTACTGCTTCGGCTGTAGTCTGAGGCTGCCATCGCCGAAGAACAACAGGAGGTCTTGGTGAGTAGAGGGATGGCTAGGCCAGCGATGGGAGTATGGTGGGGCGATGAGGCCTGCATGGCAGTACAACCAACCGTGGGAGGAGGGAGCAAGCAGTCCCGCCGGCGTTTGTTTGAGCGGCTGGAGCAGGAAAAGCAGAGATTCAAGAAGCATGACGGCCGTTGGATGGACATCCTACAGTCGCTGCTGTCGCGTGTTGACTAAGTTGGCACGCTGTCGCATGCGCTTCAACCTTTTTTAGGAAAACGTACGCGTCAACCTATAGTAGGCTCACAAGTCAGCCTCAAATCTGTGGAAAACAACATACAACCCATCTGCCATTATTTCTAACAATTTACAACCCATTTGCTAATTCTTAAGGATTTTTTTGGAGCCCATATTCTTTTTGTTAGCATTACAGCCCATATTGTGGACACGGTTAAAACATTATACGAAATTTTGCATATTTCAGTGCAGTCCGAACTATTTCTAATCCCAAAATTTCGAGTCACACTCAAACTAATTTGAAAAATAAATTCATGTCAATATAAAATCCAAATAATTGTCCACGCATAAAAATCAATGGAATGTAAAATCTCAAAATGAAAAAATGAGACTAATTGTCGGTTTGATGTGTTTTAAAAATTTACAACCCATTTCTCATTACAGATAGCCAATTTTCTCGTCTTGAAAGATTTGTAGCCCAGCAGGGCTGACAAAGCAAGTAGGCCTTGGTTGGGTATTCTGCAAAAGAACAAAAAAACTGGGCTAGCCATTTTCAGAAAGAAAAAAACTACTAGGTTGGTCTTGTGGTAAACATAAAAGAAAAGGCTGGCTAGACAGGCTAGAGTGCCCCGCACAGCCTAGTTGACACCCTGCTACCATCTCAAAAAAAAAATAACTAGGCAAGCTACTTCCCTAAAAAAACTGGGCAAGCTACTGGGTCCCTCATGTCAGCTGCTCGTTGTTTAATTCTCACGTTTATTGACTATGTTGACAATGGAATGGGACCCAGATGTCAAAAATCCATTAGTAGGAACCATTTTTTTGGCTTGAAATAAGGATGCACTTGCTTGCGTATTGCCATGACCCTGGTGGGTCCCTGCTGTCATCCTCTCCATGTACAATCTCCTGATTGTGTACGTGTCAACCTAGTAGGCCCACAAGTCAGCCTCTAAACCCGTGGTGGACAAATACAACCCATTTAAAAAAATACCAACCCATTCCATATGTTCACACGGAAAGTTCAACATTCAGAGCAAAGTAACAGGTCTGATCAGATATAGAGTACTGAACTTCCATGTTGACAACCATCATAGCCAAGTTAACTATCTACTCCCACTAATACTCTAGTGTACAAGTACTGACTTACTCCTAGCTAACTAGACGATGTCGGCCGCCATCTGTGGTACGCGCTAAATGCCAGCACTGACGTCCTCCTCCTCGTCTCGGACTTGCCGGAGGTGCGATAGGGAGCGTTGCTCGCACGCGTTGTCCCTTTCCATGTCGGCGTGGTCCACCGAAGCTTAGACTTCTAAGCGGGAAACCCACTTGATGAGCTGGTAGTAAAATTTGGCGTCACGCACGCGTGCGTGCCCGACAGCCTCTAGGGCTATTTGCCGGGCGCCGGCCTCCATGTAGTCGACCCAGTCGTGGGCGCTCTGATCGCGACTCAAAGCGGCAGTGCACTGCTGCTCCATGCCCCTTTGGCTGAACAAATCAGCGATATGCTACTCCTCCGCCAGGCGGTCGCGCTCCAACAAGTCCTCATACTCCGCATTGCCATCTAAAGAACGACAGAATGCCTCCTCCCTCTGTCTTCCATCCGGTGAATAACCAAACACTAGCTCCAGCAGTGAGCGCCTCTAGCATCGCCTATTGCGGACGGTCGGGGGCATGACGGACGTGGCGAGAGCGAGGGCAAGTGGCGAGCAACGTCGGGCCGGTGGGGGTTGTGAGGGGAGCCGATAGAGCGAGTTGGGTCACAGTGCTATCAGAGAATGTCGGGAACCAGTAATTATGGTGAAAGGTAGGTGAAGCAGCATGTCACGGGAAACACGACGGTCATTGGAATTCAATGCATAAGCAGGCATGGCTTAGCGCACCAGCTTACCGTGGAAAATTGAAAAACTGATGTGCCGTCCTGTCCCGTCAGTGTTGTGTTCCGTCCGTGCTGGGTCACACATTGGCATGACGGTCAAACGAGTGCACTCGAATCATCCAGATGAGATACTCCCTCCTTGTCAAAAATTATTCCACCAGTCATCTTCTATCTTGGTTGGTAAGATTTTTGAATTGAGCCCTGCAAACGGGAAATGAGGTAGTACGTGCGTGATGCGCTATTTATTCGTGTAGGATCGAGTAGGTCGGATAGTGTACATGTAGGATCGGGTAGGTTGGATAGTGTACGTAGGATCGCATTAGCCGATGAACGTTCGCCGGGAGATAAGGCATTTGCAAGCGGTTTTGGTGGCAGTTTCTTTAGATTTGCATGGCATTTTCTTCAGAACAGCTTGTTAGTTTCTTTAGAGGTAGGAATTTTTATTCAAATAACTGCCGACTTTGGATCTTGCATCGCAATTAAAACTGCCAGGAGTGTACTAGTAGGCTAGCTAGTGATCGATAAGTAACTTGTAAACACTGAGAAAAAAGAAATAAGGAACTGCTAGTAACGTGTAAACACTGTGAACACACAAATCAGGATCATGCTATGCACAGTAGTAAGAGACGATCCATTCAAAATGTTCACACGAGACTCACATGCCTGGCATTGTAATATGTTCACATTAGTAGCCGAAATTCACAACCAAATAGTAACATGTTAATGCATCTCAATGATTCACAGATCATATACAAATATGTAGCTCCAAAAGCAAAGATCTAGAAAAAAACATATCTGTTGTTCCTACTTACATGGATGCTTCTCTGGGCCAACATTCAGTACAGAGTGAAAGACAAATTTGTTTCTGAAGTCTACAATTCCTCTTGCAAACGTAAGTTGTTTCACCAACAGCTGGAACCATGATAATGAACCACACATGATGGCCATCCACTGCAATATGATTTGGTCTTCTCTCGATCATACGGCGAGACTATTTTTGGAATACAAACTTTAACTTTGGCAAAATGATGTCCATTGTATAATCAGACCAAAGCAATGAAGCACCTAGTGTTGGCCAATAAATAGTACAGTACTAGTTTTGTGTAGTCCATGAAGTGACTATCCAATCTTTCTATGTCTATCTTCAAATGGCACTGCATGCAGTGACTATACTATTCTATTGTGCAGTTCCACCAAAATTGCGGTCACTTTGGTTGTTTGCCAAATAGCAACGGGCATACATCTGTCTACACAAATATCAAGCAGCTAGTAAACATATACCCCACCTTGTATTTTTGGTTTAAACACGCCTCTTCCGCTTAGCATCTGTCATGTTTTGCACTGGACAATTTGCTCCTATCATGTTTTTCCCTGGACAATTTCGTACTAAATTGATTTGCTGGTACAAAGCAGAGATATAGTGCATATTCTTCATCAGAACAAGGATATCCATGTTCACAATGATGGAAGAGGTGAAATCTATACAACCGAAATTGAGCATCCAATCATTGAATCATGTCCTGCACCTCCAATGTAGGTCCACCCTGCCAATAAATTCACATGCAAACCACTAATATTACTATCTAATGACAGTACAAAAAGAGTAGCAAGATCGTAGCAAACCATGTACCTTCGTAATGAACAGCTCACAGTGCCACCAATTGGATATAAAGGTTTGGAAGAAAACATGCTCCTAATGTTGAACCATTTGGACTTTCTGTGCAGTTCCACTAAAATCGAGCACCCCTATTTGCATAGATATTGGAAGTGTGATTACTATAAAAGTAGCACTAGTAGCAATATAGACTCACAAATATAAGCATTCCGATTTCTTAATGGGGAAATGTAGCAAGACTGTTTCTAACCACCTGTTTGAAGGAATAAATAAGGCAACAACGGCTGATGTCAGGAAGGCATACATAGTTTTTTCTTAAAAATTGAACCATTCCTGACCTTTCCTCTTCTTTTAAGCATATTTTGTGCAGTTCAACTAAAATAAAATGCCATCACTGCCTTGACAATTCAGTGACACTGTTCAAATAGAAATGACTTAACAGTACATCATGATGTCAGGTATGTAATCGATAGGCATTAGAGACAAACATACAGTCCTGCTCCGACAACATAATGAACATTAATTTTAACAAAGGTGTGACTAGCTTTACCGGGATAATTTGAGTGAACTCTACACCCTCTGTTCCTTAATATAAGATGTTTTTGCAGTTCAATCTAAAGTACCAAAATGTCTAGTATTTAGAAAAAATAGGTAGTAGTTTTCTTGAGCACATATCTTGGAAAGCTTGCCACACTTTATATATGTCCATACGGTAATGCAGCACCATTCGAATAGTACAAATATACACTAATCCAGTGGCTAGTGCAATAGTAGATTAGTTTTTTTATTACGGGGTACAGTATAATGGTTTTACTTAATAGATTTCCATCAGCTAGCACTGGAAGATTTCTATAAGCATTAACAATACAAAATGTAAAGGTATCAAGTTTCAGCATTAGTATACTAGCTGTGCAACGAAAAATAAAAAAGTCTGAAGGTAACTAGCATTATTAACTAATGATAGTATAAAAAATGCATACCATGTACCTTCAAGGTAAATATCATTTTGAACTCGAGGGGACTTGAAAAATTGCTATCCCAATCTTGATAATCGATCAAACATAAAAACTTGATCGAACGGATCAAGAGAACAACTGGAGGAGGAGGTGCCCACTCTTGACCTTTCCTCTTCTCTTCATAATTTTTTGTGCAGTTTAACCAAAATAAAATAGCATCAACGCCTTGGCATTTTGGTGACACTGTACAAAAAAAATTGACTTATCTCATGAAAGTGAGGTATGTAATCTATAAGCATTAACATGGCAAAAATCTGAAGGTAGTAACAAGTTTCATCGTTGGTATACTGGTTGTGCAACAACATTAGAATGTCTTAGCAGAAAAATCTTTAATACATCCACAATCAACAGCTAACCCTGAAATAATCTAGTGACATTAAATGACATTGCTTATATTTATCGGTGGCATTAGACTGAGTGCAGCATTATTTAAATGTGGCATCACTTTAGCAGTAGCATTGCTTGACTTTACCACTGGTGTTATACTAACAACAAAAAAGTGGCAACAAGAGCATGGGAGGCTCATTCGGACAGTGGGCGCACCAGTATGATGTACCTCCACGGACGCATAGAGTGGGCAACAAATATCCAAGAAGCATATGTGGATCACGTCCCATTTTTGTTCTCTTTAGTCACCTTTTTCCTATGTGAGGACAACAAACCGATCGACCTGGTCATTCTCTATTGTGTTGTCATGGCTTTCTACCTTATTTCACCCTTTTTCAACCAAGAGACACGAGACTCGTTCCTTAGCTACTGATTTTCCCCTTTTCAACCTAGATGCGGGTTTGATGCCTAGTCTCTCCAATAGTACTTTCTCCCTTCCTTTCCTTATTCAACCCAGACATGGATTAGTCTGCATGAAGTAGGGTTTCCTTTAATGGTGCAAATTAAGGTTTCTGTCTGTGTGACCAGCAGAGCAGAGGATAGCAAATTGGGAAGAGGGTGGAGTGGAAAAAGATCCACATGCGGTGACGTGGAAGATGGGGCAATAGAACCAGCGTATGGTTTGAAAAGAGGTAGCATACCTCAGGGTTGGCGGGAAGTGGCTTCGCTCGTGGTTGTCATCCTCCGCACACACTACGGCAGAAAGCTTGGGGATGGAGGCCATCCCGCGCGGGCACTATGTCTAAGAGGACAGCCTTGTCGTTAGTGCGTGACCTCGCTCGCCTACGACGAGTGCATCAATGCTGCATATCATTTTCTTCCCTGGTGGATCTGTGACCACCGGTGAGGAGGGAGAGAGAGGCCGTCTTTTTTAGACCTTGAGAAGGTGATAATGTGAGATGCAAGTGGGCAGCCCTTAGCAAGCAAGCGCCGAAGCTCTAGCCTATATATCTTTTTTGATACTAGTACTAGAGATGGAGTAGTGGTAGAGTAGTTTATATTTTCTCTGCATACAGTACCACTTAGTCGTGCTTCAAAACTGAATGGCATGCCATTAAAAAATAAAGTCGAGTAATAATGCGGCACCTCCGGCCAACGCGGCCAGATCGCATTTTCCAGGAGAAATGACACACCATGTTTCATTGACATGTGGTCCCGTTCCAACATGTCAGTGAGACGACGTTGAGTCCTTTTGTACAATTTTTGAATGGACGTCTATGTAGGCCGGGGCACCTCTTCCTGTACCGTGGCAACCGCCCACCACCTCTTTTCCTTTCCCTCTCGATTTGGAACTGTTTTAGCACGCTCTTCCTCCCTCCTCCATTTGCCTGCACCCTTCCTTCTGCCATTATTCGATCGTCTTCTCCATGTAGGGAACAGGCCAGAAACGACCCCATTATTCTTGCCCTGATCTGAAAGATTACAAGGTCGAGGAACTCGTTGACCGGTGCGACGTCATCACCTCAGCTAGCATGGCAGGTTCATTCAAGACCATTCTCGACTCAACTAATAACATCATTACAAAGAACCCAAGGGTCCAGGATCAGTTTGATCTCCCCTATCTTCTTCGCCATGACCCTGCTCGCTGGCGGGCGGACAACAGAAGCCTCGCCTTGTGCAAGTTAATGTCGCTTGATAATGATACGTGTGATGTAAAGATGCCATCGCTTAAGGGTAAGGCCTGGGCAGGCGCAAATGGAGATTGGGTTGTTTATATTGGGTACAACTGTGAGTGGGAACTTGTAAATGTGTACACTCGTCAGCGGATTCCACTTCCGAAAAACTCAGAGCGCCCTGAGGTTGAGCACACAGATGATCTACGTATGTTCGAATATGATCATGGTACTGTCGTCTATGAAAGATAGCCATTTGTCGAGTTCCTAATCGCTCTTGGGATTACACAAACTATCAAGTTGTTGCTATCTTCGACAAGCTTGTTACCGTCGTTACTTCCACGCCTCCATGGATATTGCTCAAAAATCAATTTATGTACATGGATGAGTACTGTGATGCAATCGAATTCAAGCGTCTTGTGTTTGTTGCCACCACTCATGGCACTATTTTTGCATGGAATCCTTATGGTTTCGGTACGTTTGTCTTCCATCGTAATTATAATTGTTTCATCCACATGCATGAGGGTTAGCAACTTTCCCTTTACTAATTAACCTTCTTGTGTTTCGAAGGTCCTGTGAACATTGCACCACCTATACTTGAAAAAATTTATAACCAAGGGGGAGATGACAATGATGATGATCACGAGCATGAGGACGAGCAGGACCTACATACTCAGCGGCGCCTGGCAACTTATTCTGATGGATCACCTCTTCTTGTCTATATACAGTGCACTGCTGATGTTACTACTAAGGAACCAGGTGTTGTCTCCCATGGTCGCACTCTCCGGACCTATTCCAACATCCGTTGCAGGGTATTCGGGATGGATACTAGTGTGCTAGCGCCAACACCTTCTCCCTGGTTCAACATTGATAGTCTTGCAGAAAACTCATCCTCCTTGGACAAAACTATCCATTGATGGTGAAAGATGATCCGGCTGCTATTAACACAACGTTACAACCATTTATGAGAAGCAACTGTATCTATACCTTGGACATTGTGGTGGTTCCCTACCCTGGCTATCACAATATGCATCCTGATATA
Organism: Triticum aestivum; assembly: GCF_018294505.1. Lineage (NCBI taxonomy): Eukaryota > Viridiplantae > Streptophyta > Magnoliopsida > Poales > Poaceae > Triticum > Triticum aestivum. Next base: position 528,643,699 of record NC_057810.1, on the reverse strand, counting down.
GGTCACTTCAGCCTGGATGATCAGTCCTACATTGGTCTCGATATTGACAATAGCTGGCCCTTCCTAGAGGCTTACCTATGGTTCAAAGCAAGCATTTCCAACGTCGAGGATTGGTTGAGCTGAATTTCATTTCATTGCTTGTTATTTGTTGTGTGATGAAAACTTTAGTATTTAGTAGAATGTTTTGTTGGAAATAATCTATAATCCAACATGTATCCTCATTGTTGTTGTGTGTTGATGACTTGTTGTATGTAATGAACGGTACATTTTCAAATGCATGTCATAAACTCAATTTATGAATGGTTTTTGAGTCACTTCTTGGAGTGTGAGTACCATAGTAGTATAGCCAACATTCGGTTATATGAAGTTGCGACATCACATAGAGCCAACCTAATATTGCAGTATGCTAGCACAATAGTTAGTTCTAGTTAGATCAACTAGAGCTAGGTGCCACATGGAGGCCGAGAAATATGGTGATAGCGTGACTGCGTGAGGTGGGCGTGTACGTAGTATGATGTAGGCACAAGGCTTGCCGTGTTTCCTACTGCTCCGGTCCAAATGTGGAGAAGATTTGGTCGAGTTCTTCCTCCTTTTGCCAACACGTGGGACATCTAGCATCGAGGTCATGTCATGCAAGAAAATGGAGTGCTAATTGTAGCCACATGATGTGCACCTTGGGTTAAACTATAAATAGAACCTTACTCTTGAATAACCCCAAAAGCAGCCACCGAAGATCTTTATTGGATGTTGAGGGAGTCCTGGACTAGGGGGTGTCCGGATAGCCGAACTATCATCATCGGCAAACTCCAAGACTATGAAGATACAAGATTGAAGACTTCGTCCCGTGTCCGGATGGGACTTTCCTTGGCGTGGAAGGCAAGCTTGGCGATACGGATATGTAGATCTCCTACCATTGTAACCGACTCTGTGTAACCCTAGCCCTCTCCGGTGTCTATATAAACCGGATGGCTTTAGTCCGTAGGACGAACAACAATCATACCATAGGCTAGCTTCTAGGGTTTAGCCTCCTTGATCTCGTGGTAGATCTACTCTTGTAACACACATCATCAATATTAATCAAGCAGGACGTAGGGTTTTACCTCCATCAAGAGGGCCCGAACCTGGGTAAAACATCATGTCCCTTGTCTCCTGTTACCATCCGCCTAGACGCACAGTTCGGGACCCCCTACCCGAGATCCGCCGGTTTTGACACCGACATTGGTGCTTTCATTGAGAGTTCCTCTGTGTCGTCACCGATAGCCTCGATGGCTTCTTTGATCATCAACAACGACGCAGTCCAGGGTGAGACCTTCCTTCCCGGACAGATCTTCGTATTCAGCGGCTTTGTACTGCGGGCCAATTCGCTTGGCCATCTGGAGCAGATTGAAAGCTACGCCCCTGGCCGTCAGGTCAGATTTGGAAGTTTGAACTTCACGGCCGACATCCGCGGGGACTTGATCCTCGATGGATTCGAGCCACAGCCGAGCGTGCCGCACTGTCATGACGAGCATGATTTAGCTCTGTAGCCGGACAGCATCCTGGAGGCCGCACTCGAGCCCGCTCCAATCTTCAATTCGGAGCCGGCTGCGCAGATCGAGGATGGATGGCTAGACACCGCCTCGGGGGCTGCAACCTCTACAGCGATAGAGCCGAACACTGATCTTGTCCCTCATGAAGCCCGTGACTCTGAGGTGCCGGACTCCTCACCGGACTCCGAGCCTCCCGCGCCCCCTCCAATCGAATCCGATCGGGCGCCGATCATGGAGTTCACCGCTGCGGACATCTTTCAACACTCACCTTTCGGCGACATCTTGAGTTCGCTAAAGTATCTCTCGTTATCAGGAGAGCCCTGGCCGGACTGCGGTTAGGACGGTTGGGATGCGGACGACGAAGAAATTCAACGCCCACCCACCACCCACTTAGTAGCCACTGTCGACGATCTAATCGACATGCTATACTTCGACTCCGAAGACATCGACGGTATGGACGACGATGCCGGAGACGACCAAGAACCAGCGCCTATCGGGCACCGGAAAGCCACCCCAACTCACGACGTATACATGGTGGATACACCAAAAGGAAGCAATAATGAGGAACAACGGGACGTGGAGAAGGACAACTCCCCCAACAAACAACCAAAACGGCGACGCAAGCGCCGCCCGAAGTCCCGCCTCGATAAAAACCGCACCCATACAGACCCGGCCCTAGAGCAGGGCGAAGCAGTGGACGGCGAACATGCCACCAAGCAACCATCCGAACATGATGAACTGGACAAGCAACCCATCCCCGGCGAAAACAAGAGCCTATACGATCTCACGCCGAACACATCACCAGAGCATAAGAACCTTCATAAAAGTCTCGTCGCCACTGCAAGAAGTTTGAAGAAGCAAAAGCGGAAGCTCAAAACAGCGGAGGACGCACCCAGAATGAGATGGAGCAAAGTACTCAATACCGCAGATAAATACGGTGCTAGTCACCAGGCAAAGAGCTACCCGAAGCGCAAGATGTTGCCCGAATTTGACGAGGAGGCCTTAGAGCCCCCGCAGTCAAAAAAGAAAGAGGCCTCCTGGCCGGATAGACGACCAGATGACAGGCTAAGTGCAGCAAGGGGCGCCGCACAGAAGCCGGCACACGATCAGCACAAAGATCCTCGAAAAAAGGATGACCTGGTCAGGTCAATCTATGGGCCAAAAAAGAAGACTCCAGGAAGCAACACAACCCGCCAAGCATTTGAAGACAACAGCACACCCAAATACAGGGGCGCCGCACACCCACTATGTTTCACCGACGAGGTACTAGATCATGAATTTCCAGCGGGATTCAAACCAGTAAACATAGAGGCATATGACGGAACAACAGACCCCGGAGTCTAGATTGAGGATTATATCCTACACATACATATGGCCAGAGGAGACGATCTCCATGCCATAAAATACCTACCCCTCAAGCTCAAAGGGCCAACTCGACATTGGCTCAAAAGCCTCCCAGAAAATACCATTGGAAGTTGGGAAGAGCTCGAGGATGTGTTTCGAGCAAATTTTTAGGGGACTTATGTCCGCCCTCCGGATGCAGACGGTTTAAGTCACATAACTCAACAGCCCGGAGAGTCAGCACGCAAATTCTGGAACAGGTTCCTCACCAAAAAGAACCAAATAGTCGACTGTCCGGACGCCAAAGCCTTAGCAGCCTTTAAGCACAACGTCCGAGACAAATGGCTCGCCAGACACCTCGGCCAGGAAAACCAAGAACAATGGCCGCACTAACAAGCCTCATGACCCACTTTTGCGCGGGGGAAGACAGCTTGTTGGCTAGATGCAGCACCAGCAACCCGAGTACATCGGAAGTCAGGGATGGAAATGGGAAATCACGACACAGAAAAGATCAGCGCCGGAATAAGGAAAATGGCCCAAATAGCACGGCGGTCAACGCCGGATTCAAAAGCTCTCGGCCGAATAACAACACACTGCCCCTCAAGGACAACAGTGACGAGCTATCCAACCTAAACAAAATTCTGGATAGGCTATGTCAAATACATAATACCTCCGGGAAGCCTGCAAACCATACCCACAGAGATTGTTGGGTCTTCAAGCAGTCCGGCCGACTTAACACCGAACGCAAGGGGATCGACGCACCAAGCGAAGAAGACAACGAACCCCACAAGCAGCACGCCGGAAAACAGAAGACTTTCCCACTAGAAGTTAAAACAGTGAACTCACTTCATGTGATAACACGAAAACACAGTGCGGCACCTGCCATACCAGGACACCGTCCGCAGAATGGGGATAGACCCTACCAAAATTCGCTGTAGTAGCACTTCCTTCAAAGGAGTGACGCCAGGCCTTTAAGCCAATTGTACAAGCTCTGTACCACTAGAGGTTGTGTTCGGTTCATCCGACAACCTCCGTCGCGAAAAGCTCACTCTCCATATAGCCCCATTTCACAGTGGCCCTCAAGCACTACTGGGACGCGAAGCTTTCGCCCGCTTTAACACAATACCACATTACGCGTCTCTTACGCTTAAAATACCCGGTCCACGCGACATAATCTCATTAAAGAGTAACTCCGAGTGTTCCTCGACCATGGAGAACGTGACTGCCTTGACAGCCACACACTAATCCGACCTTGCAGGCCAAAGCCCTAAAAACAGGTCATTCAGACCTCGGACACGGTTAGGCGAGTCCGGCGTAAATAAACAAGGGGCTTCCCAGCCGCATACCCCTTTACAAGGGGCCGCGTGTATAAACGATGAGAGCCAATAAAGCCCAACTTTATTCATCTTCCAAATTATACTTTATTTTAAATACAACTTTTACACGACATTTCTTCCAAACTAAGTCCTTCTCTTTTACAGATGAAGCATGTGCTACACCCGTCCAGGATACAGCACAACGGAGACACAGGCGCAGACGTGCAGCAGGGACCCGTTGCAAGGACTCTTTTCAGATTAAGACTCTGCGTAAACCTTTCTTACTGTCGCTTGTTAATACACATCCCCTGGTTTCCTACCATAACCGAGGAGGAGGCTGGCGTTTTGGCATCGGCCGCGTCAGAAGTTCCCGCCCGTACCTGGACACTAGGGGCTTAGGGCATTGTTCTACCCAGTATCATAAAGACCGAACACCTCAGGGAGTGTTCGGCGTCTCGAGTTAGGCCTTATATGCATCAGCTCCGAATCATGTCTTTGGTCAAATGTTGGGTTTGCCCGGCTCCTGTGTTTTGCTGCCTTATGTTCCGCTCCATCGGCTAACGCGGCACCAGGAGAACTACTGCGATTATGCCCCGGTTCGGCCGGGCGAGCACCTCAGTAGAGAAAGCCGAAAACTGACCGTCATGATATAGCGAGAGACTGGTCAACCACTCGATCGACTATTGGAATGTTTAGAATTTCTCCGCTTTGACGAAGGACCGCTTCCCGGTCAGGCACATACGCGCCCCGAGTTCGGAGAAGCGCGGTGCCTCTAGGGGCTATATAGTAGCCCCACCTTCGAGCTCCTATGGCTAAGTGAAAGTGATAAAGCATTATAGTCCGGTTGCCTAGTTTGCTACGCTATCACCTCCTTCAAAGGACCAAGACGTTGGATTAAGTGTGAAAAAGCGCTTTTCTTTTTGCAAACACCCCCACATCATGTGCGTGGGGGCTGAAGCCAAAGACTGCCATCTTTCAGGTTATACATACATATACGGCTGCACAGGAGATAGTTTAATACTTGAACGCACAAGTATAAAAAGCTATTGCATTATAAACATGATCTCAGAAATCATACATGTCATTTAAACACAACATCTTTCGAGCACTGCGACTCTATTAAACGAGCGCCCTGCAGGACTTCCTCAAAATAGTGCTCGGCGAGTAATCGGCTTTTGTCCGAACCCCGGGATGCAACAACGGTGGCATCCATCTCCGCCCAGTATGTCTTAACACGGGCGAGAGCCATCCGTGCACCTTCTATGCATGCCGACCGCTTCATCGCCCCGATATGCGGCACCGCCCCAAGGAATTGCTGCAACAAGCCAAAATAACTCTTCGGCTTGGGCCTTTCCGGCCACAGATGAGCGACCACATCCGTCATGGCAAGTCCGGACAATCTATTCAGCTCAGCCCACTCAGCCAGCCGATCAGCCAACGGGAGTGGACGCTCTGGACTATGGAATTGAGACCAGAAAAGCTCTTCCATTTCGTGATCCTTCTAGCTTCGGAAGTGCACGACTGCGTCCGCCGCACTCGACGCCAAATCCAGATAAGGATCCTCCGCACCACACAATTGGCCCAACTGAGCATACTTCGGATCCGTGAACTTCCTACACAGTAGAAAGGGCTTTCCAGCCGCAATGTCCCCGGCCTGACGCAGTTCCTCCTTCATAGCCCGCATCGCCCCACGGGCATCCTTGGCTTCGGCGGCGGCCTTCTTCAGGTCCTCTTGCTCCGCCCGGCATTCTCTTTCAAGAACCTCATAGCGGTCGGCAGCATCTTTTAATTTCAAGGCCATTCCGACCATCTCTTCCCTGCTTCGGCAGTGAGCAGCCTTTTCGGCTTTTAGCTCTTCCGCTGCCTTCGAGGCAGTCGCATCACTTTTCCTGGCTTGCTCCTTGGCTCGAGCAAGCTCTGCTCGAAGGTCTTCCACAGCAGCGGCACCATCTGCATCAAGCATACAAATTGTAAGGAACGGGCATCAGCTCCCTTACTAGGCAACCGTGGAGCAACCACCTACCCTGTGACTCATTAAGTCATTTGTTAACCAGCGCGATGCCCGCATCCGCAACATCGAGTTGCCTCTTCAGCTCGGCAACTCCATCAGTCCGGCTGGCCACCGAACGTTCCACCACCTGCATAGGAAAGGCGACATTCTATAAGTGAGATTATGTTCCTTGGCACGCTGTCGCTTTCGACAGCATACCAAGTCTCAGGGGCTACTATCTATACAGGGTGCACTCCATGTGCAAAACTGTCAAAGGGTATGTCATTTTTTGCGTACATCAAACCCCGTCAGCAAACTTCCGACGGCCTCATACAACCCGCTCTCGGCGGATGAGATCCTTTCAATCACCATCCTCATTAATGCGCGGTGATCTTCTGAGATAGACGCCCTCTTGAGCAAATCCTGCAGCTCCACCGGCCGTACTCCAATGGGTGCCGAACTCCCCAGCCCCGCCGGACTCGGGGAGACCCTCCGTGACGACACGTCAGGGTCGTCCGCCCCGCCCGACGGGGCGGCAGATGGAGGCGTTTCGCTCTCCATCATCTCCAGACGAAGGTCCCCCGAAGATGAGCTCTGCTGAGATGGGTTGAGATCCGAACTACAAGATGAAAACTTCGGTTACCCTTAGAAATAAAGCAGGGGTGTCCCCTATTACAAAAGCCCCCTTTTTTACTTACGGCTCGCTGGAGGGCTGATTCCTCTGAGGAGATAGTGCGGCCGGGGCTCTCCCCGGCACAGGACCTTCCAGTGCAGATTTCTTTCCCCACTTTGAGGCCTTGGCCTCCGGGTCTTCGGAAGCGGTCCTCTTCTCCCCCTGGAAGGAGGGACTCTCGATTCCCCCCTTACTGAAAGCCTCCTTGGCAGAGGTGGTAGTTTCCCTGTGCCCCCCTTTGCCCTCCTCCGAAGGTGCAACCTCCAACATTTTGATTAACACGGGATCCGGCGTGGTCTTAGGGAGGGGGGCCAGACACCGTATCAGTTTTGCTTGCGCTATCCACTCCTGTCCAAGGGATAGCTGGTTAAAAGGCAAACCCATGATACATAAATGGACGATGTGTCCGGACACAGGGCTACCTACTTGAGTATCCGGGCGATTGCAGCTTAGGCCAGCATCCTCGGTCAAGTCCGGACGCATCTCTTGCGATCCGAAGAACAATTTGTACATCTCCGCGGGTGACAAACCCATGAAGTGTTGGAGAGCTCGTGGCCCCTCCGGATTAAATTCCCACAGGCGGAGGGGGCGACGTTTGCAGGGCAGTAGGCGCCGAATCAGCATAACCTGTGCCACTACGACCAGATTGATCTCCCTTTCTTGGAGGCCTCGAATCCGGTCCTGCAACAGGGGTACATCTTTGGACAGCCCCCAGTCAAGCCCCTTGTTGACCCATGACGTCAGCCGTTGTGGAGGGCCCGAGCGGAAGACGGGCAGCGGCTTCTGCCTGCTACCCCTAGGAGCGGTGATATAGAACCACTCCTGTTGCCACAAGCCGAGCTCCTCCTGAAAAGAGCCCTCGGGCCATGGAGCATCGGCCCTCTTGCTTATAACCGCCCCGCCGCACTCTGCCTGACGCCCCTCAATCATCTTCGGCTCCACGTTGAAGGTTTTGAGCCACAAGCCGAAGTGAGGGGTAGTGCGGAGGAAGGCTTCACAGACGACAATGAATGATGCGATGTGGAGGATGGACTCCGGAGCCAAGTCATGGAATTCCAGCCCATAGTAAAACATGAGCCCCCTCACGAAGGGATCCATCGGGAAGCCTAAACCCCGACGGAGGTGAGACACGAACACGACGCTCTCGCCGCGCTCGGGAGTAGGAATAACTTGCCCTCGGGCAGGCAACCTATGCGAAATCTCTTAGGTTAAGTACCTGGCGTCTCTCAGCTTTAGCACGTCCTATTCCGTGACAGAGGAGGGCATCCACCGGCCTCGTAGGTCGGAGCCGGACATTGTCGAAGGTCGAAGGTACCCGAATCTGGAGCCCTGGGTGTTGGAACTTGGGGCGAGGGGCGGATTCGATTGAGGATTGAAGAAAAAGAACAGGCCTTGGTCTCATTATAAGGAGGAAGAATACCAAGAGCCGTCCCCGTGACCGTTTGGAACCCTCCATCAATGGAGGGGGCACGGCAACGGGCGCGGTTGGGTTACCCACGTCCGTATTTATGAGAATCCCGGAATAAGGGGAACACGATCTCTGCTTCAACAAGACGTGCCAAGGAAATCGCTTCGCTAAACGCGCTGAGGTGGTACAATAAAAACAATTCGAGTGAAGGCTTGGTAGTGGTGTGATGTCACGCCACCAAATACATCAGCAGAGCCAGACACTATCCTGGTGTTCACAATCTTCTACAAATTATTCGGAGGAGGAACCCGCCTTGCAATGCCAAAGACAATATGCGCGCCGGACTCGTCATCATTGAAGCCTGGTTCAGGGGCTACTGAGGGAGTCCTGGACTAGGGGGTATCCGGATAGCCAAACTATCATCATCGGCCGGACTCCAAGACTATGAAGATACAAGATTGAAGACTTCGTCCCGTGTCCGGATGGGACTTTCCTTGGCGTGGAAGGCAAGCTTGGCGATACAGATATGTAGATCTCCTACCATTGTAACCGACTCTGTGTAACCCTAGCCCTCTCCGGTGTCTATATAAACCGGATGGCTTTAGTCCGTAGGACGAACAACAATCATACCATAGGCTAGCTTCTAGGGTTTAGCCTCCTTGATCTCGTGGTAGATCTACTCTTGTAACACACATCATCAATATTAATCAAGCAGGACGTAGGGTTTTACCTCCATCAAGAGGGCCTGAACCTGGGTAAAACATCGTGTCCCTTGTCTCCTGTTACCATCCTCCTAGACGCACAGTTCGGGACCCCCTACCCGAGATCCGCTGGTTTTGACACCGACAGATGTGTTTTTCATCACCAGCACGTCGAGGTGAAAGACGTGCAGGTTCAGTGGGTCGTCTTATGTTTTCACTGACATGTGGGATCGCATGTGAGCAAACAGATGATGGACTCCATGCGTCTGCTGGCTGGCTGAGAAGAGAGAGAGAGAGGAGGGCTGAGCAGTGACTCCAAGAAATTTTGTGACAATGTGAATAGTACTAGTGGCGTACCATACTCCTAGAAAGATAATGTGTTCGCTCTACGTAACCAGCACCTCAATATAGTGGGGTGGCATGGGCCATAACTAGCATTCACATCTAGTAGTACGGCACACGCCACCCACACGAGTCCCATCTGACACCAATTTTCTTGGAATTTGTGCTACAACCATGTCTTCTCCCTCCTGTTTTCTCAGCCATCGCACGGTGGGCGGGGTGGCGGTTTGCTGATAGTCGGTTTGCTAAACTGCGGTCCCACTTGTAAGTGAAAATGCAACATAGCACACATTCCCCTTGAACGGCGTGCCGGACCAATTGTGTGGGGGTGCGATGCGAACACGGCAGACTTTTCCCTTTAAACTTGTAACTTGTAAAATCTGGTTCTGCTCCATGGCGCGACCGACAGATAGAAATAATGATTTTCCCTAGAGTAATGAGAAGTTTGGTTCTGGCGCGGTTCATGCATGGAGTCCGTACAAAAATTATGAAGTTGATGCTAAAGGTAAGATAATTACTAGTAGTACAATATACTACTACATGGATTTGACGGAAACATAAAGATACATATGGATCCATCAACCACATCCTCACGCCCTAGTGCCTGGGTCACCAACCGACGTGTGAGGAGCAATGACGTTGGCAACGAGCTAAATGTGCTTCTGAACAATGCGTCCAAGGTTGCCCTACCGTCCAAGAAGGCCAACGTCCTATTGTCCTCCTCTTGCATGTAGTAGTCCTTCTGGACGATTTGCATGTAGACGTGGGTGATTATGTTGATGGTGTATTGTTGCGCCAGGCGCTGCACATCGAGCGCGACCTCGAGGTGGACATTCTCCAGCGTGACGACGGGCAGTCGCAGGGCCACCAGTGCATCGATGAGGTTGTCACCATAGAGGCTGTTGAGGGTGGCGGGCATCGCAGAGACTGGGTGCGTGGGCTGGAGGCGTACGTCAAGGTCGTCCGTGAGCTTCTTGATGACGATGAACTTGTCGAGGAAGCCGACGAGGACCTCGTTGAACAAGGAGATAAAGCGGTCATGCAAGAGGCCTCTCGCCCTGGCGGCCTCAAACACGACCTGGAGATGTTCCTCAGTGTCGGGCTGCAAGCCGGCAGCGTGGACCATCTAGCACAGCTGGCTGATGCTCGCGCTCATCGCCTCCATGGGTCTAGCTTCTAGTCAACTGATCTTGCGATTGGAGTGATCACTCTTGCCCTTGCTTAGGGTACGTAGGTGTCTAAGATTTCGTAGATTAGACTAGCGGGGAAGCTTTATATGAGAAGTGCAGACTGCGTTGCATTCAAGCATAAGTTGGCCATCTACTCCTCGCCCCCCTCCGTGATGGTGCAGTACAATCATCTCACTGAGACCAAGTTGGGGCAAAACGAGAGAACTTTGATGTTGACTGTTTTATTGCTCCCGTTTGCATTTTGCGCCAAGTTTTGACCTTTGATTTAACTAATAAAATGTTAATGCATGTGACCAAAAATGTTGTGCTAAGGCCCTTCCCATTGCTCCATGGTGGACAGGTGCTAAGCATGCCACATAGGCAAAAAAATGACATAGAATAGTAATTAAGGAGGAGAGAGAGCACTTTGGCGACCCCAGGAAGAACCAATGCCAAGCACGTGAACCTAGGCAAACCACTTAAATGAAAGAAGTTGACCAATGCATCGGGAACTACGTTCAAAACCGAATAAAACAATACTCCATGTATTTATTTACAAATGGAGTAGTATATTTTTTGTGACATGCATTACTAGATATTGCTAGTCAAATACTAAATCAGATGGACATGGTAGTACTACTAAATCCAGACGGTGGTGCTAGACTAGTAGTAGTACTACCAATGTAGTACTAGTACTGTACTACCCATTGGTCAAATTACTCCTCAAGGTGAAGTGACAAGACCCTGCGCCGGAGATGACACCTGAGTCTAGGCGCCGTGTTCGGCATACCAATGTCAGCCTCACCGTGTGCAGTCACTATCATCATGGTTGTAGAACTAGCCTGCTTACACTAGCCGTGTGAGGGAGTCCTGGATTAGGGGGTCCTTGGATAGCCGGACTATATACATTAGCCGGACTATTGGACTATGAAGATACAAGATAGAAGACCTCGTCCTGTGTCCGGGTGGGACTCTCCTTTGCATGGAAGGCAAGTTTGGCGATTCAGATGTGTAGATTCCCTTCTCTGTAACCGACTCTATGTAACCCTAGCCCCCTCCGGTGTCTATATAAACCGGAGGGTTTAGTCTGTAGGACAACAACAATCATAATCATAGGGTAGCTTCTAGGGTTAGCCTCTATGATCTCGTGGTAGATCAACTCTTGTAATACTCATATCATCAAGATCAATCAAGCAGGAAGTAGGGTATTACTTCCATATAGAGGGCCCGAACCTGGGTAAACATCGGGTCCCCCGCCTCCTGTTACCATTAGCCTTAGATGCACAGTTCAGGACCCCCTACCCGAGATCCGCCGGTTTTTACACCAACACCATGTTCGACATAATTTCCCATGCGTTGCCACAAGTATCTCTACTCTTTTCTTATACGAGTAAGATGCCCGTGCATTGCACGGAACACCATGATTGGGGGTGGACAGTGCTGGCAGCGGCCATTGCGCCAGATTGTTTCATGGACTTCTAGATGTGGTGGGGAGGAGATAAGGCTGATTGTGAGAGACAGGGAGTTGTTTGTATATAGGGAACAAGTGCAGGCATCTTTTGGCAAAATTGCAGAAGTTTGCTTTGTATGCGTGAGATCTAGATCCGATGGCTATTGCTGAAAGATGGCAGGCACACCATCATCACCAACTCAGGACCTCTTTAATTCGCAGGATTTTGAAAACACAGGAATAGGACATGACAATATTACAAGTTTCAAACTGATATTACAAATGTTAGGAGTAATGCTACACCTATGAAGAGGGAATCATTAGGAAGTTTACGTAAGAACTTTCGTTACTTTAGGTGGATGCAGCATTATCATACAAACTAAAATCCACCGCCCTGACAAGTCACTAATGGGCAAATAAATTTTTGAGTCTCTCGTGACTTGATGTTTCAAAAACAAATTCAGCTTCTGCAGACACTTTGTCATTTAGGCCTAGACACTCGAGGTGATCAGCACGCCATTCATGGTTGCGCCAGAGAATGCCAAACCTCATTACCTTGAGCACACTTGCCTCCAGAACAAAGAACCTAGTCAATTTAATCTTAGATGTGCTTCCTCGGTAGTCGATCAAATCAATTTCTATAAGATGGAGATCAAGACATTCGATGAGATTGTTATAGTGCAGCATATTTTTCACTTTGGGGTCTTTTTTATCTGCAAAAGAAGAGAACATATTAGAGGAAATGGCTGTATAAGACTGCCATGTCATCAAGAGGTACCAATATCATTCGTGTATACGATATGGTTGGCTGGCTAGTGATATATTTTTCACTCTCTATATATCTCTCTCTTTCTCTTTCCTCTCATTTACCTAGGAGCACGTGAAGAGCTTGGGCATTTGTTGCCTTCCACTATGTGGCCGATGCCATATTTCTCAAAAGTATTGCCAGATAATACGCATCAATGTCAATACGGACCCACATGTATAAACAAATCAATCAAACCAACTACACCAGCCTCTCACTCTCCCAAACAAGTGTTTTTTATTACTCGGTCCTCTCCCTCTCCCACGCAAGTGTTTTTTCATTACGTGAGTTAATTTGGTACCGGAGTAAAGTAGGTGGTCGAGATTGGGGAACCGGGTGTGCAATGGAGGGGCATCGATGCCAAATGCATCACAAGGGAATTTGGCACGTGTTTTGGCCTACATAGTGGAGGGCCGTTATAGCCCACTTTTGAACTACCTCGTATTTATTGTATAATTTTGACCATAGATTTACCTAATAAAATGCCAATGCATGTCACCAAAAATTATAACATTTGAAATTACGTTCAAATACGAATCCAATGATATAATTTTTAGTGACATGCATTAATATTTTCTCAGTCAAATCTATGGTCAAATTTTGATACTACAAAATAGGAATAGTAAACCAGGATGGAGGTAGTACTTGCTCTTAGGGTAACCATAGAGTTATTGTTCTGAGTTACTTGCCACTATGACTAGCCTAGGCTACTAGTATTACTAAAAAAATGATGTAGGTGATCACGTGAGAAAAAAATACTAAAAAGATTTCTGTATGTGCACTGCGTAGATGCAGTTTTGAACACGACACTTGCCGTCTTAATTTGGGAAAATTACGAAAAAATTGAGCTACATTGTGATTACCGTTTACTAATACCAGTAAAGAAGTTTCACCTTGATGAGTAGCTTCTCCGTGCACGGAAAGCATGTAAGGAATCCAACAACTTGATCCAGATTGGGGTCGATAGATTTTATTGCCAAGATCTTCACTGTGCGCACACACTGGGTCAAGCTTGTGGGAATCATTTTCTGGATGATAGTCGTAAATACATCAAGAAAAAATTTAAAAATGTGAATCTCAAGAAGACGGAGAAGAAGATGAGTGTTGTACCTAAACGATTACGGATCCAATAAAGAGTTCAGAGAATTTGGCAGACGAGTACAACAACGCTGTCAATTCCGGTGCGTCAATGACCTTGATTTTTGTTGGACCTTCTAGATCAGATACAAGCAATCTCTCAAGGAAAGGCGCATTCTCAATGACCATAACATGGAATAGCTAGAGTGATCTCTTCCCATGTCTTGTTGCGGGGCCAGCAAGACACATAAATCCATCGGAGATTCGTCGAGGCGATGTGAGGCTAACGAACCTGTGGATCTGCCAAAGACGAAGGTACTCGAGCGCAGTACATCTACGGAGCATGTGATCCATAGCCTTCTTAGAGATGCCAATGTCAAAGAGGTCGAGCTGCTTGAGTTGAGGGAGAAGAAGGGCGAGCGCGACATTAATCTGGGGAAAATAGTAGCAGCTGAAGCTTGCACAGTGCAGCATTTGCGTGAGGTGGAGCGCGGATGGCGGCAGAGAGTGACATCGTCCAGCTTCAAACCAGGGCTTATCAAGCTGATCTAGGGCGGGGGATAAGAACCACTTGTCGAACTTGGCTTGGACCTTACAGTTGGTACTGAACATGCGGATGTCAAGGCGTCTGGCTGGCCTAGGGTGCGATGAAAGGATCTTGGAGATTGCGCCATGCGTTTGCAATCCTTATCGCAGAGGCAGCTGTCGATGATGAGGTTGAGGAGGACACGTCGCCAGAGGGTCACCACCGCCGGGAGAGCAAGATTAGCCGCACGGCAGATTTAGTGGGGAGAAGGCCGATGATGACGAGCAGCATGTCATTGGGAAAGCTGCTGATGAAGTCCAGGCTCGCCGGATGCGGCTTTGGCTCGAGCCTCCTTCGCTTGTTGGCTACCTTGCCGTCCATCTCAGACGGCGGCGACACCGGTGTACACATGTGCTGGTGTGTATTGTGTGCTGGGCGTGCATGGGTGCGTCCTTCTGTGCATGCCGCCGCGTAGTGCTAAAGTGTGCGCGAGTGCGTCCTTCACATGGAAGAAGTGTGCCCTCAATTTACTAGCGTGCGGGGTGCTACCCCGAGTGGTTTCAACTTTGTTTACTTCACCGCATGTAAGATGGGCCTCTAGTTTACTTATTTTCACCTACTGCCACATGGGCTAGCACACGAAGATAGAGAACACGAGCCAACAAGGCAGCATGTGGACTGGTTGACCCGTCAACTAAACAATATATGGAGCTATACGCTGACACAGTGACCGTATAATCCCTTGGTATAGAAAGTTTGAATGAGAGGGGAGGCCCATGAGAGATAGTAGAGAGAGAGAAAGAGCTACTCCCTCCATTCGATAATGTAGTGCCTATATTTTTTTAAAGTCGAACTTTTGAAACTTTGACCTAGGTTATAAAGAAATTATACCTATATCTACAATACCAAAGACAAATGATAATATGAAGTAAGTACATGTTGTGATGAATCTAATGATCGTTCCAGATGTAAATGTTTTTCTCCACATATACCTGGTCAAACTTTTCTGAGGTTTGACTTTTCAAAACATCCATATGCTTATGAGTGAAATAGAAAGAGTGAGTGAAAAAAGTGTGTGTGCTTGTGTGAAAGAGACATGGATAACACATGATAAAGTAGAGAAAAAGCGTGTGTGTCTTATGCAAACATATCACACATGCATCTTCGACAACGGAAGTGAGGTGAGGAGATAGTGTGTGGTTGTTTTCAACCGAGAGAGGAAGACCCCTAGCACGTGGCAAAGAGAGGTCTGACAAACAAGGCAGAGAGGTCGAGAGAGACGTATGGAGAAAATGCAGACATTGGGAGGAGAGAGTGTATGTTTGTGATAGAGAGATCCCCTGGAGATCGTCTTGGGACTACAGGGGTGGGAGATCGAGTGACAAGGTGTGTGCGCGATAGAAGATACCCCAAGAGATATCGAGATAGACGTATGAATGGAAGGAGAGAATACGTGTGTTCCAAATGCCTAGTCAGAGGTAGTCATACTTAGGGGGGAGTGCGTGTGCCTATGACGGAGTGAGGGATTATGGTACCTCGGGGGGTGCCTGTCACATAGAGAGTGAACAAGGGCAGAGAGTGTCAGATGGGTCTATGTAGCGCAAGCGAGATATGTGTATGTGTGAACCAGCGAGATATAAAGTTTGAGAGAGATAGAGGAGCACCGATACGGCTGAGTGGTGCGTCAGACAGCTGAGAGGGGGAAAGAGATATCCAATCAGCTCGATAATGCAGTGCATATAAATTTTGTAGAAGTCGAACTTTGGAAACTTTGACCAGGTTTACGCAAATATTATTTATGTAGACAATACCAAAGATACATCATACAAAACTACATCTCATGATGAATCTAATGATATATGTTTGCCTTTCTAGATGTAAATATTTTTCTCCATGTACATGGTCAAATTTTGTGTTGTTTGACTTTTTAATAAATCTATATGCTATGGACCGAAGAGAGTGGCTAAGTCGAGAGAGATCAAGTGCGTGTGAAGGAGAATGAGTGAGCATGCAAAAAGAGTGTGTGTGTGAAAGAGAAAGGGACAACAAATGATAAATTAGAGAGAGATAGTGTGGCTGTTCATTTCTTATGCAAACATATGACGCATGGATCTCCGAGATAGAAAAGCGAGGTGAGGAGATACACAAAGATAGTTAGTGTGTGATTGTTTGCAACAGAGAGAGACACCCCTATAGCACATGTCCAATAGAGGTCTGGCCAACAAGGGACAAAGGTCGAGAGGGACGCATGGAGAAGATGAACGCATGGGGAGGGAGAGAGGGTGTGCTTGTGATAGAGATCCCTCCA
Source organism: Triticum aestivum (assembly GCF_018294505.1). Classification (NCBI taxonomy): domain Eukaryota; kingdom Viridiplantae; phylum Streptophyta; class Magnoliopsida; order Poales; family Poaceae; genus Triticum; species Triticum aestivum. The sequence goes on along the minus strand of NC_057810.1, from coordinate 528,627,064 downwards.
GATCGTGAGGGGACTATATGGGTGGGAGATCAAGGGACGAGGTGCGTGTGCGATAGAAAGATGCCCCGAGAGAAATCGAGATAGACCATGCACATGTTTGTGATGGAGACTAAGAATTATCTAGTCATATACATATAGGGGGGACTGTGTGTGCCTACAATTGAGTGAGAGACCATCATACTTGGCTAGGCGTGAGATTGTGTGTGTGTGTGTGCGTGTGAGATGGAGAGAGAACAAGGGAGAGAGAGAGAGTTTTAGATGGGTCTATCGAATGAGTGAGATATGCATGTGTATGTGTGACCCAGGGAGATGGAGAGTTTGAGAGAGAGAGAGAGAGAGAGTGAAGAGCTCCGAGACAGTAGAGTGGTGCGTGACAGAGTTATGGGCAACGAGCCATGGAATTTGTGTGCGTACGATGGCTGCACCCAAGATATTTAGCTTGGACTAGAGAATCATACATAGTGTGTGAGAGAGACCTATACATGGAGTGTGCATGCGAACTAGAAAGACCCCCCCCCACACACACAAAGAGAGAGAGAGAGAGATAAAGAGAGAGAGGGAGATGGACGAACAAGGTTTGTGTTTGGATGCGTGTGATAGAATTTAAGATTTTCGGCGAGAGAGAGAGAGAGCAGGAGTCTAGGAGAGGGGGAGGTCACGCTTTATGCATCAAAGATTGATATAAACCATGTTTCGATATAAACTTGCATTCAAATATTTAAATTGGAGAATATGTTGTGTGCAATCCACACATGAACGGAGACATGCATATAAAACAAGTTCATTAATTTGACTTTCAACATGTTCATGGAGTACTATAATACTGTACGACGTGCTACTGGATTGAGGTGTTCAATTTTGGATTTAGTTCACTATTTTGACTGGTGAACGAGCTATTTCATTGAATCGAGATATTTCATTTTGGGTTTGATTCCCGTTTTTTAGTGGGTCAACTATTTGTCATATAGTAAATCGTTAGCAACGAGCATGTAAAAACACATTAGTCCCGGGCATCATCTCTCATCTAAAAAAGAAGTCGCAAGCTAATATTTCAAAATTTGACTGGAATCGACTCGGTAAGGTAGACATGGATGCTCGTTGTCCCAAATTTGAATGAGCCGCTAAAAACCCTCTTCTCGTTGGAATTTTCCCGAGCAAATAAATGGGAGACGCAAAATTACTGGCCTATGTGGGACACACATCAATTGGCCCGTTGTACATCGAGGTTAGGTTCGTAACTTCATCCAAGCGCGCCTTCTCCTCGGTCGAAATGACATGTGCCAAATAATTCATAAACCATGGGCGCCAAAATACCCTCTCCTCGCCGAAATCGCTCGCGCCGACTATTTCAAAACACGCCCTCCTCGCCCGAAATCGCTCGCGCCCACTATTTCAAAACACGCCATCCTCGCCCGAAATCGCTCACGCCCACTATTTGGGAGAAGCAAAGTTGCTCTACTATCCCCGACCCTCAATACACAGACACAAGACCAGAAGCCTAAAGGCAGAGGTAGAACTGTAACTCCCCCCACATTTCAGACAAATGCGTCCGGAAGACATGGTTCCCCCTCCCAATTCCCCATTCATACCTCATGGGCACCAAATCACCTTCTCCCCGGAAGCTCCCTTCTCCCCAGCCGCAAAAACTTAGCCCCTCCTCCATGGCGCCCCCACTGCACCAAATTCACCGCCGCCTCGTCCCCAATGCCGAAGATGCTGTCCGTTTGCCATCATGCACTGGGCCATGTGCCTCTCACTCCGTGCTGCCGGAGCTGCCTCGATGACGGCCGCGTGAACCGTACTAGAGCTGATTCATCCCTGCTGTTGTGAACGGCACCAGAGCGGCTCCAACTTTGGATGCATCCAGGGCCCCGGCGCTGCTTCCCCGTATTCGTCGACCGTCACGACATCTTTGCTTTCCTGCCGTCGGTAGCCACCGCAATCATGTCGGCCTTACCGACTCGACAGCTGGAGCTTCCTACTTCACTGGGCCGCAATATAGGTCGTACACTCATCTCAAATCACTTTATTTAGGTGCCAGTTGTCTGAATTTTTATTCTGGGCCAATCGATTCTCAATGGGAAGCAACACCCCTCGAGGTGGCGGAGCTCCTAGGCTGCCGGTTGACTGGTGTCTAACATAAGGGTGCGGGGGTGCAAGTTCGCTGCGGAAGCAACGCTTACATGGCTATCTTAGAGTTGTGTGGGTTGAAGGTACTACCGCCTCCGGATCTGGATGATGGTGAGTCTTTGTGGATTGGCCGGGGGCAGCGCAACCACTGCAGTGTGTGGGGCGGGGAGCGGGGGTTTGGTCGGAGCTCTCGCGGCCATGGACGGTGGAGGCAGGCTGCTCTGCCGGTGGTCGCTGGCTCTTCAGGGTGGACTCTGAAGAGTGTCAGCTGGGAGGCACAAGACGGCTATCAACCCATCCGGCGTAGATCGGACAGTACCAAAATAAAATAAAATCGTGTGAGCCCAATTTAGTCTTCAGTCAATAGTCGTGTGACCACTATTGTACCTTACTATTGATATTTTAGGGTATTTCTTCAGATTAGATATATGTGTCATTCTTAACATTATGCATTTTCTGCATCTTCAGCCACAATGTCTTCCTTCTCACCGCAGATGCTCCAACAAGGGAGGCATACACCAGAAGGGAGCTATAGTCCCCACTCAACAGTTCTCTGCATCGAATGCGCGTGCCCGACATGGACAGCCACAACAACTGCAGGGCCATCGACAAGTCAGCACATGATGCTCACTCGTATGGATGGAGGCCAAATAGGTTGTACCCTCATCTTACTTGTGTGCAACATTTATGGCTTTGTTATTCATCTAAGCATGGAAAATAGATTATCACATTTCACTATATATTGATGTTGATCTCTCATGGGTCTTGCACAGGAGTTAACGTTGTTCCATAATTCAGCTAAGAAACTTGTTCTTTAGGTAACGCTGTTCCATAGTTATCATCCATTAGCCAATGCTATCACACAAGCCGGTGATTATAGTATTATACCACTTCTAGTATTACCTATGTTGCTCTTTAGTACTTTTGTGTGCCATCTAATTAATCTCGAGTACAAACAATACATATTCTGTAGCTTTCATCTGTGTTGTCCCTTTAGTTTTTGAGACCTCTTGCTGCTAGTTAACCCCAGTCCTACTATTTATGTCGCCTCCTACATGCACTCATTACATAAATCTAACTACTAGTTGTCTTCCATGCATGTCAGATATAATTGCACACGCTGATATATCCACAAGAACCTCATAGAGCAATGTAATGGCCAAAAAACTTGATGTCAATGATACCCAATATGATGGAACATGTAAAGGCAGATCTTTAGAAGACTTGTAGAAAGATGATGAATCCTTTTCACCCCACAAGGTCCTTTCTCTAACTTGGGGCGTGATATGGGTACAACATGCATATAATGTCATGGAGTGCATCTACTCTGTTGCAATGTCATGTTCTTAGCCTGTTGATCATGCATGTAAATATGCCATGCCTTCTTGTTTTTCAGTACTTATTCCATTCATGAGAACATGTTTTCAAATTCAAGTGTTGTCATTCTAGTCTATCGCAATGCCATCTGCCTAGTTTGGATATCATGCTTCTGAATATCTTATGCATTATTATTCATTAGTTTGTACTTCATCTGTCTACCATACCATGTTTTTTTACATTTAAGTGATCTTCTAGTGGTCCGTTGCAATGCTAATCATACACGCATATGTTGCCTTAGTGTTTTTCTATATGTATTCCGCTAGCATACAGTTTTACATTCAACTAGTGTTTTCTTTTACTCTATTGTCTTGTCGTATCCCTAGCTCTTACATCATACTCCCTCCGTCTGGATTACATGTCGCGGAAATGAATAAAAATGGATGTATCTAGAACTCAAATACGCCTAGACCCATCCATTTATTTTTGGATGGAGGGATTACATGTCAATATGTCATGCATTTCTGTTCTTCAGTACCTATTCCATCTCTCTGTTGTAGCATGTTTTATAATTGAAGCACCAATCTTCTATATAAGGCATGCAAGGGGAAGACGGCTATGTTAGAATCTGAAGGGTTACAAACAAGTTCTTTGCAAAAGATCCAAACGCCAGGAGATAGTAAACCAACTCCATTTTCATAGATACTGCTCCATCATAGAGAAACCCAACTCCTACTGATAATAAGCAGATTTTAGTGGCCAAAGTACTAGTCTACTCTAGTCTAGCAAAAATATGTCAACTCCATTCTAAAAAGTGTGTGCGTATCCTCGCATCATGAAATTTTATATCATGCTGATCATATTTTCTACATGTTTCTTACTCATCTCTCTTTTAGAAAATAATCTTAATAGATAGAAGACTTTCCGCACTGGTATCGTCTTCGAGGAAAATATCTTGTGGGAATTCTCTATGCTCCAATGCTGATGTAAGTACCTATTGAATATCACTATATTTTTTACATCAGCATGTATTTTGTTAATCAGCGTGAATCCAACCTTTATCTGATCTAAATTTAGTTGTAGCAAAATGTATAATTAAAGGCGACAATGTTGATTTTTTAAGGAAAACTACCTGGTAGTTTTGCATATTTAGCTGCATGAGTGTACTATCTCATATCATGCACATTACTGAACTATAGTGCTGCTCTGGTTGCCCATTCATTCATTGTGTCAATCTTGTTTTCGTATTACCTTACCTGGCTGATGATAGCTATGCCATATTGTGTTAATTTGGTGTAGGCTGGTGTGGTCTAGTTGCCCGAACGTTCATTGTGTCAATGTTCCTTTCCTATTATCTGACTTGGCCAATGATAGAAATGCCAGTGTGTTATTTTGGTGCAGGATGCTGAAGATAAGAAGATAAACTCTGAAAGTAGCAAGGCAGCCCCATTGTTCCTTTCCAATAAATCTAAGCCAGGTAATATGGCAATAACTCTTGATTAATTTGTTTGGTTCCCCTCCTAATTTATGTTATGATACAGTGGTCAAGACACTCTCCACTATCAATAATACAAGCCTGCCAAAATCACCATTTGAATCTGTTCAATTTCCTCTGTCTCGAATGCAACAGAAAAAGTTTATGTTGTGAACCAATTACTGGCTTAAGAAATGATGGAAATCGTCGAGGGATCAGAGGTGCACATTCTTGCGCAACAACAACTGATCAATGTTTTCAGAGATAGTGTAGCAAAGAAGGAAGAAATTTCTCACATGCTTATGGGCGTTATTCGTGCTGAGGTTGCAGATTGTGACATTGTAGATCGTTATGTTCTGTTCATTTAATTGCACTAGCATCAATCTTTGATTGCCCAGTGGATGTAATTTCCTGTAATATATGCTGGATGTGCAACGTTTTTCTTGTATGTCGTACCTTCGCTTAGCGTGCCTCGCATTCCAGCTAACTGGTCGCTAGGAAGCTAAAAAAGCAGTGAAATTATTAGTTATCATGAATAGTCGTGGGCCTTATATGAAGGAAGCAGCCCACTACCCTTAATGGGCTTCCCTAATGGGCTCTCAGGAGCCAAAATTCTCATAGGCCTTTAATTGATCGGTTTTGGTCATGTGCATAATTGCTCATCATAACGGGCTCAAATTATCTAATTGGACCTACAGACATGTTTGAACTTTGGTGGGCCCATTAAGTTAATGGGCCGTAACCAGGCCGAAAGTTCTATTGGGTCGCTATAATTGAAATGGGTCAACTGCTAATGCTTGTCCCTATTACCTCCCGGGTCGTTAACAGACCAACATCGAAGCGGGCAACAGGTGGGCCCATTTGATTTCACGGGCTGTTAACAGGTCGATACTAAGGTCGGCCTACTTATGGCCCAACTATACTGTGGTCCTTTAGCATGCCGACACAGAAAGCGGGCTCGTACTGGACCATGAAGAGCATGGGCCGGTAAGAGGCCGAAAGTCAGGTCGTACTATATATGGCCCACTGTGTTGTGGGCCTTTAGCAGGCCGAAAGAGAAATCGGGCTGGTATTGGACCATGAAGAGCATGGGCCGTTAAAAGGCCAAAACTTAGGTCCGACTGCAAGTGGCCCAGCTCATTTATGGGCTGTTAACAGGCTGAAGGACACACCGGGCCGAAAATTGGCCAACACTTAAATGGGTCGCTAAAAGGCCAAAAGTCAACCAGATCGGGCCGATATTGAGCCAAATATATAGCGGGCTATTAACGTGCTCGAACGGACGATGGGCTGGAATGGTGTCAAATCGTTAACGGCCATTGACAGGTTGAATTGACACATCTCGTATGGGGCGTGGGCTTAAATGGACCTGACACAAGTAGGCCTTATATGGGTCAGCCTGCTAATTTTACTAGGCCAACCTTTTTCACCGGAATGGGCCACTGTTGGGACTTGGCATGTGCGGCATATCATAGGCGCCTCCCATTGTGTGAGTGGATGACATCTGTCTCAACGCTGAGCCGACACGTGGATCCTCCGGCGAATGAGAATTTAACACGTGGAAAATCCCCATTTGTCGAGGTTGTTAACGGGTTATCAGATCCAAACTGGAACCCAATAGCTTAACAGTAACCCGTTATGGTGGATGCCACGTGTCAGTTACCCTTGATGAAAGGACTTCTATGACACGCCATTTATCATCATGGAAGTGGACACTTCCGTGATGATAATTTTGGTATTGTCATGGAACACTTCTATGATAACACAGGTATGACTATCTTGATTCTGTCATAAAATCGTCATGGATGTACATGCATGACAGAAAACGTGACCTACTGTGACAAACACATATCATCATGGAAGTGTATTTCTTTGTAGTGCTACATTCTGCCATGTGGACAGTTTATCCTACGTCTATATCTTTAGTCGCCCATTTTGTTGTATATGTTGAAGTACATGGGCAGTCTATCCTACGTGTGTATATTTACTCCAGCATTTTGTAGTATATACTTGAGTGTGCCGACAGAGAACTTTTTATCATATGACCTATTCGTGTTTCAGGAAACTAGTGTGTAGACAACCTCTGCTCTGTGTGCCTCTCCCATGTTGACAGTTATTCATTCAGACAACCCATTTGTTGTAGAAAGTTATGCTTGTATTAGGGAGCTCCTCTGTGTTGACATAATTTTGGAGGCTTGGTTCAATTAGAAAGATCATGCCATGTTACCAGCATAGAGGATATTTTCTTATAACTACTTGTTTCTTCCTATCATTGTATCATCATTCTTGATTGTGTGTTAATGAAAACTTACCATTGGAGCAAATGATAACTCTCTATGCTAGATAACTTTATTTACTTAGTTTGCATTTACAGTGCTCTATATTACCAGTTTGGGTTCTCATCGCACATGCCTATGTAGTGTAGTGTGTTGCTGTTTTTTGTACAACTTATTGTTTTAAGAATGTTCCGGATATGGTGAAAATCAGAGAGTAATGGTATTGGATAGATTGCCAGAATCATACCTTAGTTATGAGTACTAAAACTGGTTCCTTCTTATAGTAACAGTAAGAATGATTTTTATTGCTAGATATATACATCTAGGAAAGCTGGTTGTATCTCTTTTTCTGTTATTATTAGAGAGCTAGTACATGACTATTGTGCTAGCATATTGTCGGGGAAACTGATCCACGAACACCTATGGGGCCGGCGGACCGTGGCCCCTTTCGGTTCGGCGGGGGCGGAGGTCGCACGAAGAGCAGATCGAGGCGAAGCACACGAGCAGTTTACCCAGCTTCGGAGCTCTCCGGAGAGATAATACTCCTACTGCTGCTTGTCTGATTCTATTCTGTTTTTGCTCGAGAGAGCTAATTGTTTTTCTGGCTTCCGAATGAGTCGAACCTCCTCTACGTTGCGCGTGGGCCTCCTTTTATACGCTAAAGGGGTCACCGACAGGTTGCAACGTAGACAAGGGTACAAATGGAAAAAGAGAGGTGGTTGGTACAGTTACTTGTACAGTGTATCCTACCTAACCCTGATGGCAGGGGACAAGGGCATTAAATGCCCGTCTGTGTCGCTCAAACAGTGCAGAAAGGTACCGTCAGGGACGCCACCGCTCGCCACGATGGTAGTCTTGTCCGCTTCGCATGCCACCACGCACCGCTGGCTGGACAGCCTCCCGCCATGCGCGCCTGGAAAGGCCCCCAGAGCGACACGTTGGTGGATGTGTTGGAGCGTGGGTACAGAGCGGCCGCCTGCCGCGGCAAGCGCCTGGCCGCGGCCGTCGTCTTGTCGCGCCTGGAAGCTTGTCGCCCACCAGGCCTCAAGATGCCCTGGTCGGTCTTCCCGGCAAGCTCCTCTTGCCGGGGCCTTGTTGCCTTGCCGGGACGCGTGGCGCGTCGCGGCAAGTTCCTTAGGATGCCTTGGTTGGCCTTCCCGACAAGCTCCTCTTGCCGGGGGCTCGTCTCCTTGGCTTGAATACTTTGTTTCTTGAATGGCTCCAAGGGAGCCACGGAGGACCTTGGAGGTCGTCCGGCAAGCCTTGCCGCGGGGTGCTGCAACTGCTCGTGCACAAGTTCGGAGTACTAGGGTACCCCTATTCTAGTACACCGACAGGAGCCCCCGGGCCTGGGCCATACACGGTGCCGAGCGCTGTTCGGCCAGGCCCAAAACAGGGCACAGGCACACGCGGCTTGGGTTACGCCGTATCTGACTCCGTATCCACCGCGCCCTCCCTAACGGCATGCGTCGAATGCGGCGTCATGGGAGAGATCGTGGGTGGCTTATTTATTCGGAAGGGCGAAACGTCCGCCCCCTGCGTCTTTATAAGCAGGGGAAACAGGGGAAGTTCGCCCATCTCGCCGTTTGTTGCTCCAACTCCAGAAATCTCCGCCGCTCCCCCCTTCTTCTCGAAGCAGAAAGAGAGCAGCGCTCCGCCCCCCATTGCCACCAGCATCACCAACGCCGCCGATCTCCCCCACCACCTCCGCCATGGCTCCAAAAGCCGACAAGGGGAAGGGCGTGAGGTCGGCCGAGGCGCAGCGGCTCGCGGCGCTGCGGAAGGAGCGGGCCCTCTTCCGCCCTCAGCTCGGTGCGCAGGAGCTGAGGGAGTACTACTACCTCTTCTGGTCGACGGAGACGCGAGCGCATCCGCGCACGAGGGTGCTCCCGGCCGCAACTTCAGAACTGGCTCCAAGCGGGTACCCCTTCTTCGCGATGTTCTTCTACTGCGGGCTCTGCCCGCCTTTTTCTGATTTCTTCTGCGACATTATGAACACCTACGGGTTCCGCCTTCTTGACTTCACCCACAACGCCGTTCTGACCATGGCAGTTTTCGCACATTTGTGCGAAAACTTTGTCGGAGTCCACCCAAATGTAGCCCTCTTCCGCCACTTCTTCATGCCCCGGGTCGAGAGAGGAGAGCCCCTTGCCGGAGGAATCGCTTGGATCTCGAGAACTGGCAAGAAGGAAGCGTATCTGGAGGGTGAGCTCCGCGGCAAATGGGAAGAGTGGAGGGCAGAATGGTGATGGATCATCGAGGAGAACCCGCAGCCTTTCACCGCCCTGCGCCAAACTCCAGTAGTGCGCGGCAATGATTGGAGCAATGTGGCCCAGGAGGACGACAGGTTGAAGATTGCCGTCACCCGGATCCTTTGCCTTAGGCTTGCCGGGCTTACTGTAGGCGCAGTTGGCGCAGACTTCCTTCGCCGCCGCATCGCCCCCCTGCAGGAGAGGAGGAGACCTGCCTGGGAGTTCAAGAACTCGGAGGATATCATGAGGCTGCGCCCAGGCCTCAATTTCAATTTCACGGTCTTGGAATTGGACGTGATGCTTCTGGAGCTGTTCAAGCGCGACCCTCAGCACCCTTTTATGTTGCCGCGGAATGTCGTTCCGCTGTGCAACAATTCTTCATTTGACCGCATCCGTGCGATGATGCCGTTGTGCGATTCGCACGGAATCGCCCCAACTTGGCAAGAACCTGCGGATGACGTCGTGCGGGCGTTCTTCGACGACTTGGTAGAAGTGCCGGTCCACGCCGATGAACAGAAGAGCCTCACCCGCGACACTACCAACGCGGAGCTACAGCGCATCGCCACTAGGACGGAAGAGGCTGCGGCAGCAGTTGCCGCGGGCGAGTTTGGGTTCACCGTGGAGGAGGCGGAGGCAGCAGAGGCGGCAAGCCTTGCCGAGCGCGAGGAGTTTGCCGGCGAGGAAGATCTTGCCGGCCCTGAAGCTGAGCCGAGCGAGCCGGGCGAGGAAGAGCCCGAGCCTTCAGACAGCTTGCCGCAAGCGGAGCCCCCGGCCCCGCCAAGAAGGCGTCTCCGCAGGGCCGGGGACGTAGCGGGGCGGCAAATGAGCCAACAGCGGCCAAGCCGTGCGACACGCTCTACCGCGGCAAGCAATGTTGCCGCGGGAACGCCTCATGCTGCTGCGGCAACTGGAGCGGGATCCTCCCGGTCCACCTCCACCGCCCCTGCCAAGCGGGCGAGGGAGCCTACTCGCCGCACCAGAGGCGAGCCGGACTTCGATCTTTCCGCGCTCAGCTCCGACGACGAAGAAGAAGAGTAAGATCCCCTTGTTGTCCTCGTTGTTCTTCAATTATTGCTATCTTGTCTTGTATTTGACTTGCTTCGATCTGAACCCATTCCTTTTCAGGACGCTGGCCCAGAGAGCGGCGAAGAGAGCCAAGGCCTCGGTGATTGTCATCGAAGATGACCCCACCGTGTCAGCAGGTGGTGTGTTTGAGACCACCTTGACGGACCCGGCAGCTACTCCCCAAAGCAGCCCCCAGCGTAAGTACATGGTCTACTTCTCGCTGACAGGCGCTCATGATTGCTCTTTCTTTGCTGATATCTTGACTGTTGGATTGTGTACGAGTAGAACAGCCTCACCAGGAGGGCACGGAAGCCGCTCCCGAAGTGCCATCTGCTTCGACTATGCCGCCAAGGGAGGAGTCCCCGGCAAGGGAGTGCTCTCCGGCAAGGGAGAACTCCCCGGCAAGGGACAGTTCTCCGGCAAGGGACGGTACCAGTGATCCTCCGGCGGTTGAGACCGCGACCACAGATCCTAGTACAGGTAATCTTCTTACCTGAAATCTTCCCTTGGGTTCTTCTTCTTTTGAATTCCCTTTCTTGGATTTTAGCTTGACTTTTCTTCCTTTTTCTTTTTCGTTCTTCAGATCCATCTGCTGCGGAGCCAATGGAAACCGAGGACGCCGGCGAGGAAGGCGCGCGAGGCAACAACGACGATGCCGCCGCCACTGAAGAAGGGGCCGGTGCTAATGAGCCTGCCGGCGAAGAGGCCGCCAAGGCTGCCGCCGCAGAAGCTGGCGAGGGGTCGGGCGATCGCACTGACGGCCCTGAGGCCGCAGGAGCGCCAGGCGCTGCGCCGACCGCCGATCCCTCCGCCGTTGCCGCGGAGCCAGGCTCCGAAGAGCCCCAGCCCGGTGCCTACTTGAGGGCCGGCGACGGTATCTTCATCAAGCTTCCCTGGGCGTCAAGCTCCAGGGCACCGGTCGAAGGAGAAGCTTTTGACGAGGAGGTGCTCGCCTCCGCTGGGCTGGCGCTGGTCGATGCGCCAACCAGCAGCGGCGAGTCTGAGGAGGAGCGGCTGCTACGGAAGCTGCTGTCTCTCTACCGCGCCCGACAAACCAAGCTGGGGTCCCGAGAAGCACTCGTCGCGAGGGCGGGAGTCGACATCGAGAAGCGTGCGGAGGAGCTTCGGGGTCTCAGGCAGGAAACTCTCCGAAGCTTGGCAGAGGAGAGGGAGCAAGTCGCCGAGGAGAGGAAAGCCTTCCTCCTCGCGAAGGCTGAGATTGAAGAGCAGCAATGGCTTGTCACCGAGAGGCTATCTGCGCAAGAGGATGATTTGGCGCAACGCAAGGTCAATCTTGACAGCCACGAGGAGGAGCTTGCTGCGTGTGAGCAAGCAATAGGCGGGGCCCTCCAGGAAGCAAGGGACGCTGCCGCAGCTGCTGAGGCCGCCAAGAAAGAGCTGGAGGCGAAGGTGGCGCAGCTGGAGGCCAATATCAAGAAGAGCGGCGAGGAGCTTGTCGCGCCCAAGCATGAGCGCGAGAAGGATGCTGCCGCCCATGGTGAGCTGTAGGGTCTTCTCGCTAAGAGGATCAAGGAGCTCAGCGCCGCCAAGGACTCCAACGCGGATCTCGAGTTGAAGCTGGCTATGCTGACTCAGACGCTGGACGCCGCCAGGGAGCGAGAGGTGACCTTGTCGGAGAAGATCAAGGCCGACGAGGCGCTGCTGGCGAATATCGCCATTACCCAGAACTCATTCAGGGAGACTGTGGAGCACTAGACCGAGGGGCTGGTGAATATCGCCGCAGTCATCGACGGGGAGCTGGCACAGCTGGGGATGGAGGACTTTGGGTATCCCTCCGACGAGCATCTCCAACCCAGCGCCAAGCTCAGCCTGTTCTTCAAGGGCGTGGCGACGACACTCCAGCGACTCCGGGAGAAGATCCCAAAGCAGCTGGCCGACGAGTCGCGCAGGATCTGCGCGGGGGTTCTTCAGAAGGTGCTGGTGAAGGTGGCCTTCCGCAATCCAGGCCTCAACCTCACCAACGTCCTCAAATCCTTGCCGCCGGATGCCGATCTGGATGCGCTCAAGGCCCTTGTCGCACCCATTGTGGACAAGGTGAGCGAGATCAAGAGGGTTGAGGGCGATCGCGTAGACTAGGCCGCCTGTTTTCTCTTTCTCCTTGTCGCTGCTAGCCATATTATAAGATCAATCTGTTAGAGCTGCGACAAGTTATTTTGTAATATAACTCTATTGCTGGTATTGATCGCTATGTTATTTCCTTTACTAGATTCCTTCCTTTGTATGTTTTTACCCTACGCTTTTAGGGAACTTGTCGGCGCAGGCACCCGAGCCGCGATCGCTGAGTGCGGGACGTCAGCAGCCTGCTGGCGGTGCCGCTTCCGACAAGAAACCTTGTCGCGACTAGTTGCAGCACACTTAAGTTGTTGAGCGGACTCGAAACAAAGTAAGGGCGCAACTAGCTACAAGTTGGTTCCTCCACGCACAGGTTTTCCATACAAAGCACGGTCGTTCGAGGAAGATAACTTAAGAATTAAAACTAATTTCTCAAACTTTGGCAACTTAGCTTTTCTGTCGTTCGCTTCCCGGCAAGGCGAAATTTGCTTGAACGATGCCTGGTCCACGTCATAATCTTCTCCTTTCCCCCCGGCAAACTTGTGTGCGAGGGAACCTTCCTTTCCTTTGTTGAGAAAAAGAAAGAAGAGAAAATAAAGATATGGAGCCTTTCGGCTCGTTACTGCTTACCGGAGGTAGGTGCTGCACAAAGTGTCAGATAACGCATGCAAGAAATTATATAATGCATGAAATTGACAAGATGTGCGGAGCACATGAGCTTTACTTATGCACGGGATCTGCGCCCAACTTTGTACAAAGGATTACATGCAACATCGGCAAGACTTGTACAAAAGGTGGTTGCTGGAACGGGTTCCGGCAACCGCGCCCTACGGGTAAAATTTACGAAGATGCTCAACGTTCCAGGAGTTGCTCACTGGAATGCCATCTTCGGTCTCAAGGCGGACAGCGCCGGGCCTGGTGACTCATTTCACCCGGTAAGGGCCTTCCCACTTCGGCGTCAACTTGTTGGAATTCTTAGCGGACTGAACGCGCCGAAGAACAAGGTCGCCTTCCTCGAAGCTTCTGGCATTAACTTTGCGGCTATGGTAGCGGCGCAAAGCTTGCTGGTATCGAGCAGCTCGTACAACAGCCTGAAGACGATCCTCCTCAAGGAGCAGCGCATCATCTTGTCGCAGCTGCTCTTGCTCAAGCTCATCATAAGCGAGCACTCGAGGTGATCTGTATACGAGTTCCGTGGGGAGAACTGCCTCTGCTCCATAGACTAGAGCGAAAGGTGTCTGGCCAGTGGCTCGATTTGGCGTCGTCCTGATCGACCAAAGAACCACTGGCAGCTCCTCGATGCAGTTCCTTCCGCACTTGTGCAGCCTGTCGAAAGTCCTGGTCTTGAGCCCGCGCAGCACTTCAGCATTTGCCCTCTCTGCTTGACCGTTGCTTCTCGAATGAGCAACAGAAGCGAAGCACACCTTTGCGCCAAGATCTTGGACGTACTGCATGAAGGTGCGGCTCGTGAATTGCGTGCCGTTGTCGGTGATGATCCTGTTAGGGATCCCGAAACGGCAAACAATCGACCTGAAGAACTTAACTGCTGACTGTGCTGTCACTTTCCTCACTGCTTCCACTTCCGGCCACTTTGTGAACTTGTCGATTGCAACGTACAAGTACTCAAAGCCCCCGACAGCTCGGGGGAAGGGGCCGAGAATGTCGAGCCCCCAGACCGAAAATGGCCAGGATAAAGGGATCGTCTGGAGAGCTTGAGCTGGCTGGTGTATGTGCTTGCAATGGAACTGGCACGCTTCACACTTGGTTACTTGTGCAGTTGCATCCTGGAGGGCTGTCGGCCAAAAGAAACCTTGCTGGAACGCTTTGCCGGCAAGTGCTCTTGCGCCAATGTGGTGACCACATATGCCTCCATGTATCTCTGCCAACAGCTTTTGTCCGTCTTCCCGGTGAATACACTTCAATTTCACACCGTTGAGTCTCCTTCTGTACAGTGTGCTATCGACAAACTGGTACATACTTGACTGCCGGGCTACTTTTTCCGCTTCTTCTTACTCTTCGGGAAGTTCTCCTGTCTGAAGGAAATGGACAATCTACTGTGCCCATGCTGGAGCTTGTGGCTCGACAACAAGGACTAAAGGCACATCTGCTGCTGCGGGAGCATCCGCTTCTACGGCGAGAACCTGCGGCTCTACCGGAGCTTGATGTTCCCCGGCAAGCTTGCCAGATTAAAGCTTGTTGGGAGCGTCTGCTACGATGGAACAAACCATAAGGCTTGCCAGAGCAGACTGCTCCTCAGCATCTTTGGTGTTGATCTTGGGGACCTTCTTGGCGGCGGCTTCAGGGAGCTCTGCCGGAAAATAGTCACCAGAAATCAACTTCCTCTTCTTGTTCTGTCCAGTTGATGGCGTTACGGACGGTTGAATCAGCTTGAGCACAAAGATCCCTGGTTCCACAGGTAACTTAAGTGCGGCGCACTTTGACAGGCCATCAGCGATGTCATTTTGAGCTCTCGGGACATGCTCCATCTGTAGGCTGTCAAAGTGCTCTTCTAGCTTTCTCACTTCATCAACATATGCTTCCATCAAGGACTCTAATAGTTCTTGTTCACTTGGTGGACGACAAGCTGTGAGTCACCCCTAACAATGAGCTTCTTGATCCCAAGGTCTGCTGCGATCCTGAGACCGGCAAGCAATCCTTCATATTCTGCAGTATTGTTGGTTGCTTGCTCCTTGGGAAAGTGCATTTGGACTACGTACTTGAGGTGCTCTCCGGTGGGTGCGACAAGTAGCCCGCCTGCACCGGCGCCTTGCAGCGAGAAGGCACCATCGAAGTACATCAGCCATTCTTTGCTTGCCTCCTTGACGGGGATGCTCGTTTCTGGAATCTCTTCATCTTGTGTTGGCGTCCACTCTGCTATGAACTCTGCCAATGCTCTGCTTTGGATAGTTGAAGTGCTCTCAAACTTGAGGCCAAAGCTTGACAGTTCCAGTGCCCACTCTACAATCATGCCTGTTGCTTCGGATTTTGAAGTATCCTCTTCAGCGGAAAACGAGTGACGACTGTGATCTCATGTGCTTGGAAGTAATGGCGCAGCTTTCTCGAGGCCATGAGGAGGCCGAAAAGCAATTTCTGCACACCAGAGTACCTTGACCTAGCCCCCTGCAGAAGGGAGCTGACAAAGTAAACTGGGCGCTGCACCATTCTCTTCTGCATCTTCTCATGCTCTTGCGCAGATCCATCCATGTCGGGACCAGAGCTTGCCGGCGAAGGCCCCTGTTTGTCGCTGGATGCATCTGCCATGGTTACTGGCTCGTCACCTACCTCCCTCTCTTCCACTAACGCAGCACTAACCACTTGATTGGTTGCCGCTATATACAGCAGCAACTTCTCTTGTGGCTTAGGTGCGACAAGTGTTGGAGCGGAGGACAGGTATTTCTTCAAGTCCTGCAGCGCAGCCTCCGCCTCCGGAGTCCATTTCATTGGACCTGCCTTTTTCAATATTTTGAAAAATGGCAGGGCGCGCTCAGCAGATCGAGAGATAAACCTCCTGAGAGCAGCCACGCAACCGGCAAGCCTTCGTACATCCTTGACGCGCTTTGGTGCTTCGATCTGCTCAATGGCCTTGATCTTGTCGGGATTGGCTTCAATTCCCCGCTGAGACACGAAGAACCCGAGAAGCTTGCCGGAAGGGACTCCAAACACGCACTTCTCGGGGTTGAGCTTGAGGTTGATCTTGCATAGATTTGCAAATGTTTCGTCCAAATCTTGAATCAGAGTTGCTTTGTCCTCGCTTTTGACCACTATGTCATCCATGTATGCCTCCACATTTTTGTGCATTTGTGGCTCAAAAGCATGGTGGACTACCCTTGCAAATGTTGAACCAGCATTCTTCAAACCGAAAGGCATCCGTACGAAACAGTACGTGCCACACGGGGTGATGAATGTGGTTTTCTCCTCGCCCTCTTCTGCCATGAAGATCTGATGATATCCTGAGTATGCATCAAGAAATGAAAGCAAGTCACATCCGGCCGTGGAGTCAACAATCTGATCGATGCGCGGCAAGGGAAATGGGTCTTTGGGACAAGATTTATTAACATCGGTAAAGTCGATACAAAGCCTCCATTTCCCATTAGCCTTGCGCACGACTATAGGATTGGCCAACCACGTAGGATGGAGCACTCCTCTGACAAGGCCTGCTGCTTCCAACTTCTTGATTTCCTCCGCAATGAATTCTTGGCGCTCCACTGCCTGTTTCCTGACTTTTTGCTTGACGGGCCGTGCATGAGGACAGACGGCAAGGTGGTGCTCAATTACTTTCCTGGGAACACCGAAGATGTCAGACGGTTGCCATGCAAACACGTCGACATTCGCCCGCAGGAAAGCAACGAGCGCGCTTTCCTATTTAGGGTCGAGAGTGGCGCTGATGGTGAAGGTACCACCAGTGCCGTCCTCCTTGGCGGACACCTTCTTGGTGTCAGGTGGAGCAGCCATTGCCTTTTTACACTTGCCGGTGGAGCTCGATGGTGCGTCCTCGACGGTAGCGCAGCACTCCAAAGAGGTGCGCTTGCCGGAGTGGGCATCAGAGCTCTTGCCGGACTTGGTCTTCTTCTTCGCCCCGGGAGCTTCAGCGGCAAGTGACTTGCGATCTGTTGCGGCTGTTGCTTCCCGATAGATCTTGTCGGCGCAGATAAGAGCATCCTTCTTGTCACCGGGGACAGAGATGACACTTATCGGGCCTGGCATCTTCAGCATGTTGTATGCATAGTGAGAGGCTGCCATGAATTTGGCGAGTGCTGGACGGCCGAGTATCCCATTGTATGGCAATGGAAAGTCAACAACTTCGAAAGTAACCCTCTTAGTCCTGAAGTTCAACTCGCTGCCAAATGTTACCGGCAACGTGATCTTTCCCATTGGCTTGCTCCTTCCCGGATTGATTCCTTGGAACGTACCGGTTTCTTCAAGCTCGCTGTCAGGGATCTGGAGTTTCTTGGAGCACCGCGGAGGAGATCAGGCTCAAGCCGGTCCCGCCGTCAACTAACATCTTAGTGACCTTGAGGTTGCGGATAGTTGGTGAGACCAACATCGGCAAGCACCCGACCACAGTTACGCGATCAGGGTGGTCCTCAATATCAAAGATGATAGGCGTGCTGGACCATTTCAGAGGCTTGCGTGACTCGACGGGTGGTTCTGCTGCATTAACTTCCCGCACCCACTACTTGAGCTGACGGTGCGAAGTATGCAGAGAAGCACCGCCGTCAACGCACAGGACCTCTGTGGCTTTCTGGAACTCCTGCTCATCAGTCTCCTCATCATCCATGTCTTTATCGTCGTCGTCATCTTCATCCTTGTCGCGGCCGCGAGGAGGTCTGTCTCCTTGCCGCTGCTTGGCCTTGCCGCGGCGCCCTCCTCGGCCGGGACGTTTCTTGCCGGATCCTCCAGCACCTTCCTGGGCTTTCTCCTTGTCGCGCCGTTCGTATTCAGCTTTCTGTTGCTCAACAAGCTGCTCGACTTTCTTGCAACTCTAGAGGTCATGGCCCTTGGTGCGATGGATCTTGCAGTATTGCTTGTAGTGATGTCCTGCTTATCGGCGACCGCCACAGCCTCTGCGGTAATCTCCTTGCCAGAGTCACCAGCTTTGGCTTTCTTGGCGCCACCACCGTTGCCGGACTGCTCGACGACTAGCACCTCTTTTCCTTTCTTCTTCCTGTTGTTCCGCCGCTGGTTTTTCTTTGCCGGGGCAGCATCATCACTGTCAGATCCTCCTGCTCCTATGTTCTCTCCGGGGAGTCTCCTCCCTTCCTCAGCACGCACACACTTGTCGGCCAGGGCATATAGCTCACTGACGTCTCTGATCTTGCACATCGCCATCTCCTCCCGCATCCTGCGGTTTCGCACGTTCTGATGGAACGCGCTGATCACCGCGGCAGGGTGGACGTCTGGGATGTTGTGCTGTACGCTGCTGAATCTCTGAATGTACTTGCGCAGGGGCTCTCCTTCCTTCTGGGCGAGCAGGTGAAGGTCACTCTCTTGGCCATGAGGCTTGTGGCCGCCTGTGAAGGCGCCGACAAACTGATGGCATAGATCGGCCCAAGAGGATATGGAGTTGTCTGGCAAGTGCATGAGCCAGGATCTGACGCTGGGCTTGAGCACCAGCGGGAAGTAGTGGGCAAGGATCTTGTCGTCCCGTCCCCCGGCAGCCTGCACCGCAATGGTGTAGATGCTGAGGAACTCCGACGGATGCGTCTTGCCGTCGTACTTCTCCAGTACATCTGGCTTGAAGATCTTCGTGCTGGGCCACTGGATTTGCCGCAGCTCACGAGTGAACGCAGGGCAACCTACCGCGTACGGCAAGTCGCCTGGTTCCCCTGGCGCATGCTTGTCAACAGAGGGCCCAACGCGCTCGTCGGATCGACGTCGCGCTTCTCTTCGGCGCTCGATGCGAGTACGAGCGTCTTCTTGCTATCGATCGTGAAGAACTTGGCGCTGATCGCGACGAGCTCGTGGATCCAATGACGCAGTGGAGTCGCTGTCGAGGTGGATCCGACGAGTCGGCGATCTTGGCCTTCGGGGTGGTGATTGCATGGTGGTTGCTCCCCCACCAGTTTCGTTGCCACCGGCCCGCACCTGGCAACCTTGCCGCGGCAGCGACGTGCTCGGCTGCCACGGAGTGTCACCGTTGGCGTAGCCGATGAGACTCTGAATGGTGGCCCTCCATTCGTCGATCTTGTCCGACGTCGGAGGGTAACCCAAGAGCAGTTGAGCTCGCGCCAAAGCTTCTGCTGGAGTGGTGGGTGGCAGTGGCGGACGGCGCGAGGAGCGGGATATGCTCGGACTTCTAACTATGTTAGAAGGAGCATTATCCCGTCCAGCAACCGTGTCTCGCTCGTGCTGGCACGTTGGCGTGCATGCTGGTCTTGAGCGCCCCGGGATCCACCAGCTTGATCTTGGCCCAACAAACGTATGGTACTGCGAGTACCACGACGCTGTCGGTCCTGCGCCTCCTGAGATGGGCGCGGTACATGTACGGACGCTGAGGTTTGCGCGGCCTTGTCCTTGGACCTGGCAGCATCGTGAGCTTCCTCGTCGACGTTCGTTCTTCCGCCGGCGCCTACTCCACCTCCCGTTTGCTCCGGCGGTGGTGGAAGTGACGTGGACGGAGCAGCTGCCGCCGAAGTCTTCTTCTTCGGTGGCATGTCGATGAAGAAAATGAAGATCTAGCTCGTGTGAACGCCGGATCGGGTTCACGCAATCTCGACGCCCCCTACCTGGCGCGCCAAAGATGTCGGGGAAACTGATCCACGAACACCTATGGGGCCGGCGGACCGTGGCCCCTTTCGGTTCGGCGGGGGGCGGAGGTCGCACGAAGAGCAGATCGAGGCGAAGCACACGAGCAGTTTACCCAGCTTCGGAGCTCTCCGGAGAGATAATACTCCTACTGCTGCTTGTCTGATTCTATTCTGTTTTTGCTCGAGAGAGCTAAGTGTTTTTCTGGCTTCCGAATGAGTCGAACCTCCTCTACGTTGCGCGTGGGCCTCCTTTTATACACTAAAGGGGTCACCGACAGGTGGCAACGTAGACAAGGGTACAAATGTAAAAAGAGAGGTGGTTGGTATAGTTACTTGTAGAGTGTATCCTACCTAACCCTGACGGCAGGGGACAAGGGCATTAAATGTCCGTCTGTGTCGCTCAAACAGTGCAGAAAGGTACCGTCAGGGACGCCACCGCTCGCCACGATGGCAGTCTTGTCCGCTTCACATGCCACCGCGCACCGCTAGCTGCATAGCCTCCCGCCACACGCGCCTGGAAAGGCCCCCAAAGCGACACGTTGGTGGATGTGCTGGAGCGTGGGTACAGAGCGGCCGCCTGCCGCGGCAAGCGCCTGGCCGCGGCCGTCGTCTTGTCGCGCCTGGAAGCTTGTCGCCCACCAGGCCTCGAGATGCCCTGGTCGGTCTTCCCGGCAAGCTCCTCTTGCCGGGGCCTTGTTGCCTTGCCGGGACGCGTGGCGCGTCGCGGCAAGTTCCTTAGGATGCCTTGGTTGGCCTTCCCGACAAGCTCCTCTTGCCGGGGGCTCGTCTCCTTGGCTTGAATACTTTGTTTCTTGAATGGCTCCAAGGGAGCCACGGAGGACCTTGGCGGTCGTCCGGCAAGCCTTGCCGCGGGGTGCTGCAACTGCCCGTGCACAAGTTCGGAGTACTAGGGTACCCCTATTCTAGTACACCGACGCATATATTCTAAACTAAATTTTGTTAGCTTGCTGCACTTTCTAGCGCTCTTATCTAGTTGCTTATAATATTTTAATTTATTTTTTATATGACATAAGATTGCTCTATTCACTAATGTTTTGTTCATGTTTATGAAGAAAAGATTTGGGTTCAGAGCACCTATGTCTTGTTTATTTGATTTTGGTGATTTCTGGTGTTCAGGTCAAGGCGGACTTGAAGGAATAAATGTGGCTACCTTTGTATGGCCAATCGTTTTGCAAACTTTCATGCATTCTGACAGCCGCCTCCATGCTCCAACTACTGCAGCCTGCAGGTAGCCTCTTCGTTCTTTTTTTCTCTACCTTTCTGCTTGCTCTGCTAAAGTGTTACGTGTGTGCTTGGCTGCTTGCTTGAAATTGTATGAATGGCAGCAAGATTCAAGAACAGCCAACATTAGGCCGGCTTAATGCGAGCAGCAACTCTCCCGATCTGGAGAAATAGTAATACTGATATATAACCATGTTGATATGTATATATAAACCTTTTCCTGTTTGCAAATTCCTAATTTTCTATGTAAACCAAAATGATACTCACGAGTCTATCACCTCCTCTTGTTCAAAAATTTTGTGGTTGTACAATTTTATGGAACTGACTGATACAAAAATTGTATCTTCTCTTATAAGAAATATAATAGTTTATATCTTTCATTTTGGATGCAAGATCCTGATGAACTTATTGATTGTGAGGGAAGTTACCAAAAAATGCCAAGGATAACATAGGATTTCTAAATTTGGTACTGCTAAAGATAAAAGGTTGTTTTCACTTGCCGAGTTATTGCAATAAGCTACATGACAAATTTCGAAAGTTGCTACAGCTAAAGATAAAAGGATTACTATATTGGGTAGATCTATAGCCACTGCAGTCGTACTACTTGCTTTGTGAGAAAATAATGATATATGTGCAAACATCTATCATGCACATGATGGCAATCCTCTTTGTGTTTTGTACTAATTAATCATTAATTAGTTTTAGCGTAGATTGCTTAGAATGAATTTTCTCATTTACCGATCATGTGATTAACAAATGGTCCAGGAGACCTGAGTTATATTTTTGTCGGAAAACTGTTTAGTTGTGAAGCAAGTTCATTTACCAAGCTATTGTCATCTAATGGAAACTAAAGTATATGTAAACTGTATATGCATCAGTTCAAATCTACAAATTCTTCTTCCACTTCAGTGCCTCATGTTGCCTCTCTGTTTGTTGGATATGTCTGATATTTCCTATATCGATTCATCTGGGAGGTTTAGCATTAGCTCTGTGACTGTTCTCTTATTCATAGATGCAACGCTGCCCCTACCATCTATGTTATTTGATACACGCAGATAAGCTCCATAACTATGATGACATATTTTACGCTTGGAATTAGCTGAAAGTTTATAGTTTTAATCTTTATACATGACATAGTAATATGAGTCAGTTTTACTGAGTTTATTGTTTGCTTCATAGGTACTCAGAGCTATATAAGGCCTCTTGTGTGCACTGATCATGAGAAGAAATTTATTTGACAACATAATAACTAGGAGAAAACATATAATCCTGATGTGCAACTTTTTTATTACTTATGCAATCGACAGGCAGTAGTAATATCCTGGATAGTATCTACTATCGACAAATAAAAACATTGTATATTTTGATACAGAGGGACTACATAATTAGTCATGTTTGTTTTAATTTTCTATTGGTTGCAGCTAGCCTTGAAGTGACAGTCATATATAGTTGCATTAGATATCTTTCTGTGCTTAGTTTTCTTGTGTGAATTCTACTATTTGTAGCTTTGAGCTAAATTGACATTCATTTTAGTAAACTTACATTCCGGGATGTTTTCAAACTAATATTATTTTTGTAAGTTCTGGTTTGCACTTGGCTTTATCAAAATTTGAATATGCAGAACACGTGTTGGAGAAGTGTCTATTTTCAAGCTTCACTGCTCTAACCATTTGTTTTATGAAATAATATTCAGTCTGTTTAAAATTATGTTCATGTAGGCTGCATTTTCTTATAGGAACATGCAAAGAAACTAAAGTTTAATCATGTAAAGGTTCGGCTTAAAGTTATTTGTTTGTATTATTACACTTTTGAGTGATCGTAGTTTAATAGCATATGCTAAACATGGATTACTATTAACTTAGCATTATCTGCTTGACCAAAATGTTCGGACCGACACCCTCACGCCAAGGTGCGATCCCGATCTTGTGTGTGTGATTGATGTGCTTATTGGGTTACCAAAGATAAGTGATTGCTTGCTTTTTTGGCTTTTGAACCATGAGTTTATCGCTATTTCAGTTACCAAGGATCTCTCACCAGAACCAGATTTATCGTAAGAAACTATTTATTTATAGTCCATGAATTTATTGATATATCATAGCTTGGTCTTCTTTATTGGATTAGCAATGATTAAGTTGTTAAACCCAAAAGAGGGTTGAGACCGATAAATCAATGAAGGATGAGAGGATGGACGAAGAGGTGGTGGGAAGAAAAATCTCTATCTCTACTACTTAAAAAGAATGTAAGGTTCCCATTTCACCTTTCTTCCCACCACTGCTTCGTCCAACCTTCTAAGCATATGATAATCAATCACCTTAATTTAGTTACCTTTTGAACCAATTTCACTTTAATTTACGTACCAAACTTATAAACAAAATATAAGGTAATTCGTGGTCAGAATTTGATGAACATTTATTTACTCAATTGCATTATTATTGACAGTTAAACCACAAGATAAATTACTCAAACATTTATATTCCGTTGTAACACACATGCATTGTTCTAGTTAATGTAAAAAGATGGAACTATAGACCATGTTCAACATCTGACCTAGAATAAGGCATTTTGACGAAAAACGTTTCTCCAAGAGCTGCAATACACTATAGGGAAATCACATGTTGTTGTGTGGTTGATTGAAAGTCGAGTGTATAAACACAGGTATTCGCTTACCTCCACATACGCCGAGTATCAAACGAATGATGCACGACAAACAACATGGACTCTACTTAGGCTATGGAAAATTATGTAAAATACTGGGCATAATCTGATTTCTAAGAGAAAGAATTTTAGTGGGAGGAAAATACTTGGCAATAAAAGCATGCTTACACTTATCCCAAAAATCACTACTATTTTGAGGCAAGGATGAAAACTAAGTTTTAGCACGATCTTGTAGTAAGAACAGAAATAATTTCAATTTGACAATATCATTATCCACAACTTTTTTCTTTTGCATATCACAGAACTCAATGAAAGTGTTAAGATGTGATGCAACATTTTCATTAGGACTACTAGAAGATTGCTTTTTCATAACAAGATTTAGCAAAGCAGCATTAATATCACATGACTCTACACTAAGTGCAGGAGGAGCAATTGGAGTACTAATAAAATCATTATTATGAGTATTGGAAAAATCACACAACTTGATGTTTTGTTGAGACATAGCAACAAAGTAAGCGAACAAGCAAATACAAATATTTTTGTGTTTTTTATAGAATTGTTTTAGAAGTGGGGGAGATGAAAACAAGAATAAAATGCAAATAAAAAGGCAAATGAAAATTAGAACAACAAGATGATAGTTTATGCGAAGGTACTTGATAGGTTTTGCTGATGTCTCGCCGATAACGGTGCCAAAAATTCTTCCAGCTAATTGTGAGCTGCGTTGGGATTTTCTTGAAGAGGAGAGGATGATGCAGTAGAGTAAAGATAAGTATTTCCCTCAGTTAAAAACCAAGGTTATGAATCCAGTAGGAGAACCACATAGAAGCTCGTTAGCAGCACCTGCACACACAAAAGCAAATACTTGCACCCAACACAACCAAGAGGCTTGTCAATCTCCTTGACGGTTATTTGTAAGGATCAAGTCTTGGAGTGGTAGATTGATAAAGTTGTCACTAGGATAGAGCACCATAAGATTGAACCCACCACAAAGCACCTCTCTCATTGTAAGATAAATCAATCTTGTTGGCCAGACCAAACAGATAGATCCGAGAGAAATACAAAGGTATAATAACCGTGCATAATTAAGTCCAGAGAAGTCTCAAATATTTCTCATGAATATTCAGATCATAAACCCACAATTCAGCAGATCCCAACAAACACACCGCAGAATAAGATTACATCGAATAGAACTCCAAGAATATCAAGGAGAACATGGTATTAAAGATCAAGGAGAGAGAAGAATCCATCTAGCTACTAGCTATGGACCCATAGGTCTGTGATAAAATACTCACGCATCATCATAAGGACAGCAAGGCTAATGTAGATGCCCTCCATCATCGATTCCCCCTCCGAAAGAGTACCGAAAAAGGCCTCCGGATGGGATCATGGAAGAATAGAGACATGCGGCGGCAGAAAAAGTGTTTCGGGTGGCTCTTTGGTATATTGGGAATATTTGAGAATTTATAGAGGCTGAATTAGGTCAAGAGGTGCCACAAGGGTCCACAATCCTGGGCACGCCTTGTGAGCTTGTCGCTCCCTCGTGGCTGTTCTGGTCTTCTCTCGAACCTTCTAGGGTCTCTCTTGGTCCAGAAAAAATTTCAAAGAGTTTCGTCGTGTTAGGACTCTGCTTGTTACTGATTTTTTGAAAAGCCAAAAACAAGCAAAAAAAACTGGCAATGGACATTAAGTTAATAGGTTAGTCCCGAAAAATGATATATAATTGCATATAAAACATCCAAGATTGATACTATAATAGCATGGAACAATAAAAATTCATAGATGCGTGATACGTCTCCAACTTATCTACAATTTATGAACTATTCATGCCATGTTTACAATAATTTTATATGATTTTGTGATTTGATTAGAACTAACCCAGACTGACGCTGTTTTCAGCAGAACTATTGTGGTGTCATTTTTTGCGCAGAAATAAAAGTTCTCGAAACAAGCTGAAAGTTTACGCAAAATATTTTCGGAAAATATAAAAAAAATACTGGAACGAAAAGATATCAGAGAGGAGTCCTCAGGCAACCACAAGGGTGGGGGGCTCCCCCCTAGGGCGCGCCCCTACCTTGTCATCACCTTGTGGGCCCCCTTGACTTGTCCCCGACGCCAACACCTCCTATAAATCCCAAAAACCTTAGAAATAAACCTAGATCAGGAGTTCCACCGTCGCAAGCCTCTATAGCCACGAAAAACCAATCGGGACCCTGTTCCAGCACCCAGCCGAAGGAGGAATCCATCACCGGTGGCCATCTTCATCATCCTGATGGCCTACATGATGAGGATGGAGTAGTTCACCGTCGAGGCTGAGGGTATGTACCAGTAGCTATGTGCTTGATCTGTCTCTCTCGTGTTCTTGATTTAGCACGATCTTGATGTACCGCGATCTTTGCTACTATAGTTGGATCATATGGTTCTTCATTACTATAGTTGGATCTTTGATGTACCGTGATTCTTCATTACTATAGTTGGATCTTTGATACTATAATTGGATCGGAAAGAATAACTTTGAGGTGGTTTCGTACCCTACTTTGGAGTGATTCTTCGTGCATGTTGAGGGATTGCTATCTGATCCAATTATGTTATCATTGTTGGGAGAACTTGCGCTAGTGAAAGTATGAACCCTAGGCCTCATTTCCAAGCATTGCATTACCGTTTTCGCTCATTTTTACCACTTGCTACCTTACCGTTTTTCTATTTTCAGATTGCAAAAACCTATATCTACTATCCAAATTGCACTTGTATCACCATCTCTTCGTCGAACTAGTGCACCTATACAATTTGCCATTGTATTGGGTGTGTTGGGGACACAAGAGACTCTTTGTTATTTGGTTGTAGGGTTGTTTGAGAGAGACCATCTTCATCCTACACCTCCCACATATTGATAAACCTTAGGTCATCCACTTGAGGGAAATTTGCTACTACAAAACTCTACGCTTGGAGGCCCAACATGAGTCTACAAGAAGAAGGGTGCATAGTAGACATTGAGCTCTTTTCTGGCGCCGTTGCCAGGGAGGTGAGTAATTGAAGGTATATCTTTATATCTTGCAATTTAATCTTTTAGTTTCTTGTTTTATCACTAGTTTAGTCTATAAAATAAAACTACAAAAAAATAATGGAATTGAGGTTGCCTCATATGCTTCATCTTTTTAATGTCTTTCGTGAAAATGATGGAAAGGAAAATTGTGCTCAAGTGATAGAAGAAGAAGTCAACAAATTGTTTGGTACTAAATATTCGAATGATGAGCATGATTGCAATGTTGTTAGTATGGACTCTTTGAATATCCAAAGTACTAATGATGATTGCACTAGTCATGATAAAAATGTTTCTTATAAGCATGTCAACTTTTGTGGAGTGCATAGAGTTTGCAGTTACATACCAAAAAGGGAAGATAGATTTTGCAAGAGGCGTAAGTATTTAGAAACTAAATGGTTGCAAGAGAGGCTAGATGTTTGTGCTGAAAAATTAATTTTTCTCGCCATCCTTGTGAACTTTGCAATGAACATGTTCACTTAAATGTCCATTGTAAATTGTTTCATGATTGAATCGTGTTCAAAAATTATGATGACTTGAATTCCCTTGCGCATCATAATGAACTTAGTTTGCTTCTGGATTATCAAGAAATGAAACATATAACTAAGGATATTCCAGAATATAACCTTAAGAGATTTCTTGATTTTGATCTAGAGGAAATTTATATGTATTGTGCGGTAAATTGCATGGAGAATCTTTATATTGCCAATTACTTAAAGACAAGAAAACAAATAGAAGATGAAGAGAATACTAAAGAAAGGGAAGAGGTTTCCCAATATCCTCCTATTTTTTCTTACGATGAATCAGGTAATGAGGAGGAGCCTTTTATTCAACCAATCTCATCAATAAGGAGATTCAAAAGGGTGATTAAACACACACATGATGTAAAGAAGAAAAAGAAAAGACGGAGAAGCAAAGGTAAAAAGGTATCCCTCCCGAATGATGTTGCTCCTATTATTGTGTCGGTGTACAAAAGTATGGGTACTTCTGTACCCCTTACCTGTGCACCGACTGTTGCAGCGCCATGATAGGATAGGTAGGACAACCGATTTCCACCCCATGATTACGGGGTGCGGCGCCATGCAAGCTGCGACCCGAGTCCACTTAGAAAATGAGTAGCGCCCCTGCAGATTCCTTCCTTTTTAATAAAGGAAACACGGGCCACCTCTTTGCTATCAACTGCGAGATGACGCGAGCATGCTGAGGCCATCCCACGCATGACCCCCATGTCACACACTCGACGCGAGTCGTGGGGAAGCACAACTGACAGAAAGGTCGTGGCGGTTCGCCTCTACCACGCCCGCCCGTGCACTGCTTTGGGCCTGGCCCAACTATGCCTTGCGCTTATGTGTGGCTCAGGCCCGGGGGCTCCTATCGATGTACAAAAGTATGGGTACTTCTGTACCCCTTACCTGTGCACGGACGGTTGGAGCCACGCCTACAGCAGGGCTTGGCGAAGAAGAGGAGGATCGCAGGAGGCACGACAAGAACAAAGAATATCCAAACAGACACTCAAGGAAACAAGCAGCAAGAGGCGAGCAGGGTCACGCCCGGCAACAAGCCTTGCCAAGGCAACCTGCGAAGTCCCCCCCGGCAAGCTCCTTGTCGGGGCAGCTTGCAAAGAGACCAGCAGGGCCACCACCCTTGGGGTTGAGAGCTCTGACACCGTCGACAACATTAAGACCAAGATTTGGAGAGCACATGTCTGGTAGCATGCGGCCCCTCACAAAGATTGGCAACCCACGAGTCCACGTGGGATCGGAAGACGAAGACCCCTGGTAAGACCCTTGTCGGGGTCGACTCCAAGGCCCCCGGCAAGCCTCGCCGGGGACGATCACTGGGTCGCGGCCAGGCCCGCGCTCGACAAGGTTTTGCCACTTCACCATCACTATAGAACGACGATAGGCATGCCAGCTAATTAAGCAGGAGCTTGTGTGGCGGCATGTAGATCTTCGTGGAAGCCTACCATTTCGCCAACACAGTAGCTAGTTGGCCAGCGTGGCGCTGCATGCCTCGTCGTCCCGGACGCGTGGCCAGGCGAGGAGGAGCGGCGAAGGATGAGATGGCATGTTGCCGTCCCTAATAAAGAGAAATGATACATAGGCAATGCATTAAATGCACTTGTCCTACATGATCGAGCGATAAGCTTGTATCATTGTAGCTTGCCACCTCTTGTGTGTCACTGTGGCAACCCCTTTGTGTATAAAAGGAGGCCCAAGGTGCACAAAGAGAGGATTTGGACTTTTGGACAAAGCACGCACCGTAGCTAGTTCAAAAGCTCAAGAACACACATATAACCACACAAAGCAGGTTTAGGGTATTACGCATCCTTGCAGCCCGAACCTGGATAAAAATCATCTGTGTGCTAATGGCTCGACCTACTCTTCGTGCAACTAAACCCCCACCAAACGTAGAAGGGATCCTTGTGACCCCATAGGTGATCGGTTTCCCCGACATCTTTGGCGCGCCAGGTAGGGGGCATTAGTTGTGAGAATCTGGTCCATAGTTAGTACAATAGCTCATTCATCGCTATGGCTCCGAAGAAGAAGACGACTGTGGCAGTCGGCCCGTCCAGGGCCACTCCGCCCGCACCCGTGCGAGCAGCCGACGAGGCGGGCACCAGTGGTGGAAGAGATCAAGATCGTTTGCACCATATGAATACAAGAAGCCGGGCCGCCGGCATCCTCCGCAGCGGCGACGGAGGTCGGCGCGCTGTCGTGCCTAGGGATGGAGTTGTGCCACCTGTAGGTGGTGTGGGGACTTCCTAGGGCAGAAGATCGGCCTCGCCAATGCGCGTGTCGCAGTCCTCTCAGCTCGTGCACGACGAACAACGTCGTGGTGATGAGGACCCTGGGCATCGCCACGACAAGAGCCCTCAGCATCACTTTCAAGACACGTAGGGCCGACGTGCAAGTCATGATGCAAGAGAAAAGAGCGCGCGACCGCGGAATCATGATAGGAGTCCTTCTAACATCATTAGAAGTCTGAGTCCCTCCCATTCCTCGTGCCTGTCGCTGGGACCCATGCGAGCGGAAGCGCTGTCGCGAGCGTAGCTGCTCCTCGACTTGCCTCCTTCCTTGGAGAAACAAGAAGAGTGGAGGGCTGCTATCCAAAGCCTTATTGGCCACCCCAACGGGGATGGCCATCGAATAGCAAGCCCCTCGCGGCGCCGAAATGACAAGGCGACGCGTGCAGCAGTGGAAGGGTCAAGGGCGCCGCAACCACGGTGCACTCCCCTCCGCCACGGTCGGCCCGTCGGGGCGACGCCCGGGACAACTATCCACGAAGTCATCTGACCCACGGACGCGCTGTGACCAATGCCAAGTTCTTCAAGAGCGCCTCAAGGAGGACGCCCGGACTACTATCAAGCGGCGACGGGAAGCACGACAGCAGTCCAGAAGGCGTGTTGGGCCCGCTGAGTTCATGCATTCGCCGGGGGATGCTAGTGACTTTCCATATGCAATCAATTGTCAAGCATTCACCCGCAAGCGGCGGCAGTTCCAGTGGCCCAACACCCGCTTGTTCAAACCAGAGGTCCCAGAGAAGTACGACGGCAAGAATCACCCGTCTGAGTTCCTGAACATTTAAACTATTGCGATTCAAGCTGCCGGAGCACGAGACGATAAGATACTTGCCAACTATTTCCTGTTGGCACTTTAGCCCAACGTCATTTCATGGTTGATGCATCTGCCGATAGATTCCATTGCCTCTTGGTCCGACCTGTACCACGAGTTTGTTGGTGCCTTCACAGGCGGCCACGTAGCTCCTGGGCAGGCCAGTGACTTGCACATGATCCCTCAGAGAGATGACGAATCCTTATGCAAGTACATATAGAGGTTTAACCGTGTACAGTACAACATCCCCGATGTTCATCCCACCGATGTTATCAGAGCGTTCCACCAGAACATGCGCAATCAAAAGATGCGCGAAGAGTTGGCCATGAACAAGGTCACAGATGTTGCCGAACTGTATGTTCTGGCTAACAGATGTGCCCGAGCGGAGGAAGGAAGGAAGTACCCCGGCAAAGACGCTGATGTGGGAAGTGACTCAATAGACGCAGACGTCGTCGCCCCAGCAAAGAAAGGCCAGCGACATAACAGGAAGCGCAAGGGCAAGACCGTGATTGCCATTGAGGAATCCGGCGACCCCAACACCGTGATTCGTCTCCAGTGTATCTACTTCTCCAAACACTTTTGCCCTTGTTTTCGACTCTAATTTGCATGATTTGAATGAAACTAACCTGGACTGACGCTGTTTTTAGCAGAACTGCCATGATGTTGTTTTATGTGTAGAAAAGAAAAGTTCTCGGAATGTCCTGGAAATCCACGGAGGCACTTTTCAGATTTAATAAGATTTTTTGGCAAAAGAATCAAGGCCAGGGGGCCCACGGGCTGTCCACGAGACAGGGGGCGCCCCCCCTAGGACGCGCCCTCCTATATCATGGGCCCCCTGGACCTCCTCCGACCTCAACTCCAACTCCATATATACCGTCTCGCGGAGAAAAAAATCGGAGAGAAAGTTTCATCGCGTTTTACGACACGGAGCCGCTGCCAAGCCCTAATCTCTCTCGGGGGGGCTGATCTGGAGACCGTTCTCATGATGTATGTTGTAGGCACTCATTGTTTCGAGCAAGCCATGGATTGATTCTTATTGGTGGTTGGGGGAGTATAAACCTTTACCATTTTGTTTGGGAACTGCCTATAATGCATGTAGTATGGAAGATACAGTCATCTCATAGGTGTTGCATTGACAACGAAAGTATGCCGCTCAAAATGTTATTCAATCTCTATTTTTAAAAATCAAGCTCTGGCACCTCTACAAATCCCTGCTTCCCTCTGTGAAGGGCCTATCTATTTACTTTTATGTTGAGTCATCACCTTCTTATTAAAAGCACCCGCTGGAGAGCATAATGTCTTGACTTGACTGGATCTCTTTTACAATGAATTACAATGTTTAGTCAGTCCTTGATCTTTAAAGGTGCTCTGCATTTATGTTTTGCGGTCTCAGAAAGGGCTAGCGAGATACCATTTTTTTATATCATGTTATGATTGTTTATAGAAAGTGTTGTCATCCGAGTTTTATTATTATGGCTCGCTAGCTGATTATGCTATTGATGTGAGTAATTGTGAGACCTATGTGTTATTGTGAGTATGGTTAGTTCGTAATATTTGTTGAAACTTGAATGCTGGCTTTTCATGTTTACAACAAGAAGAGCAAACAGAGTTTGTAAAAGTTTTCCTTTATCACTTTCAGTTTATCAACTGAATTGCTTGAGGACAAGCAAAGTTTTAAGCTTGGGGTAGTTGATACGTATCATATGTATCTACTTTTCCAAACACTTTTGCCCTTGTTTTGGACTCTGACTTGCATGATTTGAATGAAACTAACCCGGACTGACGCTGTTTTCAGCAGAACTGCCATGATGTTGTTTTATGTGTAGAAAAGAAAATTTCTCGGAATGTCCTGGAAATCCACGGAGGCACTTTTCAGATTTAATAAGAATTTTTGGCGAAAGAATCAAGGCGAGGGGGCCCACGGGCTGTCCACGAGATAGGGGGCACCCCCCTAGGCCGCGCCCTCCTATCTTGTGGGCCCCCTGGACCTCCTTCGACCTCAACTCCAACTCCATATATACCGTCTAGCGGAGAAAAAAATCAGAGAGAAAGTTTCATCCCGTTTTACGACACGGAGCCGCCACCAAGCCCTAATCTCTCTCGGGAGGGTTGATCTAGAGACCGTTTGGGGCTCCGGAGAGGGGGATTCGTCACCGTCATCATCATCAACCATCCTCCATCACCAATTTCATGATGCTCAACGCCGTGCGTGAGTAATTCCATCGTAGGCTTGCTGGACGGTGATGGGTTGGATGAGATTTACCATGTAATCAAGTTAGTTTTGTTAGGGTTTGATCCCTAGTATCCACTATGTTCTGAGATTGATGTTGCTATGACTTTGCTATGCTTATTGCTTGTCACTAGGGCCCGAGTGCCATGATTTCAGATCTGAACCTATTATGTTTTCATCAATATATGTGTGTTCTTGATCCTATCTTGCAAGTCTATAGTCACCTATTATGGTTATGATCCGACAACCCCGAAGTGACAATAATCGGGATACTTCTCGATGATGACCGTAGCTTGAGGAGTTCATGTATTCACCATGTGTTAATGCTTTGGTACGGTTCTCTATTAAAAGGAGGCCCTAATATCCCTTAGTTTCCGCTAGGACCCCGCTGCCACGGG
This sequence comes from Triticum aestivum, assembly GCF_018294505.1. NCBI lineage: Eukaryota > Viridiplantae > Streptophyta > Magnoliopsida > Poales > Poaceae > Triticum > Triticum aestivum. Next base: position 528,594,054 of record NC_057810.1, on the reverse strand, counting down.
AGGGTAGGACAAAAGATGTCATGCAAGTTCTTTTCCATAAGTAGGCCTGAGCATTCGGTAGAAACCGAAATTTTGGTTTTTGCTGTTCGGTTTATTTGTGAATTCGGTTAGCAAAAATGAAAACTGAAATAAACAAAAATAACAGCTAATCAAAATTTCAGTTAACCAACCAATTCAGTTCGGTTTTCAGTTTAAACCGAACGATGACTTGTGTTTAGCGCTTCAATTCTCGGGAACATATTATATCATCGAGCGCTCTGTCCTCATGTGCATGGCCAGTCGAGGTGGGACTAAACCAGCTTCACGTTCTATCGTACACTTCACTAGTCCACAGAAGCACGTCATGTTGTGTTTGGACTTTGAAATCAAGTGGCCGGCCCATACCTATTGGCCAGTGCAGCGCGTCTAGGCCTTGGGCCGTTCGTTCACTCTATGGCCGGACATGCGCGTGGCTGCAAGCGTTGACGAGACACGTCCCTAGTGACGACTGGTAAGTACTTTGGTATTTCTTTTGGTTAGCAAGCCTAATACCGAACTAAAAGATCTGAATTCGGTTATTGAAACTAAAAACCGGTTTTAACTCTATCTGCAATAAAAACCGAAAATTCGGTATTTTTGGTTTCGGTATCGGTTCGGTGTTTGGTTTGTCAGTTTTTATGCCCACCCCTATCCAGAAGCACGTTTGACTACTTAAGGAATACATGCCTACATTACATTGATGAATTGGAGCTAGTTCTATATCACCCTATGTTATAACTATTGCATGAGGAATCGCATCCGGCATAATTATCCATCACTGATCCATTGCCTACGAGCTTTTCATATATTGTTCTTCGCTTATTTACTTTTCCGTTGCTATTGTTACAACTACTACAAAAACCCCAAAACATTTATCTTTACTGTTGCTACTGTTACCATTACTATCATACCACTTTTGCTACTAAATACTTTGTTGCAGATACTAAGTTATCCAGGTGTGGTTGAATTGACAACTCTACTGCTAATACTCAAGAATATTCTTTGGCTCCCCTTGTGTCGAATCAATAAATTTGGGTTGAATACTCTACCCTCAAAAGCTGTTGCGATCCCCTATACTTGTGAGTTATCACACTGCTAAGAAGGCCAAGGTTGACGACCCCGGCAAGGAGGTTGCCGGGTGTGACACCTGCCGAGCCTTGGTGGCCGCCAGCAAGCCAGAGGGCTCTGACAAGCAGCACTACAAGATTCACCGTACCAAGGGCCACGACCTGCAGAACTGCCGCCAAGTGGAGCTACTAATGGAGAAGCAAAGGGCTGAATATGAGAGGCGAGACAAGGAGAAGGGCCAAGGAGGCGTTGAAGGGTCCGACAAGAAGTGCGGCGCCCAAGGAGGATGCGGCAACAAGGAAAAGCAACAAAAGAGGCCCGCCCGAGGCCGTGACAAGAAAGAGGAGGATGACGATCATGATGACGATGACGAATCCACCAAGCATGAGTTCCAGAAGGCAACATAAGTCATTTGTGTCAACTGAGGTGCTGCGCTACATTCTTCCCACCACCAACTGAAACGGTGGGCATGTGAGATTAATACAACGGAACCAATGGTCGATGCCCAGAAGCCGTTGAGGTGGTCCCACACGCCTATCATTTTTGACACCGAGGATCACCCTGATCGCACCACGGCGGTCAGATGTTTTCCGTTGTTGGTATCCCCAACAATACACAACCTCAAGGTGACGAAGATGTTAGTTGACGGTGGGGCTGGCCTTAACTTGATCTCGCCCAAGATGGTCAAGAGGCTGCAGATCCCCGATGAGGACCTCGAGTAGACGGGCACGTTCCAAGGGATCAATCCGAGGAGAAGTCAGGCCAAGGGAAAGGTCATGCTACCAGTTACATTTGGTGGCGACCTCCACCTACAGGATGGAGAGGAACATTTTCGGTATCGCTGAGATCCCGTTACCATACAACGGATCCCTGGCCGCCCTGTGTTGGCCAAGTTTGTGGCGGCGGCACCCTACAGATACAACAAGTTGAAGATGCCTGGCCCGATGAGCATCATCACTATCGGCTGTGATAGGAAGGATCCGCTCGTCTGCATCGATCAGCTCTATCGAGAGGCGGTTGCAACATCTGTCGCCAAGGCACCTGCTCCTGCCACTGAGAAGAAGACAAGTAAGGCCTCGGCCGCCGGCAAGACTCCTGGCTCCTGCAAGGGCTCCTGTACCCTCTACGGCAAACACGCCTCCTCCGAGTGCTTGTTTCCATCGGAGACGTACCAGAGAGCTCTATCGGCATTAGCAAAAAGTCCAAGGCGGCCCTGCCGGAAACCAAGATGGTGTCCGTCAAGGAGGATGGCACGGGCGGAACTTTCGTCATAAGCTCCACCCTTGACAGCAAATAGGAAAGCGCGCTCATCGCCTTCCTGCGGGCGAATGTCGACGTATTTCCATGGCAAGCATCCGACATCCCTGGCGTTCCAAGGGAGGTGATTGAGCACCATCTTGTTGTCTGCCCCATGCACAACCCGTCAAGCAGAAGGTCAGAAAGCAAGCTTTGGAGCGACAAGAGTTTATCGTCGAGGAGATCAGGAAGTTGGAGGCGGTAGGTTTGGTCAAGGGAGTTCTCCACCCGACGTGGTTGGCCAATCCGGTCATAGTACGCAAGGCAAATGGGAAGTGGAGGCTATGTATCGACTATACTGATATCAATAAAGCTTGTCCAAAGGATCCTTTCCCATTGTCATGTATCGATCAGATAGTGGACTCCACTACTAGGTGCGACCTTTTGTCGTTCCTTGATGCTTACTCAGGGTATCATCAGATCTTCATCACAAAGGAAGATGAAGAGAAAATCGCATTCATCACCCCATGTGGTACATACTGCTTTGTACGGATGCCTTTCGGGTTGAAGAGCGCTGGTTCAATATTCGCTCGAGCAGTCCAAATTGGTTTTGAGCCCCAACTCCATAGAAATATGGAAGCTTACATGGATGACATAGTGGTCAAATCCAAAGACAAGGCTACGTTCGTGCAGGGCCTGGAAGAAACTTTTGCAAACTTGCACGGGATCAACCTCAAGCTCAACCCAGAGAAGTGCGTGTTCGGCGTTCCGTCCGGCAAGCTTCTTGGGTTCTTTGTGTCTCAACGTGGTACCGAAGCAAATCCCGACAAGATCAAAGAAATTGAGCAAATTGAGGCACCAAGACGGGTCAAACATGTCCGAAGGCTTGCCGGCTGCGTCGCCGCCCTGAGCAGGTTCATCTCTAAGTCTGCTGAGCGTGCCCTCCCATTTTTCAAGATTTTGAAAAAGGCAGGTCCAATGAAATGGACTCCGGAGGCAGAGGCAGCACTACAAGATTTGAAGAGATACCTATCCTCTACGCTAATACTGGTTGCACCCAGGCCACAAGAGCTATTGCTGCTATACCTGGCGGCGACAAATCAAGTGGTTAGTGTTGTGCTAGTGGCACAGAGTGAAGTTGAGGAAGAGACGACAACAGCAGCAAGGCCCTTAGGAGAAGAGTTGGACCTGGTAGGATCCAATCCCAGCAAGGGAGAGCCCCCGGCAGGATCCAATCCCGGCAAGACATCATCTGTGCAAGCAAGCGAGGTAAAGCAGAAGAAGAAGGTGGTGCATCACCCAGTCTACTTTGTCAGCTCCCTCTTGCAGGGGGCTAGGTCAAGATACTCTGGGACGCAGAAGTTGCTTTTCAGCCTCCTTATGGCCTCATGAAAGCTGTGTCACTATTTCCAAGCACATGAGATCATCGTCGTCACTTGCTTCCCATTGCAATGGATTTTGCACAATCCGGATGCAACGGGGAGGATTGTGGAATGGGTAGTGGAGCTGTCAAGCATTGGGCTCAGGTTTGAAAGTACCTCGACGATCAAGACCAGGGCTTGGCAGAATTCATAGCAGAATGGACATCCACGCCTGACGAAGAAGTCCAAGAGACCGCCCTTCCCGGCAAAGAGGCAAGTAGTTATTGGATTATGTACTTTGATGGGACTTTCTCATCACAAGGTGCTGGTGCCGGTGTGTTGCTCGTGGAGCCCACCGAAGAACACCTCAAGTATGTGATCCAGATGCACTTTCACCGGGAAAGGCCGACAAATAACACCGTGGAATATGAGGGGCTGCTTGCTGGTCTCTGGATCGTGGCGAACGTCGGGATCAGGAAGCTCATTATCAGAGGAGATTCACAACTTGTCATCAGGCAAGTTAACAAGGATTATCTGAGCCCGCTGATGGAGGCTTGCATGAATGAAGTGAGGAAATTGGAAGAGTGCTTTGACGGTCTACAAGCAGAGCATGTTCCTCGAGCAGAGAACATCATTGTCGATGACCTATCAAAGCGCACTGCCCTCAAGCTACCTGTGGAACCAGGTACCTTTGTGCTTCAATTAACTTGGCCATCCGTCGAGCCATCAGCAGAACAAGCGAAGGAAAGCGGGGCCTGACAAATACTTTCCCGCAGAGCTCCCAGGAGCCGCCGGCAAGGAAGTTGCCGGGTACCCCAAGCTTGCCGAGGAGCAGCAGCCCTCGGCAGGACCCCAGGCCCTTGCTGTTGAGGCGGCTGCCCCCGCAGCAGAAAACATGCCTTTAGTCCTTGCTGTCGAGCCCCAGGCTCCGGCATGGGCACAACATACAGTCCGTTTTCTCCAAACGGGAGAGCTCCCTGAGTAGCAGGAAGAAGCAAAGAAAGTAGACCGTCGGTCCAGCATCTACCAGTTTGTGGATGATGCCCTTTATAGAAGAAGGCCAAATGGTGTGAAATTGAAGTGTATTCCTCGGGAGGACGGACTAGAGTTGTTGGAAGAGATACACAGAGGCATATGTGGCTCCCACATAGGGTCAAGAGCCCTTGCCGACAAAGGATTTCGGCAAGGTCTTCTGGCCCACTGCCCTCCAGGATGCAACGGCACTAGTAACCAAGTGTGAAGTGTGCCAATTTCATCAAAGAACCTTCATCAACCATCTCAAGCCCTTCAAACAATCCCCCTCTCCTGGCCATTTTCGGTCTGGGGGCTCGACATACTAGGACCCTTTCCCCATGCTGCCGGGAGCTTTGAGTACTTGTACGTTGCAATTGACAAGTTAACAAAGTGGCCGGAAGTGTAGTCGGTGAGGAAGGTAACAACACAGTCAACCGCCAAGTTCTTCAAGGGACTCATTTACCGTTTTGGTGTGCTAAACAGTGTCATCACTGACAACGGCACACAGTTCACGAGCCGCACCTTCATGGAGTATATCCAGGACCTTGGCAGCAAGGTAGGCTTTGCTTCTGTTGCTCATCCAACAAGCAACGGCCAAGTGGAAAGGGAAAATGTTGAAGTGTTGTGAGGGTCAAAACAAGAACGTTTGACAAACTGCACAAGTGTGGAAGGCACTGGATTGATGAATTGCTGACGGTTCTTTGGTCAATCAGAACGACACCAAATCGAGCCACTGGCCAGACACCCTTTGCCCTGGTTTACGGGGCAGAAGCAGTTCTCCCCAATGAACTCATATATGGGTCACCTCGAGTGCTCGCTTATGATGAGCTTGAGCAAGAGCAGTTGCGCCAAGATTATGTGACGCTCCTTGTGGAAGATCGTATTCGAGCTGATGTGCGAGCCGCTCGCTACCGGCAAACTTGTGCCGCTATCACAGCCGCAAGGTTCACACCCGAAGCCTTGAGGAAGGCGACCTTGTTCTTCGGCGTGTTTAGTCTGCCAAGAATTCAAACAAGTTGATGCCAAAGTGGGAAGGCCCCTATCGGGTAATACGAGTCACCAGGCCCGGCGCAGTCCGCCTGGAGACCGAAGATGGCATTCCAGTGAGCAACTCCTGGAATATCGAACATCTTCGCAAGTTTTACCCATAGGGCACGGTTGTCGGGAGCTCCGACAACCACCTTTTGTACTAGCCTTGCCGGCGAGGCATGTAACCCTTTGTACAAAGCCAGGCACAGACCCTGCACGCAGCAAGTTAGTTTTTAGCATGAACAGTTCCCTACTGGTTTCCATGTTTATATCTATATATGTATGCATGTGTACTTTTCCAGGAAACTATGCCACCATAGGTCCTAACAGGTGCTGGGAAACCACCAAGGCTCCATGCCGCTGTCCTCTGTTCCTTTCGGCCGCAGCAACGATGCCCCAATAAGAAATTGAGAAGACTGCTTTGCGCGACGTCTCCATCAACAACTTAATCAGATAAAGTTCCTCCCCTGCCCATTCATGTTCATAACTTGTGATTTGTGCATTAGAAAACCTTGCCACTCTGTCTAGACTTGGATGCTCCCATCCCCGACTCAAATGCTTCTTTGGTCGGGGTAGTTGCAGTAACCTTGGGCAAAAGAAGAGTTTGGCAGGGGGCTGGACCCTGCACTTGTAACCCGGCAGATGTGATTCTCTGGCAGGCATAGGAGCGCCGACAAGGTAGCTTGCCAGAGAGACTCATTTATTTTCATTAAAGGGGCACTTTGCCTCTGCACGAACGTATACGTTCATGAGTTCCCAGCAAAAGCTCATCTTTTTCATTGGTATGCTGATGCAAATACAGACATTACAGAACATAAGCATGGGCTCGATAGATTACATTTCCTAGAAAGTTAAGATTTGGCAAGTGCCTACAAATTGAGAAAGAGAAGATAAGTGTCCTGTAATCCCCGTTCTTGCCCCATTCCTCCCCAGGCACGGCAGGCTGCGCAAGGTGACGGGCAAGGAACTGGGCAATGGATAGCTTAACGAGGAAGCCCGCCAACCACCGTTGCCTGGGACAGCAGGACGAGGCCCCCGGCAAGGCGTGTTGCCAGGGGAGGGAGCGGTCCAGATGATGGTGCAGCCACATGCAGTCAGACGGAGTCGGAGCCATCGTCCTCCCGCCCGCTGTCATCGTTGTTGCTTGCGCTATCATCCTCGCCGATGTAGCTCGAGGAGGAGCTATCGTCGTCAATGGAGCTCTCCATGCAGCACCCTAGGCAAATTCCGGAGTTCCCGAAGACCGTGACGGAGAGCAGGCCTCTCTCCATTAACTTAAAATAGAGAATGTGCCCCTCCTTCAAGCTGTGGGCACGTACAAAAGTTTTCCACTTGTGACGAAGATACATAACGTGAGGGCGATGAAAGTCAACGTCAGCCCATATGTTGTTGTTCCCGCAGCCCCTCATGTGAAGCCGCAAGGACCCCAGGGCCTCCTCCTCCATCACCCAGGCGAACAGGGTCGGAAGCCGGAGGCGAGTGCATACATGCCTATACAGCATGATGAAGAACTCGTAGGGCTGGTCCCCGATGTGGCCGCCAATCGAAGGGGGGCCGCCGGGGGAGGCGCGGCTGAGACACCGCCCCGTACACCTCCTCCCCTAGCACCACGACGACCTCAACCTTGTCCCCTTCCTCTTCCCCTCGCAGCGGGTTCTGCCACCGGAGGCTCGGGAGGAGGAGGGACGCGCTGTCGAGCAGAAGTCCTCGTCACCACCACCGAAGCGCCAGCACGCCCTTTCACCATGGTGAGTCGGAGGGAGATGGCGAGCAAGAGGGGGAGAGGAGGGCGAGCATGGAGAAGCGCCATCCCTCTCCCCTTTTATAAAAGGGCAAGGCCAGAGCCTCGCCACCCAGCCCAAGGGGCCATGTGGCATCTTGAAGCACGGGGAATCCGAACCGGCCCGCTCCCCCAATCCACAAGCGCCTGATTTTTTCGCCTCCGCATTAATGCCCATGTCCTCTGCACCCGTCGCCTGCCCTTCCCAACGCATGGAGGGTATGTGGTGAAGCAGAAGGGGCTTAAGGATAGGTAGGACAACCGATTTCCACCCCGTGATTGTGGGGTGCGGCGCCATGCAAGCGGCGACCCGAGTCCACTTAGTAAATGAGTAGTGCCCCTGCAGATTCCTTCCTTTTTAATAAAGGAAACACGGACTGCCTCTTTGCTATCGACTACGAGATGATACGAGCATGCTGAGGCCATCCCACACACGACCCCCATGTCACGCACTCGACGCGGGTCGTGGGAAAGCACAACTAACAGAAAGATCATGGCGGTTCGCCTCTGCCACACCCGCCCGTGCACTGCTTTGGGCCTGGCCAACTACGCCTTGTGCTTATATGTGGCCCAGGCACGGGGGCTCATGTTGATGTACAAAAGTATGGGTACTTCTGTACTCCTTACCTGTGCATGGACAGTTGGAGCCACACCTACGGCAGGGCTTGGTGAAGAAGAGGAAGATGGCAGGAGGCACGACAGGAACAAAGAATATCAAAACAGACACTCAAGTCAACAAGCAGCAAGAGGCGAGCAGGGTCACGCCCAGCAACAAGCCTTGCCGAGGCGGCCTGCGAAGTCCCCCCCGGCAAGCTCCTTGTCGGGGCAGCTTGCGAAGAGACCAACAGGGCCACCACCCTTGGGGTTGAGAGCTCTGACACCATCGACAACATTAAGACCAAGATTTGGAGAGCTCATATCTGGTAGCATGCGGCCCCTCACAAAGATTGGCAACCCACGAGTCCATGTTGGATCGGAAGACGAAGACGCCTGGCAAGACCCTTGCCGGGGATGACTCCAACGCCCCTGGCAAGCCTTGTCGGGGACGATCGCTGGGCCGCGACCAGGCCTGCGCTCGGCAAGGTTTTGCCACTTCACCATCACTCCAGCGCGACGATAGGCATGCCAGCTAAGCAAGCACCTACGTGGCAGCATGTTGATCTTCATGGAATCTTACCATTTCTCCAACACAGAACCGGGTTGGCCAGCGTGGCGCTACAAGCCTCGTCGGCCCGGACACGTGGTGAGGCGAGGAGGAGCGGCGAAGGATGAGATGGCCTCTGTTGCCGTCCCCAATAAAGCGAAAGGACATGTAGGCAACACATTAAATGCGCTTGTCCTACGTGTTCGAGAGATAAGCTCGTATCACTATAGCTTGCCACCTCCTGTGTGTCATTGTGGCTACCCGCTTGTGTATAAAAGGAGGCACAAGGCGCACAGAGAGAGGATTCAGACTTTTGGACAAAGCACGCACTGTCGTGGAATTGTCACGTCAGATGTCCTCGTGAAAGGACTTAGTTGTGGAGCCATCGCAACTAGGAAGCTTGAAGGGGTTAATCGGGACAAAGGACACGAGAGGGTTTATACTAGTTCGGCCCCTTACGGTGAAGGTAAGGCCTACGTCTAGTTGGGTTGGTATTGATGTTTCGATGATCAGGGAGCGAGATACGCTATGCCCGGTTCTCGATGAGTTGTTTCTTCCCCTAAGCCGCCAGCAGGTCGTCCCCTTATATACACAGGTTAACGCCCTGTGGCCTACAGAGTCCCGGCCGGCTTATAACAGTGTCCGGCTCGGTGACTAGTTAAAACTACCTTATGATACAAGTCATGCCATTACGGCGGTTTACTACAACGGGCCTTAAGTCGCCTGTGGGCCTTAAGCCCTCTATGAACCGCCATCTTCATGCTTTGGGCTTGGGCCTTCTCTCTGGTAAGTCTTCTTTACGTAACCCGGCCCCTCCTGGGCGGCTTACTCAAATAGTTATATCCCCAACATTAGGCCCCAGATTGATTTGAACCTGTTCATGTCAATCTTAAAATACCTCATGGAACTGTCCTTAGTCCTTTGTCTTGCATGAAGGTTTTAACCCACCGTGACGTCATCATCTAGATCCGGGTTAAGTCTTCATGACGTCATCTTCAATAAAACTTATTTTTGCTCCATCATATCTTCCAACGGATCCTTTCCTTTACTGACCTTCCCGAGAATCGAGGCGTCGGGGCCACTGGATAATGATGTTTTGGTCTCCCCATTTTTCGCGCCATCTCGGTCAGTCTTCCCTTATAAATAGAGCGACCTAGGTCTTTCACTCCTCCTCCTCTCAGTCGTCCTCTTCCTCTTACTTCCTCTCGAGCTCCGCCACTGCCGCCGTAGAACCCCTCGTCTTCACTGACTCGGGCCGCTGCATCAACCTGATTCTGATCAGAGATCGACGGCGAACCGCCGCAGCTCGTCCGCATCCGTGAGTTCCTCTCCTTCCCTTTCTAGATCTGCATTGGGACTTTGCCGAGTTCGTCGGAGTTCGTCACCGCCCGATGTAAACCCTTGCTAGTTCTTACCTCCAACGCCCTGTTTATATCGTAAAAACTACGTAGAACTGCTGCGGTACTTGTTTGTGTTGATCTTGCATAAAAATAGTTCTCATTTCCCTTATTTGAAAACCCTCTTCGAGTTTATGAACTTCTCTGCCCTGCTTTTAGGTCTAGAAAATTTTCCTTTCAGATCAATATTTTGATCCTGATGAATAACTGTCATCTGTGAAACTTGTTTTTATCACCCAGAAAACTTCTTTCTGGTAAATGTCCTTAAACACAACTGTCGAGGTGTCCGGTTTAAATAAATGACACAGAACCTTAATTGCTCCTTACGACCTGAAATTTTTTGAACTGCGCTTGATACCTGTGGCGGCTTAAACATTGTTGCACAGTCATCCTTATATCATTAGGCCCCTCATTAATCCGCCACCTTGAATAATTGAGGATTTTTCTCCCGGGTTAAAATTGAACCGGATCTTCTTGTTTTTCCATAGGCTAATTGTTGTCATGGCTCCTAAGGCTACTAAAGCTCCTGTGACCTGCAACTGGGTTAAGTCCACTATCACAGAGAGTATCTTGGCTGACTTCGTGAAATCCGGCCATCTGCCCAAGAAGGAAATCATGTCCTATCGTGCTCCTAATCCGTCGGAGGAGAAAACTCTACCCAAAAAGGGGAAGTAATCATATTCAGCAGTCAAATGACCCGGGGCTTTGCTCCGCCCGGTTCAAAATTCTTCAGGGATGTGTTGCATTTCTTTGATCTCAGACCCCAAGACATCGGACCCAACTGTGTGTCAAATATCTGCAACTTCCAAGTCTTCTGCGAGGTGTATCTTGGAGAAGAACCTAATATCCCATTATTCAGAGAACTGTTCTACTTAAACCGGCAGAATGAATGTGCCAATGGGCCTAGTCTTGAACTTGGTGGTATCTCAATTCAACGGTGAAGAGACTGTCTTTTCCCTTACGCTGAACTACCGAGTCATCCAAAGGAGTGGAACCAGACGTGGTTCTACTGCTAGGATACTTCTCCGGCTGAGGAAAACCCTTTGCCCGGCTTACGCGCCCTGCGCCTTGAGTCCAACCACCCGCTGTCGGATAAGTTAACTGATGTTGAACGTCTGCCACTTGCTCCTACCATTAGAAGAATCAAAGCTCTTCTGGGAAATGGCCTAGATGGCATTGACTTAGTCCGAGTCTGGGTTACCTGGCGAATACTTCCATTAAGCCGCCGACCCGATTTAATGTGCACTTATTCCGGCGAAAAGGATGACCCAATGCGTCATAGCTCCGACGACTTGCCAGAAGATGTGGTAGAGGCGACAACCCAATCATTGTTGAAAGAAGGCATGGTGATAAGTAATGCCTTTGGCTTACTCCCCTTTTGTCAGAAAAACGCGACTCCTGCTGTAAGTCACCAACCTCTGATGAATATCTTATATTATACCTTGCCTGTACCTATAACCTCCTATCATTTTTCCCAGGCTGATGATCACTTTTGGAAGGCCAAATATAACCATGAAGCAGCAAAACAAGCCAGAACAGCCAAAAGAGCTGAAAGCAAAGCCGCCACCGTAGGGACTTCATGGAAGAAGAAACCTAGCGCCTCAGATTTATTCAAATTAGACGACACTTCCGACAAAGAAGAGGTAATCCTTTAACTCTCATGACTTCTTTATCATTACTTTGTTGACACTCTATCTCTCCAGGAAGACATAGGGAACAGTCAAGCAGCCACTGAAGAGGTAACTATAATCTCCTCCGACTCAGAACCTTTGCCAAAGCAAAAGATTCGAAGGGTGACCCGGAAAGTAAGATTTTCACATGCTCTTGCTTCTCAAGATCCTCAATTTCTTTTGAAGCAACAACAGCTTGAGAACCAGAGGCAGACCCGGAACAACAAGGATACAAAACTCTCCTCTGGCTTCCCTAACATAACCAGGAAATGTCGGACTGAGGTTATCTCCGATTTATGTTCAGTCTTACCTTTAGCGGGCTTAATTCGTCATCCTCTTAATTCGTCTGACTCCAATTATCAGGATACCTCTCCTTCTTCCGGTGAATCCATGCAGTCAAACATGCCGGATTTCAAGACTGCTCCCGGGTAATGTAACCTTATGTATCTTGAACTTTTATTTTACCCATGCTTGAGTATTCATCCTTTTGCCTTCGTTAACAGCATGCAAGTGAAACCCAACAAAAGGGCGAAGAAGAATAATCCGTCCCAAGACCCGATTATATCTGAACCGGTGATTAATGCATCTGCTCCAGATGGCTCTGCCCATCAGCCTCCACCTGATCCGGCTTCTGATATTCCAGTGCCAACTTCTGATCTACTTGCTGAAGATATTCTCAACACAAATGACCCGGAGACTCCTAGCCCGGTCAAGACAAATGAACCGGAAGTGGAGATTGTTAAGTCTCAGTTTGTTGAACCAGGGCGGCCTACCGTCCTTGCCAAATGCTCCGCCAAGGAAGAACTTGTCGAACGCCGAAGAGCCAAGCAGGACATTACTGATTACACTCACTTAAGCATTGGTGATATAGTCTCGAGCTATCTAAATCAAGTTCATAATAGCCGTGACCTGGAAATTGATATGGTAAAACAAATACATCACAAATCTGAGGTGTAACTTATACTTTTTACCTGAGCATTACATACTGTACCAGCCCCCAAGTCTATCGCTTATGAATAAAAATGCTATAGACTTAGAAATCTTTTTTACTTATTAATTAAACCGGTTCAAATAGGATATATGTAACCCGGTTATAACATGATAGTTGTAAAGTTTTAATATACATTAGTCCCCAAGTGTCAAGTATCTTTACTTGTAAAGTGCTTGAGACTTAATATGTGTGACCCGGTAGGATAGGTTGAAAATTCTTCAGCATACATTATCCCCCAAGTGTCAAGTATTTTTACTTGTAAAGTGCTTGGGACTTGAATGTTACCTTATTATAATCCTTACCAGAACCTGGTGTCAATGCAGGCTGCCATAAGTCAGTTTGAATCGGAGGTCGCTGTCCTGAAGAGTCGTCTGAAAACTCAAGAACTTGAGATGCAGAAGGCTAAGTCCAAATTTGAATTCAGCGTCTCTGAAAATGAGAAGCTGAAGAAGAATTTTGAGTCCGAGAAGAAAACTTGGGCTGATGAGATGGCTTCCCTGGTAACTCGGGCCGAAACAGCAGAAGCATCCCTTGTAGAAGCAACAACTGAACAGTCCGACTTAAAACAGCAGATATCTCAAATGCTCTCGGCTATCTTCGGTAAGTTATCATGCAAAACTTCCAACCTTGTAACCTTACAATGACTATAGTGATAATTACTTCCGGCTGACTGTTATACTTGTGCACATACAGGCCCCAGGAGTATCAACCTAAAGCAAAACATGCTGATCAAGCTTAAAGCAGTTTACACCTTAGTGGAACAGCTATACTCCGGGTCACAATGTGCCTTGGCCATTGTAGCTTTATCAACTCCACATCCCCGCCTTCTGCAAGACGTATTGAAGAGGCTCGCTTTTCTTCCTCAGCGGATCCAAGACTTAAGGCGGGCGTCCTCAAGAGCCGGAGCCGTAGCCGCATTGAGCCCGGCTAAAGCATGGCTCCCAGAACTAGAAGCGGCCGACCTTGCCCTTGGATACCCAAGTCTGAAGGAAGATGGCACTGCATTTGACGACCATGACTTCACCGCCTGTGTCAAAGCCATACGTCCCATGGCAACCCTTATTGGAAATGATACTGACCTTAGCAAGTATGCGCCGGCTTACGAGAGTGAGAACCGGAGAATTCCAAACACTCCATATGATCAAATCAGCCTGATCCCTCCGATTCGTAAGCATACTTTTGCCCCTGAAGTGGATCCAACTAGTTTAGTAGATGATGAAGCTGAGTTTGAAGCCTTGAGCGGCATTGACTGGGCCTCATCAACTTTCTAGGACAAAACAGCCGACGGAGAAGCGGAGAAGGATAACCCAGAGGCTTCAAGCCCGCCGAAGGAGTAAATCGCCAGATGCTTTGCAAAAAACAATGCTTCATTTATTCAGACTCGGGGAGTCCTGTAATAGGGTAGAAAAACCCTCTCAACTTTTTCATGCCTTCGCGCATGTTTATGGTGCTTAATACTTTCATAAGCCGCCATTGCTATATATTTCCAGCTTATGTTGATATTTTGCCTTCCTGATGTTAAATTTTCTTGTCTTATACTGCACATAAAACAAACCAAAGCTCCCTTGGCGGTTTATCACACCAGGGGTCACATAAAGTATTTGTAACCCAGACATGAACCAAAGGCACCTTACACAGGCCGGTTTATGACTATACCTTGCTAAGCATTAACATAATAGCATGCCTCCGATCCTTTGATAACCTTTCCTGCTGATTCGATGCCCACCTCGTACTTAACAACCTGGTGTGACCAATATTAAACCGGAAAGACAGAAACATCTCATAATGTTTTCCCAAGGTCTCAAGATAGTCAAAATAATGTAGAGGCTTCTGATTCGAATACGATCAGTAAACTGTTCCAAAGGGGTTAAGCTAAGATTCAGATACGATCCTATAGCCCCTAGTGGCTTGGCGATGCCGATCAAGTGGGTATCGACAGCTATGTTCTCTATGGTTCGAATACGACCTATGTTTGAACAGGAAGCCCCCAAGTGACCATAAGACTTGTTTAATGACACCGATTTGTATATGATCCACGTCAGACCCAAAGGGGTTAAGCTATGATTCAAATATGATCAAGAAGCCCCCAAGTGGGTTTGGCAGTATGCCGATCAAGCGGGTTTCGGCAGCTATGTTCTCTTTGGTTCAGATACGACCTATGTTTGAACAGGAAGCCCCCAAGTGACGATAAGACTATATTCAGATATGATCATAAGCCGGACCAAAGGTAAAGCCGGATTCAGATATGATCCGCTCCCTGTTGGTTGTTTCCACCATCTAACAAAAAGACTTATACAATTTTGATGGTGAAAAAGGGACAGGGGTCCTTCTTTATTACTTTATATAATATATACATTGTCAAAAAACATATATATCTCAAGAGCCGGTGGCTTAAATATAGCAAGGCCGAAGATGGGTTATATCCCATGGCCGGCGGGGCGAATCACGCTGGATATCACTTAGCAAAGCCGCCTCTACTCCATAAACCATGAAGAAAGGTGTATAACCCACTGGATCGAGGCCACTTACCCTTATGTCTCTGATTGTTACCTTGTGTATTAACGTTGGCCACAAGTTCCGGGTTGTCGTCCGCCTTACGCTTATTGCCACCTTGATTCATCGGGTTGTGCTGTTGGCCCTTTCTACTGCCATTCCGTTTTCCCTTCCCTGTCTTTTCATCGTCAGACTCTGGATCCTTGGCACTATCAGAATCGACATATTTGACCGGAGCCGCCATTAGCGTACCCATATCCTTGCAGCCACGTTTTAGGTGCCCCAATTTCTGCCTCAGTGGCTTGAAGCTGCAATTCTTCTCCAATATAAGGACTGCAGAGCCGGCATCCATCTTATCAGATGAATGAATTATCTCCTTGACCCGGCGTACCCAATGGGTGGTAGATTCACCTTCCCCCTGCTTACAATTCATCAAGTCCACGATCATCATAGATTGCTTACAGGTGTCTTTGAAGTTCCGGATGAAACGGGCTTTTAACTCTTCCCGCGAGCCAATGGAATCGGGCGGTAAGCCTTTAAACCAAGACCGGGCCGTTCCATCTAACATCATGGTAAAATATTTAGCCATTACCGTGTCACTAACCTCCAACAGTTCCATGGCCATCTCATAACTCTTGATCCATGCTTCAGGCTGTAAGTCGGCCGTGTAATTCGGCACCTTTCGAGGTCCCTTGAAGTCTTTAGGCAGGCGCGCGTTGCGCAAAACCGGTATCAAACAAGGAACACCACCGGTTCTGGTGGCTATTCCCATCTCAGTAGAAGTCGCTGGATACTCTAGAATATCCTGAGGTGCCGCCTGTTGAGCCGCCAGCTAAGCCGCTCGCTCGTTCTCCTGACGTACTCGGTCCTGCACCGGGTTATAGCCACCATGTTGGTCGCAGCGCCGGGCGTTACCTGACAAAGCTTCATACTCCATGTGCCTGCTGTAACTCGGACTCCGGTTCTGATGAGGTGGTGGTAACCAAGGCGGAGGAGTTGAATGAACCCTATCCCGGCTGTAAGAATAGGTCTCTTGCTGAGCCAGGGCCGTCTGGACAAGTTCCCTGATTCTCCGGGTCTCCACCGCTGTTGGATCATCCCCATCCACTGGGAGAGCCGCCAGATGCACTGATGCTGCGATTAAGTTCTCCAAGGGAATGGAAAAGTGACCCGGCGGTATCGGTACATAATGCGGCGGCGCCATGCTCACATGAGGAGGCGGCATCTCTCGATGGTGAGCCGGTCCTCCTGCTCCGGATGTCATAAGCTGATTGGCATCTGGTGGGTTACTTGGGTCGGCTCCGGGTGTAGCGAACAGAACTCGAGGGTCGTAATTTGGAGGCAACCGGGATTGGGTCTTCTGGTGTGTCCTCCTCATTACCTCATTGGATGCGTTTAAGCTCATCGTGAGCTGGTAAGCCTATGACTGCAACCGCTGTGCCCGGGCGTTGAGAGCTGCCCGCTCTGTAGCTAGTCTAGTATCCTCAGCTGCCAAGGCCTCCTTGGCCTGAGCTATCTCCTCACGTACTCGTGCCACCTCCGCGTCATGCTCATCTTTGTTCGCAGGGATAACAGTGGCGGTTAACAAGGTCGTAAGATTGTCCATGAGGTCTATCAGCACTTGAGCCGGCGGGCGCACAGGGCCTCCTGCCCCGGCCGCTCCCATCCCGGACGTAACTGCAGCAGTGGCTGTAGAGCTTTGACCAGGTTGAGTCCAAGCCATGAAGACTCCTGCCCAATTCGGCGACTCATAGGGGTCCGGAATACTGAAGCAATCGGAACAGCCCCCTAGCACACCATCTTGAACTTGATATAGAGAATCTGTTGAACCGACAAACGAATCACCGTCCGAGTGGACGGCCGTCTCACCACCATCTTCAGGACCTTCGGAAAGCTCTTCTCCATGGACACAGCCCACAAAGACACGCTTCATGTCGGGTTGAGCCCGGGCGGTTTTCGCACGCTGAGCCGTCTCGACGAGGTCGGTGCAGTTGTCCGGCTCAGGCCCCGGCTCGCCAATCCGGCCGATGAAGACGTGGATCCCTCCGTAGGGGATCCGGTACCCGTACTCAATTGAGCCGGCGTTGGGGCCCCAGCCTTCGTCGTCGATGTAGATCTTTCCGCGACGACTCTTGGTCATCCGGCCCACTACGTATCCCTTGAGCCCTTCGAAGTTGCCCTTCAAGAACTCAAATCCACCGTGCACTGGCCCCATGGTGGGCGCCAACTGTTGTGGAATTGTCACGTCAGATGTCCTCGTGAAAGGACTTAGTTGTGGAGCCATCGCAACTAGGAAGCTTGAAGGGGTTAATCGGGACAAAGGACACAAGAGGGTTTATACTAGTTCGGCCCCTTGTGGTGAAGGTAAGGCCTACATCTAGTTGGGTTGGTATTGATGTTTCGATGATTAGGGAGCGAGATACGCTATGCCCGGTTCTCGATGAGTTGTTTCTTCCCCTAAGCCGCCAGCAGGTCATCCCCTTATATACTTGGGTTGACGCCCTGTGGCCTATAGAGTCCCGGCCGGCTTATAACAGTGTCCGGCTCGGTGACTAGTTAAAACTACCTTATGATACAAGTCATGCCATTACGGCGGTTTACTACAACGGGCCTTAAGTCACCTATGGGCCTTAAGCCCTCTATGAACCGCCATCTTCATGCTTTGGGCTTGGGCCTTCTCTCTGGTAAGTCTTCTTTACGTAACCCGGCCCCTCCTGGGCGGCTTACTCAAATAGTTATATCCCCAACACGCACCGTAGCTAGTTCAAAAGCTCAAGAACACACATATAACCAAACAAAGTTGGACTAAGGTATTACACATCCTTTCGGCCCGAACGTGGATAAAAATCCTCTGTTTTCTAACGGCTCGACCTACTCTTCGTGCAACTAACCCCCTGTCGAACGTAGAAGGGATCCTTGTGACCCCATAGGTGATCGGTTTCCCCGACATATTGTTATGCCTATTACTCATCGTGATGATTATGATTGGGAAAGTAATGATACTTGTTATAATCTTGAAAATGTTTTTGGCACCAACTTAGAAAATTGTGATGATAATAATTGCTATATTGTTGGTGCTATCCATACTATTAATTATGAGAGTGATTATGCTTATGATATGCAAAGGCCCAAGCTTGGGGATGCTATGTTTGATGAGACTGACATCTTTGAGAATTTTTTTTCTACAATTAATGTTTATCCCAATCTTGGGGATGCTATGTTTAATGAAGATGATATTTTTAGTCCCCCAAGTTTTGATGTGCAAATTTATTTTGATGATAGCATGCCTCCTACTTATGATGATTGCAATATTTATGAAAGTGGGTTTGGAATAGTGTCAACTTTAGATAATAATTATCTCACTATTTTGGAGGGTGTTGAATCTTATTATAATGATAAAAGTGGATTTGGAGAGGTCATGACTTTATTTAGTAATGATTCCACTATCTTGGAAGAGGTTTCAATTGATTATGATGAGAACAAAGTTGCTACTTATGATGATTATTGTGATGACACTTATTTTATAAAAAGTAGTGATGATTATATTTATAAAGCTTGTCATAATTATGATTACCCTTTTTTGAACATTATTCTTTTAATGTGAAAACAACTTATAGTATTCGAGTTTCTTATGATACTCCCACTATTTTGGACGAGAAGAGTTTTGCTTATGTGGAGAGTAGAAAAAATTATATGCTTGTGCATCATGAAAAGAATGGTTTATGTGATAGTTATAATATTGAATTCATTCATGATGTTATTGAAAATTATTATTAGGGATGAATATATGCTTGAAGGAATTTCAATAATATCAAATTTCTTCTCTATGTGTTGAAAATCTTGAAGTTTTGCTTGTTTTACCTTCCTATGCTAGTTGATTCTTGTTCCAATAAGTTGTTTGCTCACAAAATCCCTATGCATAGGAAGTGGGTTAGACTTACATGTGCTAGTCATATGATTCATGATGCTCCCATTATATTTCAATTCTTATCTTTTATGTGAGCATCATTGACATCATCATGCCTAGCTAGAAAGGCATTAAAGAAAAGCGCTTTTTGGGAGACAACCCAACATTTGCCCCTACTGTTTTTGTGTATAAACATGATTAGGCTACTGTATTAATCATGTTTTATAGCTTTTGTTTCAATAAAGTGCCAAGTAAAGCCTTTGGGATAGTGTGGATGATAGTTGACTTGATTCTGTGCAAAACCAGAAACTTTTGCGCTGAGTCCAGGAATTTTGAAAATTCACTTGAACATGCTTTTGACCTGATATTTTTACACAAGATTGATATACAAATTATCTATATTTTCCTAATGTTTTAGAATTTTTGGAGTTACAGAAAGTATATGAAGTTTCCAGATTACTACAAACTATTCTATTTTTGACAGATTCTGTTTTTATTGTGGTGTTTGCTTATTTTGATGAATCTATGTGACGCCCCCGATTCAATCATACACTAATCATGCACGCAAATGTGTACGATCAAGACCAGGGACCCACGGTAAGATATCACAACACAACTCTAAAAGTAAAATAAGTCATACAAGCATCATATTACAAGCCAGGGGCCTCGAGGGCTCGAATACAAGTGACCAATCATAAACAAGTCAGCAGAAGCAACAATATCTGAGTATAGACATAAGTTAAACAAGTTTCCATAAGATGGCTAGCACAAACTAGGATACAGATCAAAAGAGGTGCAGACCTTCTGCCTGGGATCCTCCTAAACTACTCTTGGTCATGGGCGGCCTGAGCATAGTAGTAGGGGTCATCGTTGATGGTGGCTTCTGGCTCCTGGGCTCCAACATCTAGTTGCGACGTCCGAGAAGAAGAGTAAAGGGAGGGGAGAGGGAGCAAAGCAACCGTGAGTACTCATCCAAAGTACTCACAAGCAAGGATCTACACTACATATGCATGGGTATCTGTCTAAACGGGCAATATCGGTGGACTGAACTACAGAATGCTAGAATAAGAGGGGGATAGCTTGTCCTATCAAAGACTACGCTTTTGGCAGCCTCCATCTTGCAGCATGTAGAAGAAAGTAGATGGTAAGTTCACCAGTATCATCGCATAGCATAATCCTACCCAGCGATCCTCCCCTCGCCGCCCTGTGGGAAAGCGATCACCGGGTTGTCTCTTGAACTTGTCTGGGTGTGTTTTATTAAGTATTCGGTTCTAGTTGTCATAAGGTCAAGGTACAACTCCGGGTTGTCTTGTTACCATGGACACGACTATTCGAATAGATCAACTTCTCTGCAGGGGTGCACCACATTACCCGACATGCTCGATCCCTTTGCTCGGGCACACTTTCCTGGGTCATGTCCGGCCTCGAGAGATCAACACGTCGCAGCCCTACCTAGGCCTAACAGAGAGGTCAGCATGCCGGTCTAAATCCTATGCGAGGTCTGGGCCCATCGCTCATTGCACAAATGCACTTTGCGTGGGTGGCCGGTGAGCAGCCTAGCATCCTCCATTACAAAGGAAGTTGTGTTACACGGTCCAACCCGGCGCGCGTCCCTCAGTCGCTGACGTCTAGGAGGCTTCGGCTGATACCACGACGCCGGTTGCCCATATCTTGTCCCTCGTGGCGGTTAGTGCGTATAAGGTCAACGACCCAACTTAGATCTAATACTAAGATCTCGTTAAGCGTGTTAATTGATGTAACCGCTGACGCCGACCAAGGCCAGGCCCACCTGTCTCCTAGGTGGTCACAACCTACCTCTTCGCTCCGCCTCAAAGTAGCACTCTGGGGGACGTTGGGAACCCAGGCCCACCACTACCTGAATGGAGCCACCTGTCCTTTTAGGCCCCATATCCGAATCAGTTGCGGGTACTCTACGAGCCGACCCGACTTCAGTCACCATCTGTATAGCATGTAAGTATGTATATATATACCCGTGATCACCTCCCGAGTGATCTCGGCCCGATAGTATAGCATGGCAAACGGACAAGAATGTAGAGCCATTGATGCAGTACTAGCAACCTATACTAAGCATGTAGGATTGTAGGTAAAGCTATTAACAATTGTAGCAACAATGATAGGCTATACAGCAGAATAGGATTAACCGAAAGCAGTTACATGCTACACTACTCTAATGCAAGCAGTAGAGAGAAGGAATAGGCGATATCGGGTGATCAAGGGGGGGGGGCTTGCCTAGTTGCTCTGTCAAGGAGGGGTTGTCAACACCATAGTTGATCGGGGTAGCAACGGCGTCAGTCTCGTAGTCTACCGGAGAGAAGAGGGGGAAGAAAAAAATAAATATAATGCAAACATAACCATGACGATACATACATGACAATGAGAGGTGCTAGGGGTGACCTAACGCGATAGTAGGCGATACCGGTGAAGGGGGGAAACATCCGGGAAAGTATTCCTAGTGTTTCGCGTTTTTTGACAGGTGAATCGGAGGTGGATTGTTGCAGGTTCGCTATGCTAGGGATTGATACGTCTCCAACGTATCTATAATTTTTGAATCCTCCATGCTACTTTACCTATTGTTTTGGACTATATTGGGCTTTATTCTCCACTTTCATATTATTTTTGGGACTAACCTATTAACCGGAGGCCCAGCCCAGAATTGCTGTTTTTTGCCTATTTCAGTATTTCGAAGAAACATAATATCAAACGGAGTCCAAACGGAATAAAACCTTCGGGAACGTGATTTTCTCACCAAACGTGATCCAGGAGACTTGGACCCTACTCCAAGAAGTGCCAGAGGCGGTCACGAGGGTGGAGGGCTCCCCCCCCCTTGGCGCGCCCCCTGCCTCATGGGCCCCCTGTTGCTCCACCGATGTACTCCTTCCTCCTATATATACCTACGTACCCCCGTCAGATCAAATACGGAGCCAAAAACCTAATTCCACTACCGCAACTTTCTGTATCCGCGAGATCCCATCTTGGGGCTTGTTCCGGAGCTCCGTCGGAGAGGGCATCAACCACGGAGGGCTTCTACATCAACACCATAGCCTCTTCGATGAAGTTTGAGTAGTTTACTTCAGACCTTCCGGTCCAGAGCTAGTATCTAGATGGCTTCTTCTCCCTTTTTGGATCTCAATACAATGTTCTCCCCCTCTCTTGTGGAGATCTATTCGATGTAATCTTCTTTTTGCGGTGTGTTTGTTGAGACCGATGAATTGTGGGTTTATGATCCAGCTTATCTATGAACAATATTTGATTCTTCTCTAAATTCTTTTATGTATGATTGAGTTATCTTTGCAAGTCTCTTCGAATTATCCGTTTGGTTTGGCCAACTAGATTGGTAGTTCTTGCAATGGGAGAAGTGTTTAGCTTTGGGTTCAATCTTGCGGTGTCCTTACCCAATGACAGAAAGGGTTGCAAGGCACGTATTGTATTGTTGCCATCGAGGATAACAAGATGGTTTTTTTATCATATTGCATGAATTTATCCCTCTACATCATGTCATCTTGCTTAAGGCGTTACTCTGTTTTTAACTTAATACTCTAGATGCATGCTGGATAGCGGTCGATGAGTGGAGTAATAGTAGTAGATGTAGAATTGTTTCGATCTACTTGTTTTGGACGTGATGCCTCTCATAATTATTCACTTTTCTATCAATTTCTCAACAGGAATTTGTTCACCCACCGTAGAATACTTATGCTCTTGAGAGAAGCCACTACTGAAACCTATGGCCCCCGGGTCTATTCCCATCATATCAATCTCCATTACTTTATTACTTGCTTTGTTTTTACTTTGCCTTTTACTTTTTACTTTGCATCTCTATATCAAAAATTCCAAAAATATTATTTATCATCTCTATCAGATCTCACCCTCGTAAGTGACCGTGAAGGGATTGACAACCCCTAATCGCGTTGGTTGCGAGGAGCTATCGTTTTGTGTAGGTACGAGGGACTCGTGCGTGATCTCCTACTGGATTGATACCTTGGTTCTCAAAAACTGAGGGAAATACTTACGCTACTTTACTGCATCATCCTCTCCTCTTCGGGGAAATCCAATGCAGTGCTCAAGAGGTAGCAGGGACTTGTGGTTGACAAACCAACCGCGTTTTCGGATTCGTCTCGTCGTTCTGAGCAACTTTCATGTACAAAGTATTTTTCATCCGAGCTATGGATTATTTTATATGAATTTTTAAAGTTTTAAAATGATTTTCTAATTTTGGGATTTAATTAATTCGAAATTCAGTTAGTATTTAAATGCTATGGGTACACAGGAAGTGTACTCAAAAGTGTGCACCTGAGGCTGACACGCGGGGACAGTTGACTAAGTCAACTGCTCAGTCAGCACCCAGTCAGTACATGCTGACAAGTGGACCAGGGGGGTGATGACCCATCGGTCAATAGGTCAACATTGACCAATCAAACTGGCAGGTGGGGACCACCTATGAGTGACACATGTAATTAGTAGGTATTTATTTAAAATTTCTCTACTTAGTTGGCAGGGACCACATGTCATACTCTAGTTTATTAATAGATTTGTTTTTAAAACAAGGTTAGTTTAGTGGGTGGGCCCCCAACGTCAGTGAATGTTTATGGGGGATTAGTGGCTAACGTCGGCCATGTCACCGGATTAGCGCCGACGATGAGCTACATAGCGGCAGCGGCACAGGAGCTCACTGGAAACGGCATACGGGGAGCCGTTCATGGGCGGGACCAGCGGCAGGGGCAGCGGCGCCAGGAGCGTGAGATAGAGGCGACAAGCAGCGGCAGGGCGCACCCAGGCGGGCGGCGAGCACCGCTGCGGGTTGCAGCGAGGACTAGCGGGCATGCACTGGGTTGCGGCTGGGTGAGCTGGAGCGACAACGGGCGCGGCCGGTTGCGGCCAGAGGTCCGCAAGCGCGGTCAGAGAGCATGGCGGGCACAACGGTGGATGGGTGTGGCCGGCGTGCGGTGAGCGCAAGCACGTGCACGGATGGGAAGCGGGGTGACAACGGTAGCGAGACGCGGCGCGGAGGAAGACAGGGGCGCGGCGACCGCGGGGTGGGGCGTGCCCCGGGCGTGGTGGTCACGGGCGAGCGGTGAGGAGGGGCGGGGACCATGCGGGAGCGAGGGCAGGGAATGGAAGGAGATGGGTTCCTCGCATGCGAGGAGGGAAGGGGACGACGAGGCCTTGGTAAGGCCTGCAGGGAGGAGGACGAGGAAGCAGTGTCGGATTTCGGGTTCCGACAGACCCTTGAGGTTCGAACTCTGGGGTGCACGCGGAGATCTCTTCTCTACCAACTCACGTCCCAAAGCTCCGCAAGGTATCTAAGTGAGAAAGATGAACAACACAAGAGATGCAAGGTTTATACTGGTTTAGGCCACCATTGAGGTGTAATACCCTACTCCAGTGTGTGGTGTGGTGGATTGCCTCTGGGGCTAATGATGAACAATACAAGGGAAGAACAGCCTTGCGAGGGATGTTCTTGTGGTGGTGTTGATGAACTGAATCCAAGCTCTCCTATCCTTTGGTGGCTAGCCCTATATATAGAGGGAGGCCCTGGTCCTCTTCCCCAAATATTGAGTGGGAAGGGCGCCAACAATTGGCCATTTTGAAGGGGAACATCTAGTACACTTATCCTGACTAAAGTTGGTCCTCGCCTGATAAAGACTCTGAAGATGACGCCGCCTTTGGCTCCATGGTGACCTCCATCCTGCCGCTCTGCTGGTCTTTGTCTTGTTGCACTGAAATGGTAGCCTTTGTCTGATGCCTTGGCTTGTGCTTGCCCCCTTTGGACCAAAGAGGAAACTAGGACACTACGCAGGCCGGCGCCCGCCTGGCTTGGGTCGTCATGGCTTGCGTCATGGGCACCTCGTGAGGTACCCCTGCCTTGATCTCTCTGCCTCCTCGCGAGCCTTCCTGACAAGGCCGCACCTAAGGAAGCTTCCTGCCGTCCGCCTCGCGAGGCTTGGCCCCTCGCGAGGGTCTTGAGCTTGAGTCGATGAAGATGGGCCGTACTGGGCCATGGCTAGAGCCACGCCGCAGGCCGCAGGCAGGCAAGTCTGGGGACCCACATTCCCAGAACACTGACAGTAGCCCTCGGGCCCAAGGCGCGCCCGGACTTGGCTTAGTAGAGAAGCGAAGGGGCAAGTGCGAAGCACCGCGGGCCCCAACAGCCTGCGGCCTTGGGCGCCACGTGGCGGTTGATTGGACGTGGGCGTCTCCGCACCCCCACGATGCCTCGGCAACCGTCCGACATGACAAGTCCCTACATGCAACATGAGTCATGATTACCTGTGATCATGGAGGCCGATGGTTGGCCTCCTCCGGCTATAAATACGGAATGGCATGTGCCCTTCCAGTCCATCTCTCCTTGCTCCACCTCTTCTTCTTCACTTCCTCTGTCGATAATGGCGTCGATCCGTCGATCTCAATCAAAGAGAAAGGGAAGGCCCCCCGGGAGGGGCCCGTCCCACTCCCGCCAAAGAAGCGGCCGGCCCTCTGCCACCGCGATGAGGGTGCTCGGCAGGAGGCATCGAGGCCTTTGTACGAGCGACCTCCTCCTGGATATCCATTGCCCTTGTACGCCCAGGCCAAGGGTCCTAGGGAAGAGGGCGCCGAGCGTCGCCGCCTGCGCCGCCGGCGGCGCCGATGCGTGTCGTCCTCTTTGGAGTCCACGCCGCGGACTCCTCCCGTGAGCTCGTACTTCACGCCGCCATGCCTCCAAGCTCCTGGATCCGCCTTCCTGCATCCTTCGCCTTCGAGATACTGCCGAGGGGGCCTCGGGAGCTCTGGCTGCGGCACGCCGACTGCAGCACCCCCGCAACCGAAACGGAGGTCGAGGTCGTTGCCCCTGGAAAGGTCTTCATGACCCATGACTGGGGCGAGATCGCCATGGTCTGCCGAACGGGAGGAGCCCTCGTGATCCATCTGGAATACGATGGCGCCTCCCTGATGTTCTTCTAGATCTTCAACAAGGAAGGACGTCGACTGGAGTGCTGCCCCAGAGACAGCGGCCGGAACTCCGGAGCAGCGACGACCAGGCCTACCGCCCGCTTCTCCAGCAGCTCCTTTGGTAGCGGCGGCCATGCTGGAGGGTCCAGCGACTCCCCCGAACTTCTCCTGACTTCGGAGACGAGCGACGACAGCTACGAGCCACCGAGCTCGCATCACGCCCGAAGCAGGGCCGGTGCGCTCGGCGGGCGGCGCGGCTGATGTGGATGGGGTTGGCGCTGGCCCCACGTGGCCAACTGTTGATGATGGCGTCTGCCGCTATAGTTCCTGCAGTTAGGGCTCCTTATGATTCGCGTCTTTTGTTCCCTGCGAGGAACCAAGAACACACCCCGCGGGGGCTTGTAAAGCGTCTGTAATCTCTTTTGTTAATATGATCTTCATTGTGAAGTAGTGTGAAATGCTTGTCCTGTCTCAGCTCGGTCCCTCCTTTCTAACCTCACGAGGGCTTGGTGCTCTGCGCCGATAGGTCCCGGTCCCCAGGCAGGCTTCAGCCGTCGCTGGTATGCCAGGTCATGATGCCGTGGACAAGGCCAGGAGGTGAGCGGTCCGAGGTCCAGTAAGAGCCCCCGAGGCGCGAAGCTCGGGAGGTTCCCCTTAGCGCTCAAGAAGTCGCCGCTTGGTGAGAAAGGAACGCAACGTTTCCATTACAGGGCCGCATTAGGTGCAGAGTTGGTGTTGTGTTAGCTAGCAGTTCCAGAGAGCGACTTATCTCGGGAGCTCGAAGCCATTCCTCGGCGCTGCGCCAGGCCCGCGCGTCAGTAGCTGGGGAGTTGCCCGGTGAGGTCCTCGCGAGCTTCATCCCTCTCTCCTGCACTCCCCTTCGTGCTCTATGTCCTCGGGTCCCGGCCCTCGAGCGAGCTCAGCCGTCGCTGGTATGCCAGGTCATGATGCCGTGGGCAAGGCCAATAGGTGACGGCTGGAGAGCCAGTAAGAGCCCGTGAGTCGCGATGCTCAAGTGCCCCCTTTAATGCGCAAGCGGCTCGTATGAGTGAGAGAGGAAGAGAGACCGTGAAGGCCTCGGCCGAGGCTACCCCTTAGAGAGACCATGTAAACTCATCACAAGGAAAATGAGAGTTGCCATTACCATTGTTAGCCAGCCACTGGTTGCTCTGGGGGAGTGATGGGGGCACTGAGGGCCAGGTGAGGTGACGCCTTGTGGGGCTGCCACGGCCAGAGCTCAGCCACTCAAGTTTGTCGATGTTGTAGGGATGGACCCATGGACAAGCACTGTGCCAGGGAGAGCAACTCCATAGGTCGGTGTCAATCGAGCGGGCGATTAAGTCAGTAAGGTTAAGCATAAACGGGTAAATTAGGTTAGGTAGGTGCGAGAGGGATACACACCACTGGGTCAGGCCCGAGCGGCTTGGGGATAATGTAGCCCGAGGGGCGCCCCCAACAAGGTAACCTAAAGACATGAACAAAAGAGATACACGCTGCAGGGACAGACCCACGCGGCCTGGGAATGACGCAGCCCTGGGGGCGCTCCCAGCTGAAAATGGAACTTGAAAGATGTCACCTGATAGCGTTGGAGACGAAGAAGTGCTAAAGTAGCGGACGACGCGCGGTGTGGAAGCCGACCCTCATGAGTTCCCGGGACCGGAAGCCTCGGGAGGCTCTGGGGGCGCAGGCGGCCCCTCGAGGACCATCTCCATGTCCGCCAGGACAGTGCAGTGCCTGACCTCCTGAGCCTCCAGAATGCTCCTCAGCATGCACTGATGAGCAGCGGCCACACTCGGTAGGCCGAGAGGCATGCGAACGTAGCTGTGGGGCGGACCCTCGCAACGTCCCACGCATGAGGGCCAGAGGCGCTCCTGAGACACTGCTCGGTTTGCCCTGGTACGTCGATGCAGACGCGTAGCCCACCATCCTCGCCTGGATGGGGAGCTGCGGCAGGTAAGCGGCGGCTACCACCCATGACTCTTGACTCCTGCAGCTCCTGAGTGCTTCTCGCGATGAACTCCTGAAGGTCTGGCCCTCCTTGCCTCATGTGTTCCTGAGGGAAACGTGCTTTGAAGCACGCCTCCAAGTGGTGCCCGAGCGCCTCCCTCGTGACCTTGGCAAAGTCGGTGGCCCTCCAGGAGAGAACCCCCGAGCCTTTCCCGAGGAGGGCGCCGGGCACGCCTTCCTATGCGACAGAGGGAGGTTCCCCTTGAACGGGCGCGGATCCTGGCGTGACGCCCCTGGAGGAGCCCGCCTCCTGATGGTTCGGACCAGGTGATGTCTTCTTCTTCTTGGGGACCGCCTTGGGAAGGCTCCCGCTCCTGCGATCTGGGTCTTCGATTGCCGCGGCCTGGAAGGCACGCTCGAGAGAATACACTGCATCCTTCTCCTCACAGGGGACTATGATGACTCCACTGCTTCCTGGCATCTTGAGGACATTGTAGCCATGGTGAGTCACTGCCATGAACTTGGCCAGGGCCGGATACCCGAGGATGGCGTTGTATGGCAGGTGAATGTGGGCGACGTTGAAGTCAATGAGCTCAGTGCGGTAGTTTTTGCGCTGTCCGAAGGCGACAGGGAGGCGGACCTGCCCTATCGGGGTGGTAGAACCATCAGTGACTCCTGAGAAAGGCTTGATCGGCTGAAGCTAATCATACGGCACTTGGAGAGTGTTGAATGTCTCGACAGATAGAATGTTGAGCCCTGCTCCTCCATCGATGAGGGTCCTCGTGACCTGCATGTTGCTGATGACTAGGGAACAGAGTATTGAAGAACACCAGGGAACAGAGCATTGATGAGGGTCCTCATTGTGCACTTGAGTTGATCCGTTGAACTGAACATGATGGCACATGTGGACCACCTGAGAGGGCGCAAGGCCTCGGTCTTTGGGAGGACTGCATTCACCTCGCGAGCAAACTGCTTCAAGACGCGCTGAGAGGCCGGGGCTTGAGCTCCGCCCAAGATACAAGCAATAGCTCATGGCTCCTGGAAGCCCCCAGCCCCCTCGTCCTGATGCTGGTCTTCATTCCTCCTTGGCGGTGGTGGCAGAGGAGGGAGGCCTGTGCTGCCCTGAGGGTGATCCTCACGAGGCTGATCCCTCTAGGCCCCCTCGCGAGGTTGGTCCTGCCAGCGATCCTCGCGAGGCCGGTCGCGCCACCCTTGGCGAGGGCCACGGTCTTCCCATCGTCCTCCACCTCTTCCTCCTCCTCGGCCATAGCCCCGATCACTGCGCTCGGGGCGTCGGCCGCCTCGCCCTTCTCGCACGGCCTTGAGTTCTTGACATTCGTTGATGTTGTGAGTGTGGAGGTCGTGGTACACGCAGTACCGGCTGCCCTTGGATGACTCCGGCTGATCTCTGCCACGCTTGGTATCTGGCTCAGCTGCGAGCACAACTGCCCCCTTGCGCTTCACGTCCTTTGTTTTGGCCTTCTTCTCTTTAGGATCGGCTCTTGGAAGCTCGAGGAGGGAAAGACATCCTTCCTCAGCCCTGGCGCACTTGGTCGCCAAGTTGAACAGCTCCGGGGATGTGCATAGGTCTTCGTGGATTGCTAGATCCTCTTTCATCTTGATGTCTCTCACACCGTCAGAAAAGGCTGAGATGATGGCCTCCTCAGTCACCCTGGGGATCTTGAGTCGTGCATTGTTGACGCACTGGATGAACTTCTGTAGGGTCTCTCCTGGTTGCTGCTTGATGTGGCGCAGGTTGCTCATGGCCGGGGGCCGGTCGCGAGTGCCTTGGAAGTTGACAATGAAGCGAGTGCGCATCTCGTCCCACGAGGAGATCGTGCCGGGAGGCAGGTTCAGGAGCCAAGTTCGGGCGCCGTCTTTGAGCGCCACGGGAAACCAATTCGCCATGACCTTTTCGTCTCCGTTGACTGCCTCGATGCCCAGCTCGTAGAGCCGGAGGAACTCCGCGGGGTCGGCGGTGCCGTCGTAGCGGGGAGGCAGATCCGGCTTGAAGTTGCCGGCCAGGCCACGCTGTGCAGCTCGGCGGTGAAGGCGCGACAGCCTGCGGTAGCCACTAGGGGCCTCTGATGATGCAGCGCTTGATCCTGGTGGTCTCCGTGCACTGCCGCCCAGAGCAGCGCGGGGTCTTGGCGCGCCGGAGCAGGAACACGGTCATGGCGTGCTGGCGCAGAGAGCACGCGAGCGCCTTCTTGAGGGCGAGGGACTTCTTGGGAGCTCCTTTCTTGCTGCATGGGTGCTGGACGCGGCGGGTCCCGCCCAGGAGCCGCACGCCTTGGGGCCAGGGTGCCTTATTAGGGAGGAGGCGGCGGAGGCGCCTCCAGAGCTGTGTTGCCTGCGCAGCACGGAGGGCGATGCAGCAAGAGGGATGGTGCAGGGGAGCCCCCTGCAGCACTAATGAGCTCGGTGATGCGAGCGAGCCACTCATCGTAGAGGTCGTCGACGGGACAGTAGTGCAGGAGTTCACGCACCAGGAGCAACGCGGCGTGTGCGTCCGCAGGAGCGCGACGGGCGTGCTGACGAGCCTGCTGGAGTCAGCGACGGGGTGGCGGTGCGGCCTTCCCACCGCACCGAGGGATGCAGAGACGACGCCTGCTGCTCGTTCCCCGTCGGGCCGGTGGCGGCATGGGCGGCAGGCGATGGGAAACGGTGGGGAGGCCCACCGACGGGAGCCGTCTTGGCGACGTGGGCAGCGAGAGTAGCTCGGCGCTCGGCGCGGGCTCGGCGAGCGTCAGCCATGGACTCGACAGGAGATGGAACACGAGTCTACGGAATAAAAGATTCCAGCACACCCCTACCTGGCGCACCAAATGTCGGATTTCGGGTTCCGGTAGACCCTTGAGGTTCCTGGGGTGTGCGCAGAGATCTCTCCTCTACCAACTCACGTCCCAAAGCTCTGCAAGGAATCTAAGCGAGAAAGATGAACAACATAAGAGACGCAAGGTTTATACTGGTTCAGGCCACCATTGTGGTGTAATACCCTACTCCAATGTGTGGTGTGGTGGATTGCCTCTGGGGCTGATGATGAACAATACAAGGGAAGAATAACCTCGCGAGGGTTGTTCTTGTGGTGGTGTTGATGAACTGGATCCAAGCTCTCCTATCCTTTGGTGGCTAGCCCTATATATAGATGGAGGCCCTGGTCCTCTTCCCCAAATATTGAACGGGAAGGGCGCCAACAATTGGCCATTTTGAAGGAGAACATCTAGTACACTTATCCTGACTAAAGTTGGTCCTCGCTTGCTAAAGACTCTAACGATGACGCCGCCTTGGTCTCCACGGTGACCTCCATCCTGCCGCTCTGCTGGTCTTGGTCTTGTTGCACTGAAATGGTAGCCTTTGCCTGATGCCTTGGCCTGTGCTTGCCCCATTTGCACCAAAGAGGAAACTAGGACACTGCGCAGGCTGGTGCCCGCCTGGCGCTCGCCTGGCTTGGGTCATCATGGCTTGCGTCACGGGCACCTCGCGAGGCACCCCTGCCTTGATCTCTCCGCCTCCTCGTGAGCTTTCCTGACAAGGCCGCACCTGAGGAACCTTCCTGTCGTCCGCCCCACGAGGCTTGGCCCCTGGCGAGGGTCTTGAGCTTGAGTCGATGAAGATGGGTCGTACTGGGCCACGGCTTGAGCCACGCCGCAGGCCGCAGGCAGGCAAGTCTGGGGACCCCCGTTCCCAGAACGCCGACAGGCGGGCGATGGGCGGCGCCGGCGATGATGAAGTGGCGAGGTGCGACGCGGACGGCGATGTGCATCGGGGGGCAGGGCGTCGGGGCGCCGCCCAGATAGGGAGAGGGAGGAGGGGCGAGGGGGGTCATGGGGAAAGTGGGGATTCGTGGGTTAGGGTTCTAGGGGGTGGGGGATAAGCAGGGGCGAGGTGGGCCAGCCAGGGTGGGCTAGCTCGTTGGGTGGGATGGGCGAGGCCCATGGGGTGCCGGGGGGTTTTCTTTTCTTTTGTTTTGTTTTTTTACTTTTTATTTATTTTTCTATTTTGCTTTATTTAGCTACTGTTTCTATTAGTTTATCCACAAAAAGGCTTTTGTAAAATATACAATTTGTCAAAACAAATATAGGCATTATGTATTACTGCCACAAAAAAGTCTTGGAGTTTAAATAAAATAGTTTATAATTTTTATATTTTGAAAAGGCATTTTAGTAAAGACTTGGCCCCTATTTTAATTGTTTTAGGAAAATTAAACATTTTAATAATGTTAGTTTCTCCCTGAGAATTAGTTAAATAATATTTGCAAACCATCGAACATTTTTGTTTTACCATTTTAAGAAATAACAATTTGACTTTATTATAATTTGAATTTGAATTTGGTTTTGATCGAAGTGAGGTTTAGAAAAATAATCATGATGACCTGGCACCATTGGTGTGTGATTATTGTAGCTTAACGACCAGGGTGTTACAATCTATGAGTAGTATCGGAGGGTATGAATCTTGGAGAAGATGGAATATAGTAGATACAACATCAATATAAATTTAGAATGAGTTCACAACAGTACCTAAGTGGTGATTTGCTTTATTATACTAACGGAGCTTAAGAGTTTTCTGTTGAGTTTTGTGTTGTGAAGTTTTCAAGTTTTAGGTAAAAATTTAATGTACTATGGAATAAGGAGTGGCAAGAGCCTAAGATTGGGATGCCCAAGGCACCCCAAGGTAATATTCAAGGACAACCAAGAGCCTAAGCTTGGGGATGTCCCGGATGGCATCCTCTCTTTCATCTTCGTTCATCTGTAACTTTACTTGGAGCTATATTTTTATTCACCACATGATATGTGTTTTGCTTGGAGCGTCATTTTATTTTATTAGGATTTGCTTGCTGTTTGAATAAAATATTAAGATCTGGAATACTTAAATAAGAGAGAGTCCTCACATAGCTAAATAGTTATTTGACTACTCATTGATCTTCACTTATATCTTTTCGGAGTAGTTTGTCCTATACACTCGTGCTTCACTTATATCCCATGAGTAAATGGTTGAATGAATTAAATATTATAAATCTGAATTTATATATGTTTCATATGCTTATACCATGGGGAGTAATGACTTCATATATAAGAAGTAGAGGTAGTAAATTTATCGAAATTAGCAAACATAGTATTGGTCACTTGAACAATTCATGAAATAATATTGAAGGAAGAGAGATTTCACACATAAATATACTATCTTGGACATCTTCTACGATTGTGAGCCCATTAATTATTTTCAGACTAGATCAAATTAGTTGAAGTTGGACAAGGAAGACAACTTAATGAGTTATGTTTGGGTATATTTGTATAGAAGTTATATTGTTATGGATCCTCCAACATGTGGTGCTTGCTTTTTAGAATCTTTTGCTAGCCAAAATTTCTGTACTTAGTAGAGATACTACTTGTACATCCAAAAACCCTTGAACCAAGTTTCTTCCATGAGTGTCCACCATATCTACCTATATGCAGTATTTACCTGCCGTTCCAAGTAAATTCGCATGTGCCAAACTCTAAACCTTCAAATAATAATATGTTTTGTATGCCCGAATTGCTCATGTAGCGACTAGGGGCTTTCAGTATCTTCCATGCTAGGTGGGTTATTCTCATGATGAGTGGACTCCGCTCATCATTCATGAGAAAATGGCTGGTAACAGGGATGCCCAGTTCCATGCTCAAATCAAATCAAATATCATTGCAAACAAAACTCCCCAGGATTGTTGATAGTTGGACGGTACTCATTGTTTCGGACCAGCCATGGGATGTGCTTGTTGGTGGAGGGGAGTAAAAACTTTCCCATTCTGTTTGGGAACAGCCTATAATGTGTCCAGCATGGAAGATAGTGAGAACTCTTGGTTGTTATGTTGGCAATGAAAGCATACCTCTCAAAATTATTTTCATCTCTATTTTAAAAGCTTCGAGCTCTAGCACCTCTGCAAATCCCTGCTTCCCTCTGCGAAGGGCGTATCTTTTAATTTTATGCAAGAGTCAGTAGTATTCCTTCTCATTCCAACCTACTCTTTAGTTGGCAAGCATCATGTGGTGTGGAAAGATCCAAGAATATATGGCCGTTCAAATATATTTGATCATGAATTATTATTGTTGACAATTATCTATATGATAAATAAGTTGGGACGCGAAACATTAAGCCCCTATCTTTCTCTGTGTTCAATGGATGCTATTTGTTCTCAAAATATGCTTTGAGTGGTAGCAATCATGGAAACTATATGATAGTTGAGTATGTGGGATTTGCTAAATCAAAGCTCTTACATAGACACTTCCTGAAAATAAGATGAATTGCAATTGTTTGATGACTAAGAACATAGTTTGTTAGTTTTCAAGAAAGTTTATGGTCTATGCTTTAACATGTGAATCGCTTGTTACTTGATCATGAGAAGCTTTATGATGTGAGATATTGTTATGATATATAATGATGCTAGAAAAAGTGATTGAAATTATCATTGATCAAGCTTGTGCACTTGCTAGCATTCACATATCATAAATTATTTCTTTTATCATTTACCTACTCGAGGACGACCAGGAATTAAGCTTGGAGATACTGATACGTCTCCAACGTATCTATAATTTATGAAGTATTCATGCCATGTTTACAATAATTTTATATGATTTTGGTATGATTTGATTAGAACTAACCCGTACTAACGTTGTTTTCAGCAGAACTACCATGGTGTCATTTTTTGTGTAGAAATAAAAGTTCTTGGAAAGCGCTGAAAATTTACGGAGAATATTTTCGGAAAGTATAAAAAATACTGGAACGAAAAGATATCAGAGAGGAGTCCCGAGGTAACCACAAGGGTGGGGGGCAACCCCCCTAGGGTGCACGCTCTTGCCTTGTCATCACCTCGTGGGACCCCTTGACTTTTCCCCGATGCCAACACCTCCTATAAATCCCAAAAACCTCAGAAATAGACCTAGATCGGGAGTACCATCGTCGCAAGTCTCTATAGCCACGAAAAACCAATCAAAATCCTCTTCCGACACCCTGCCGGAGGGGGAATCCATCACCGGTGGCCATCTTCATCATCCCGACGGTCTCCATGACGAGGAGGGAGTAGTTCACCTTCGAGGCTGAGGGTATGTACCAGTAGCTATGTGTTTGATCTCTCTCTCATGTTCTTGATTTGGCACGATCTTGATGTACTGCGAGCTTTGCTACTATAGTTGGATCATATGGTGTTTCTCCCTCTCTACCTTGTGATGAATTGAGTCTTTTACTTTCAGGTTTTGTTATGTCGGACTGAATCTTTGGATGTGAGAGCACTTGATGTATGTCTTGCGATGGGATATCCGTGGTGACAATGGGATGTTCTATTGGTCCACTTGATGTATGTTTTGGTTATCAACTTACGGATTCCCGTGGTGACATTGCGGGTAATCTATGCATAGGGGTTGATGCATGTTTTCATATTCCTTTCTCCGGTAGAAATCTCGGGATGCTCTTGAAGTTCTTAGTGTTGGATTGAATATTATGAATCTGAGATTGTGTGTTGCATATCATATAATTGACCCATGGATACTTGTGGTGACATTGGAGTATCTAGGTGACATTAGAGTTGATTGATGTGTATCACATGGTGTTATTTTACTACGAACTCTAGGGATGTTTGTGACACTTATAGGAATAGCTCAATGGATTGATCGGAAAAAATAACTTTGAGATGGTTTCGTACCCTACAAGCAATTTCATCTTATGTTCTCTGCGATAGGAACTTTGGAGTGATTCTTCGTGCATGTTGAGGGATTGTTATATGATCCAATTATGGTATCGAGAACTTGCGCTAGTGAAAGTATGAACCCTAGGCCTTGTTTTCAAGCATTACAAAACCGTTTTCCTTCACTTTTACCACTTGCTACCTTGCTTTTTTATATTTTCTAATTACAAAAACCCATATCTACTATCCATATTGCACTTGCATCACCATCTCTTTGCCGAACTAGTGCAGATATACAATTTTCCATTGTATTGGTTGTGTTGGGGACACAAGAGACTCTTTGTTGTTTGGCTGTAGGGTTGTTTGAGAGAGACCATCTTCATCCTACGCCTCCCACGGATTGATAAACCTTAGGTCATCCACTTGAGGGAATTTGCTACTGTCCTACAAAACTCTGCGCTTGGAGGCCCAACACGAGTCTACAAGAGGAAGGTTGTGTAGTAGACATGAATGTGTTGGAGACATATCAATGAGGCCCATGGACGTTGAGGCATATATTTTGAGGAGCCCAATCGTAGATTCTCTAAGAGCATCTATAGCAGGGCTCCCCAAACTGACCGGACGGACGATCCAGTTAGTGCTCGGTCAGAAAATCATGACCTAATCGGGCTCCCTAAACTGACAGTGGACATCCATACTGCCTGACACCCCTTAAACCTAGCCCAAATTTGGGGCATGTATGGTGTTGATGTAAAAACCGGCGGATCTCGGGTAGGGGGTTCCGAGCTATGGACCTTGGATCAATGGGGAACAAGGGACAAGGGACACGATGTTTACGCAGGTTTGGACCCTCTCTAAGAGGTAAAACCCTACGTCATGCTTGATTCTATTGCTTGTGTATATGAGGATTACAGAGTCGATCTACCACGAGATCAGATGAACTAAAACCTAGGCTAGTAGAATGATGGTTGTTCTTCTAGCCCCTATGGACTAAAACACTAGTTTATATAGACACCAGGGGTGCTAGGGTTACATACGTTGGTTACAACAAAAGGAGAAACATGTCGAATCTTCTATCTTGACTTGGAGTACACACCAAGGTTCCAAAGATCTCCTATCCGGATACGATGTCGCCCGATAGTCCGGCTTTCCAGAAACGGTAGTGTTTCCCAACTATCCGCCCATGAGAGATAGGCTGACAGCCCGAGGACCCCCTAATCCATGACTCCCTCAGTAGCCCCCTAACTAGCCTCCAATGTCGGTGTACAGCAACCGTCTTTCGAAGGTCTTCGGTTTGCGGGGCGAGTTATCCTCCCTTTGTGTGTACGGAATGACCCCTCTCACCCAAATCCTTCAAAGAGTCGTTTTAGTAGAGTTGGGCGATGTGCTTGACCGGGTTATATCCGGAATCTGAATAGTCGTCATTACTTAGCCTCGAAGGCCAACCATCAGAATATGAATAGTGCCCTTGCCTGAGAAATTTCGGCGAAGGGTCACGGCCGGTCACATATACCGAACTGTTGTGAGGGCTTGATGTGCGGCTAGTGGCAGCTCCTCTATGGGCATGTCTTGTTGAAGTGGAGACCATGTCCCGTTTTTTAAGGGATGTGATCAATAATTTCGAGTATCCCACCCACACATAACGTCATGATTATATTGGGAAGTGGCGACGTCCGCGGCGTGTTTAAAGGTCTCTTGGTACCACGACAACTTATAAAAAGAGAACATACACAGTTATCCCCTTACACCTTCTTCTTCCTTTTGCCATAGCTTTCCCCAATCTATAGAGCTCTAGCACCCCGATCCAACTTTCCTCAGACACTTCCTCCCCCGAACTCGGCAATGGCCGGATCTGGAGCAAAGGGCAAGTGGGAGGCCTCCACCGTCACCAACGACGACATTGAGGACCTGGAGCATGCGGGCTACCTTTCAGCCAACATGGTTCACCAGGCCCCAGAGAAAGGCCAAGTCATCCCCACGCCCCAACCAGGGGAGAGGGTGGTGTTCATCCCCCACTTTGTTCGAGGTCTGGGCTTCCCCCTCCATCCCTTTGTAAGGGGGCTCATATTCTTCTACATGCTAGATTTCCATGATCTAGCCTCGAATTCCTTCCTGCACATCTTTGTCTTCATCACTATCTGCGAGGCCTTTCTTTGGGTCCGGCCACACTTCGGCATGTGGTTCAAAGTCTTCAACGTCAATACGAAGATCGTTGATGTCTAGCAGGCGGACTGTGGGGGAGAGATGATAGCAGGCTCACCCGGGTCAGTGGCTGGTGGGTAAGTTTATAGATACTATCAAAGTCTAGTAGAAGGAATGGTTTTACGTCACAGAGCCCCATGAAGAGGCCTGGGCGGGGGCTCCAGAATTCATATTCAGACCCCCTGCGAGCCTAACCTCATGGACAAAGAAGAGCCTTGACTGGGGGTCTACTACTGAGGTGGAGGCGCTGCAGAAGCACGTCTCCAACATGATAAAGGCGAGTACTAACCTGACCAATGTGCTCCAGGTTATGCTCCACCACCGCCTCCTACCTTGCCAATGCTGGCCACCCCAATGTGGTCCTTGAAGCCCGAAGACCCTGTCATTGTGTAGCGCTTCTATGGCACCACGCATGGGAAACTATGGAAACTGTTGTTTAAGTTACAGAAGGCGTGTCCGACCAAGGAGGAGGACATCGGTCTCCACGCCAAGAACCCCTCTAAGAAGGTAATGAAATTCTACCCGTTATATGTCTGGATACTTGTATTTGTGCTAGGGTCCTAACCCTCTTCCTCTCGCTTCCACGGGGTTGGCTCGAGAAGGCCGTGCAGATGGATAACCTGACCCCACTGCTCGAAGACCCCAGGTTGGCCCTACTAGAGGAGGTGCTCACCGTGGCGCCCTACAAGGCACCAGAGAAGAGAGAGAGGAAGAAGAAGGATGAGATGAGGGAGGCCAGAGAGGGCCTCAGCCCAAGAGTCCATCCGGACACCAAGTCCCGGGACACCCAAGCTCCCTCCACACACGAGGGGGAGTAGGAAGATGAGGAGGAGGAGAGAAACTCCTACCGTACCAGGAAGAGGGCGGCGTCGGCCGACGCTGATGAGGAGCAGCCTCCCCATGCCCTGAAGAAGAGGAGAAGGGCCAAATTGGTCATGATTGATGACAGCTTGGATTCTGATAAGGAGTCTGCAGCATCCGAAGAGGTCTCGGAGAGGGCCCCAAAGGTCAAGCCCCACGCCAAAAGGTGAGAATCCCAAGACTCTTCAGGCACTGGTTGTGCTAGTCTATTACTGATAGCATACACGTATTTTAGGTTATAGCCCGCCGCGTGACCTGCCCACCGACCAAGTTTCAGAGGGGGACACGTCACACTCCATTCCTCCTCCGGCCATCGGGGAGACTGGGGAGGTGCTGCCCCGAAGGACCCCCCCACCCCCGTTCCGAACACGAGAGGTGGCAGCGATGTCGTCTTGGCCAAGGCTAGTACTTTGGCCACCGAAGACCGGAGGGGGAGCTCAGCCAATCCTAGCCTTCCCGAGAGACGGTTCCGGAGCCCCCAAGTCCCCTGGAGACGTCAAATCCGCCCACCACCAAAAGGGGAGCCGGCCCCCGCCGCCTGCACCGAATACTGGATATCGGGTTGCAGCTGGGTGGTCGTACGTGAATAGCTCCTCCATGGTCGTGGAACACCACGCCCTGATGGGCGTGGTTTTTCAAAGCATTCGGTCCCTTAACAGCGGATTGAAATTAGCTTTTGGTGGCCTCCTAACAATCTCTAAGGTAAGCGAGGTAATGCTCTTTTTGTGAAAATGTATTTTGTGAACAAATTTTAGTAGTCCTTGTATGTAGCAGCCCCCGAGACTCTGTGAGGATTGAAAGAAAGAAAACCTGGCAGAGGATCGAAAATCATTGAACCGGGATTTTGAATGAGGTGTTCATTTTATTGTTAGAGGCTTCATCATTGGTGGCTGCTGCCAATGCCGCGGATCTGGCCCAGATGAATCGGAAGCTCAAAAGCTCTGATGAGGAGGTCAACCTCGTCAACAAGCGGTTTGATGAAGCACAAGGTCAATCTATTCGAGACTTAGTTCTTTGGATTTTCCTTGTCAAGCAAGGTATTCAAGATTATCCCAAAGCGGGAGTTGATTGATGATGATTGAAGCTGTCTCCCCGGAGGTCGAGGGCCTCAAGGCCGAGCTAAGGAAGGCCAAGGAAGAAGTGGTCGGACAGAACATGGCAGCTGAGCGAGAGGCCGCCAAACTCACGTGGTGAAAACCGACCATGAGAAGCACGAGGCTAGAGTGGTTGAAGTGCAGCAGGAGCTCAAGGATGCCATCACTAAGGACCTTGAGTGGAAGAATAAGGATTATGCCACCGAGGTGTCGAAGATAAAGACAGAGATCCAGGAGGCGAGGACGAAGACATGGGGCGCCCAAAGGAGCTTTGTCTAGTAAATAAAATTGCAGATGGTAAGCCATACTTAGTGCAGAGTGTCTTTGGCGGCCATGGAATTGCATTGCTCACACGAGTTTGGCATTCCATGGGCGCATTTGTGGAGCTCCCGAGGAGTGCGCCGGATGCGGCAAGGCACTATGCAGCTCGGGAGGGTGATACCAAACACAGGTTGTTCTAGGCGCAGTTCTAGTCACCCGAGCGCCCTCCCCTCCTAAGCAACCAGATGAAGCAACTAATGGAGATGCACCGGATGGTGGAGCCGGCCATGAAGGACCTTTGTGTCCGGTTGTGGCCCTTAGAGCCAATATCGAGCAGCTATTTCGGCTTGCTGCAGAAGCTACGTGACGCTGCCTCCTGAGTTGATGTTGTTAAGCGCTCTATGTGCATCGAGGGGGCTCGGGTGGCGTTCTCGAAGACTATGGTGTACTGGCCGAAGATTAAGCCAGTCAAGATGGCCAACGGACCTTTGCCCACTTGAAAGGAGCATAGGCGCCCCGAGCAGTATTTTTTTGTCGTAATGGACGGTGCTCGGGCAGTACAGGCCAAGTGTTTGAAGGATGTACTCCTCGAGTGATCTAGCCATCATGTATTAAACTATGGTTGAACCTTATGCTTTATAATGCGTTTTTTTGTATGACTAATCATACTTGCATGTGTTTGATGTTATTTTGACTCTTGTGCGGCTGTTTTATTTTGAAAGTTAACAGTCGTCAGCTTCAGCCCCCACGTAGATGCTATGCGGGGTGTTTCGTCCTCCACACTGTGACCCTTAGCCGAAGTCTCGGTGCCCGAAGGCGGTAGTGCAAGGGGGATATGAGGCAATCGTACTATGCGGTTTTATTACTCACTTAGCCATAGGAGCTTGACTATGGGGGCTGGTGACTAGCCCCCAGTGTGTTGTGATATTCGGGAGATCCAAGGTATATACCTATATCACTTAGTTTGCTTGAAGACAAACCCTTCGTATTACACGATGTAATCTCCAAGGATTTTAACACTTGCCATTGGATCACCGACCAGTTCTCGCTTATTATGACAGTTAGTTTTCAGCTTTCTCCACTGAGGTACTTGACCAGGCTAGCTGGAAGCACAATCGTAGTGGTTCTCCTTTACCTTCTTAGCCGAACGGGCGGAACATAAGAAGGTAAGCACAGAAGCGGGGCAACCCAACTATTGACCCAAGACATAATTCAGAACTGATTCGTATAGTGCAATATCTGAGACGCCAAACACATAGAAAAAGGGTGTCAGACTTGATGCCTAGGGCGAGCGGTCGATCCCCTGGTCTATTAGCCAATTTCATATTAGATCAAATATGTGCCAAACTGGTTTATGACAGAGTCGAATAGCAGGAAATAGGTGCAGTATAGATGACATGAAGAGAACCGTAAAAGGATTGCTTTATTTCCGGTGAGCTCATGATGTCTAGCCGTACAATTTGAACTATCAAAACCTCTATTACAGGTACTTTGTGTGAAAAAGAAAAAAGTGTTTACAGATGAAAGGTTTACACGGGGCCTTGATGCGTGGGTTGATGCCCCCACTGTCCCTATTGCACGTCTTGTGGCACCCCGGCTCAGAGTGACCGGTTTACCCTGCATTGCCAGCCCAGAGACCTTGTCTTCTGGCAACACACAACAACTTGAACAGAAAAACAACCGCTTTATTCATGCTAGCAGAGCATAGTTTATATTACAATAGTTAGCGAGGCAAAGCGGCACACACGGTGCGGCTGAACAATATGTACATTATCTAGTGAACATAAAGGGGGCCTCGATCATGAAAACTACGCGGCAGCGTAACAACGCTGTAGTCGAACTCCATAGCACAGGGACACCGATGTGGACACGATCTAGACTCGGACAGCACTCCTTTCCAATGAGACTTTCCTGAAATCTGGCATGACACGCCAGGTCAGTACATTGAATGTACTTGCAAGCTCACAACAAGCATAAACATAATGACAAACAATATCATGATATTTAACCATTAACATCAATGCAACAATATATCCAACATGCTGTGAATATGCTCAACTGATACTCGTCCCACAGACTTGCTTACCGGACGTGATCATTACCAGACCACCAACGTGCATATCTTAAAAACAAACCCGTGATCCTTATGGCAATCACAACCCGACAACAAACCTGTGATCCTTACGGCGATCACTACCCGACAACAAACCTATGATCCTTACGGCGATCACTACCCGACCATCTCATGGCCCGTGATCCTTACGGCGATCACAACCCGACCAACTCATGGCCCAACTCAACACAATGGCCTTACTGCCATCCTCGGTACAAACTTAGTGTGCAAATTTATTAAGTGCTGACCCATGGTGAGCCCTACTTTCGAGCGTGTCCATAACCGTGGACTCGGCTATCGATAGATTAAAACACTCTGCAGAGGTTAGTACACTGTACCCACACTATGGAACCCATGGCCTCGCACTCCCATTCGGGTGGACCAACGGCATTCCGCCGAAACCATTTCATTGTCATGACACTCTCCCAACCACTCCGACTCAGTACCCATCGGGCTAGTCCTGGGTGGCCCCTTGTCTACCTCCAGACACCTCGACCACCGTCGTTGCCACGATGCACTCTGGGACCCAGTACTAAAACTTAACTTAACAACGGGCTCACAAGGTTATGCTTGCCTACCGGGCTAGGGTAAAGCATGCCCATAACCTTCCCTAAATGGTGGCACCAACCAGAGGCACGATAATGAAACGCATTAAGGCCGTCCCAAACCGGCAAATGTGGTTGCACTGGGAAAGACTCGTTTCAGCGGCACCATGACCCGGTCAACAACATATTCAAGTTGAGTTACTTATCACATTCAACTTAATGTGAAAATAACCGGTGTCATAATGCCATGCTATGCATC
The DNA here is from genome assembly GCF_018294505.1 of Triticum aestivum. NCBI lineage: Eukaryota > Viridiplantae > Streptophyta > Magnoliopsida > Poales > Poaceae > Triticum > Triticum aestivum. The sequence continues at coordinate 528,551,062 of NC_057810.1, read as the reverse complement.
ACTTAACACATGCATCACATAACCATGAAAATAACTAAATCAACTACGCTCCCACGGAGCCATCATCAACTCAAGATACTTCTCTGGTTAAGATCAAACCTCACTTAAACCAGAATCATTTCTAGCAATATCATTATTTTTCATCATGCAAGGATAATAATAAAACTAATTACTAAACTCCATGACCATATCATTTATTATTTACTCATCACTAAGTACTTCTAAGCTTAGCAACAAGATGTACTTCAAACTTTCTGTAAATCAAGCATTTTAACATGACAAGCATTTTAACAGAATATAATTATCATATAAATAATTTAAATGCATGAATAATTATGAGTTCAAGTACGAAAATCATAAATATTGAAGTGGCCCTATGAAAATTTTGTTGTGGCTTTCCTTAGTGCTAATGAGGTTCATAAAGCTCTTGGTGATCCTCAAGACAAACTGGCTTTTCTGAAAATAATCAAAACCACAAAAAGAAAACATCAAGAAACTTTCTGAAAATTACCAGAAAATCTAGACAGCAAGGAAAAATCCCATCTCTTGGGTGTTGTTAGATTTTTGGTCAAAGAAAACAATGCAAAACGAATCAATGCATTTGGACTTATAGATAAAAAGTTGTGGCTGTTTGAAGGTTCCTGGAATGTAAATGAATTTGAAATAACTAAATTGGGGGGGGGGTGACGTCGAAGGCGTAAACACCCGGGGCGCCACCACTCATACCGCTTCGCGCGTGTAATGAGTGGCTGACTAGCGGGACCCGCTAGTCAGGACAGAGGGAGGGGAGAGGGAAACATGGGAAGACGGCGCTTCCCCGGAGCACACGCCGGTGATGAGGCTTCTTGGAGTCAAACGAGAGGGGGGGGGTCAACGGATGAGAAGATTGCGCACCTTCCCGTACCCGTAGCGTAGCTAGACGTGAACGGACGGTGTCGGAATCGTCCTCTCCAGTGGAGGCAGAGGACGGAGGTTGCCGGAGACAAAGACAACGACGGCTTGGGGCAGCTCCAGGGGCTCCAGCGGGGTGGGTTGGCCTCACCGATGAGTGGCGGAGGTTCTGGCAGGGTCGCCTTGGCTTGGGAGGGGTCGGAGCTACGGGGACGATCCGGAGGGGATCATCAACGAGCTCGGCTTCAGGACAGCATCCCGCGGCCTACCCGGCCCGGCTGCGGCTTCTACTGGCTCGTGGTGGATGTGGGAGTGGCTACGGGTGCTCCAAGAAGCTGGGGGTGGCGGCTTTATATAGACGGGCGGCGAGGAGGGCTCGGACTCCGCCGGAGGACACCTGTCCATGGCTCCCGGCAACGAACGGCGCCAGTGAGAGAGGGAGAAGACGACGGAGGTCACGCAGGAACTATGCGCGGGCACGGACGAGCACAGGAGCGAGGGGGAACACGACCAGCATAGTGCACCGTGCACTGTGTCATTGGTCGGACCATACCCGTGCTTGCTGCAGCGAGCTCCAGCGTCGGCGAGCGCCAGGGGGAGTTAAGGAGGTGGATACGAGGATGGTGGCGAGGGGTGGCATACCTGGGCCGGCTGGGCAGCGAGCACGCGCTCAACAGAGCGTCTGGCGGCATGCAGAGCCCGCGTATTGCAAGCCATCACGCTCGGACGAACACGGTCACCGCGTGGACCGTGACATCAGGCCACCCTAAGCACTAACCAAGATGTCTGACGTGTAGTCCTTAGTAGATTGAAGTGTTACCATGGTTTGGTTTGGATCCAGGCGGAGTAGAAATGAAATTTTACTGCTGACAAGTTTCTAGACAGTAACTTTGGAGAGTTACTATGGTCAAACTACTGGGAGTCAAGGGCTGAGCTTTGGGTTTTTACTTACACTTACTAAGGTAAATAGGCACAGGAAAAACCAGCTACAATGGAGCTAGTAGAAAGGTAGTTGCTGTAGAAACTACCATTTCTGCCCAGAAGTGAAATTATTTTCTGTAGCCAAAATATTCCAAAGAGTGGTGAAATATTTTTGCTCAGAAAGGTGCCCTAGGGTCCAAAGAATAATTGGGATTTTTCTTAGGATTTTTGGGGATAGGAAAATTGGGGTTGCTTTGGAGGACAAAGGGCTGACTAGGGTTTTGGAGGGCAAAATGAATATTTTTCATTTAAGAAAAATATTCCAAGGCACATTTTGGGTTGAACCAGAGGTGAAATGATGGTTTTGAGGAGGAGAGGGAACACTTAGGTGAAAATCAAGCGGTACCCAAGTGGTTAAGTCCAATTGAAATGATTCAAGACTCCGAATTCAAAACCAACTCAACTGAAAATCAAGTAAAAGAAAGGAGGGCAAAAACTAGGCTGTCACAAACCTCCCCCACTTAGAATGAATCTCGTCCTCGAGATTCGGTTGCTTGGGAAAACCATTCTGGATAACATGACCTTAGAAATTCTTCTGATTCCCAGGTTGATTCTGATTCAGTATGATGCTTCCATTGGACATTGTAAAATTTGCGTGCTTTACTGCGAGTGAGTCTTTCCATTTGATCCAAAAATTTCACCGGCCTCTCTTCATAAGTTAAGTCCTTTACCAGCTCTATCTCTGTCAAATCGGTCTTTTTCTCGGGCGGTGATATGCACCGTCGCAATTGTGAAACATGGAACATGTTATGCATGTCTGACAGTTCAGGGGGCAACTCCAACTGATATGCCACAGCACCTACTCGTGTCATAACTGGAAATGGACCAATAAATCTGGGTGCCAACTTTCCACGGGTTTGAAACCTCTTGATACCTTTCATAGGTGTGACTCGAAGATAGACATGTTCTCCGGGTTGAAAGCTGATCTGTCGGTGTTTTGCATTGTAATAACTTTTCTGGCGTGATTTGGCCAATTGCAATCTGTCTCGGATCTCCTTGACTTGTTTCTCAGCTTCCAGCATGAGATCCGTTCTGAAAATTCGGCTATCACTGGTTTGAGACCAATTTAATGGAGTGCGGCACTTACGGCCATATAGAGCTTCATATGGTGACATCTTTAAACTGGTCTAGAAGCTATTGTTATACGAGAACTCGGCGTATGGCAAGCAATCTTCCCATTTTGGGCCTTGGGCCAAAACACAGGCTCGGAGCATATCTTCGAGTATTTGATTTACCCGTTCGATATGTCCATCCGTTTGAGGATGATAAGCGGTACTGAATTTCAATTCCGTTCCGAGGGCTTGATGGAGATGGGACCAAAAAGCGGAGGTGAAAAGTGAACCTCGGTCGGAAGTGATGGTTCGGGGAACTCCATGCAGACTGACTATTCTGGATACATACAGCCGTGCAAGCTCATCTGCTCGGTATGAGGTTCTGATAGGGAGGAAGTGGGCTACCTTGGTCAATGTATCCACTATAACCCAGATCGCATTATTGCCCCGTCAGGTCTTAGGTAGTCCCGTCATGAAGTCCATACAGACATCTTCCCATTTCCATTGTGACACGGGCAGCGGTTGGAGAAGTCATGCTGGCTTCTGATGTTCCGCCTTTACTTTGTTGCATATGTCACAACAGGCCACAAAATAAGCAATGTCTTTCTTCATTCCATCCCACCAGAATATTTGTCGAAGGTCTTCATACATTTTTGTACCCTCAGGGTGAATAGAATATGAGGATTCATGGGCTTCTGGCAGGATTTTTTGCTTCAAAGCTTCTTGATTAGGCACACAAATCCTTCCCTTGAATCGGAGGGTACCGCACTGATCCTTCGAGAAATCAGAAAACTTGATACATTTCGAAACATTGGCATCGCCTGGCTGGGCTTTGCGGATTTCTTCCCCAAGAGTAGGGGTAACCCTCAGAGTATTGGCAAGGCCAGCCTCAACTATGACCAGGTTGAGCTGAGCAATCTCTTCTTTAAGTTCGGGAGGCAAAGATTCCAATATGACATTTAAACTGAAGGGCTTTCAACTGAGTGCATCGGCGACCACGTTGGCCTTACCCGGATGGTAATTTATTCTGAGGTCATAGTCCTTGACCAACTCAAGCCATCTTTGTTGACGGAGATTTAAATCCGGCTGAGTAAATATATATTTGAGGCTTTTATGATCGGTAAAAATTTGGCACCTTTTTCCGATGAGGTAGTGTCTCCAAGTTTTTAAAGCATGAACTACCGCGGCCATTTCCAAATCATGAGTGGGATAATTTCCTTTGTGGGGTCGTAGCTGCCGTGAGGCATAGGCTACTACCTTGCCATCCTTCATAAGTACGCATCCCAGTCCTTGCCTGGAAGCATCGCAGTACACATCAAAGCTGCGGTAGATATCTGGAAGTGTTAATACTGGTGCAGTTGTCAAGCGTTTCTTTAACTCAGTGAAACTTTTCTCATTGTTCGAAGACCATTCAAACTTCTTATCCTTTTTGAGCAGCTCTGTCATGGGTTTAGCAATTTTGGAGAACCCTTCAATGAAGTGCCGATAGTATCCAGCTAGTCCAAGAAAACTCCGGATCTAAGATACGGTGGCGGGTGGCAACCAGTCGAGCACGTCTTTTACCTTGCTTGGGTCCACGGCTATACCTTCAGCGGATAGCACATGCCCGAGGAATCCAACTTGCTTGAGCCAAAACTCACATTTACTGAATTTGGCGTATAACTGATGCTCACGGAGTCGTTGTAACACTGCTCGGAGGTGTTCCTTATGCTCTTCTTCACTTTTCGAGTAAATGAGTATATCATCGATGAAGACGACCATGAACTTATCGAGGAAGTCCATGAATACTTTATACATCATGTGCATGAAAAAAGCGGGGGCGTTAGTAAGGCCAAAAGACATGATTGTGTATTCATAGAGACCGTAGCGAGTGGTGAACGTGGTCTTGGGAATATCCTCCTTTTTAATCTTGAGCTGATAATGTCCAGTCCGTAAATCGATCTTGGAGAACACCTTGGCTCCAATGAGCTGATCAAACAAATCATCAATTCTTGGCAAAGGGTATTTGTTTTTTACTATAACGTCATTCAACTGACGGTAATCCACACACATGCGGAGGCTGCCATATTTCTTGTCCATGAAAATAGCAGGTGATCCCCATGGTGAGGAACTGGGCGGATATACCCTTTTTGGAGCATTTCATCTTGTCTCTTTAGCTCCTCTAATTCCGATGACGGCATTCAATAATATTTCTTGTGTATTGGTGTTGTTCCAGGCACAAGATCTATTGCAAACTCAAGCTCTTGATCAGGAGGCATGCCTGGTAGTTCTTCAGGGAATACATCAGGAAATTCGCTAACCACCGGAATTAATTCCATTTCAGATACAGCTGTAAAGACCATCTCCTTGGAGGGTATGCTCCTACGAGCAATAAATTTTGTAGTTTGTCCCTCCTGGCTGGTCAAGTTGACTTCTCGGGTCGCACAATTTAGGCACACTTGGTACTGAGTCAGCCAATTCATACCCAAGATAACATCCAACTTATCGGACTCAATAAGTATCAAAGAGGTTGGAAAACGGACTCCGTTGATACTGACTTCCAAATTTCGGCAGACTAGATTGCTTTTGATAAGAGATCCCGGGGTTTGTACCAAGATATTCTTTCCCAAAAGCAAACAAGGAAATTTGTTTTGGGCAAGAAAACTCCGAGAAATAAAAGAGTGGGAAGCCCCAGAGTCAAATAAAATTACTGCAGGTATGTTATTAACAGGGAACATACCAATGATGACTTCGAGATTTTCTTTGGCTTCTTCGGCGGAAATGTGATGAACGTATCTGATGTCATGCTGACTAGGGACTGCCTCCAGATAATGGACTCGTGGCTTGAATGTAACATTGGTCCGGTTGTTCTTGGGACACTGTTTGGCATAGTGTCCGGTTTGTCCACAACTGTAACAAGAATTGTTGCGCAGGCGATTTTCCAGAACTGGGTTGAGCACGTCATTCTTGACTTGGGTGGTGGCCTTGTTAACATTTTTTTGCCAATTGGGCTTGCATGCTATCTGAGTTGGCTTCCAGGTACGAGCCTTCTGCACCGGTTGCATTTCCTTTTCGGGCTCAAACTTGCGCTTGTGATCGTTATGGGCAGACTTATTATCCGATACAATCTTGTGTTCCTTTCAGCAATGAAAGCCTTATTTACCAAGGTTTGGAAATCTGGGAAATCGAACATACTGAGAGCACAACGAAGTTGTGGGTTTAATCCACCAAGAAACCTGTCCATCTTTCCTTAGTGGCCACGTCATATTGAGAGTAACGGGACAGGTGATCGAATTTCTACAAATATTCTCCCACAGACTGACTTCCATGGAGGAGCGCGAGAAATTCACGTTGCTTAGTTTTCGTAATTCCCATAGGGATGTGATATTTCCGGAATTTCTCCTTGAATCTTGACCAGGTAATTTCTTCCTTAGCAGTCCCCATGGCTTTTTCATTTTCCTACCATATAGCAGCAGCGCCTTCAAGATAATGTGTTACAAATGGAACATTATCCTCTTCATCAGTTCGAGCAACCTCAAGCTTCTTTTCCATAGTTCTCATCCGATCATCTGCATCCAAGGGATCAATGGCCTGACTGAAACTGGGAGGCTTAGTCCTTTGAAAATCCGACAACTTGGAGTGGTGACCAGGCTGATTTCCATTCTGCCCAACCATAGCTTGAATACTTCTGAATATTTCCATCAAATCATTATTTCGTCTTTCCTCGAACATACGCATAATTTGCTCACTGGAGGGCGGATTTGGCGGTGGAGGTGGTGGTGGAACGTACGGCTCGGGTGATTGTCCTGCCTGTCGTGCGGAACGTCGAACAGGAGAACCCTCGCGAACGTTGCTACTACAGCCTCCCTGTGTCATCCTAATATGATTTTTTTTCCAAGTCAACGCAACTGAGATGAGAAGCATTCAACATAAACTGGGGAGAAGCCAGCAACAAAAAATCCAAGTAAAACCGAGAAGGCGAAGAAAATACAGCGAATAAAATAAAGTCCAACATAATTATACATAGACTCATACATGAATGATAACAACATGAAAGGTCCAACTACCCTCATACATGAAATGAAACATCAAGACTCGTACAACTACATCCATACTCCATCCTACCGACTGCGAATAATCGGAAACTCTACTGCTCTGCTGGTGCTGCGGGGTCTTCTCCAGCGGACTCAGATCCTGAACTGACGGGGTTAACTAAGACCTCCGGGTTAAACGTGACGCGGCGATGTTGCCTCGAGGGCTCTCCCTTAGGGGCAGGTGGAGGGTGAATCATCAGGGCTACAAAGGTGGCGAGGAGTGAAACCAACTCAGCAGGAGCACTAAGTGGACTCACAGTCGCGGTGCCCGAGCTACTCGGAGGAGTAACCAGGGAAACAGGTGATCTAGAACTGGCAGGAATATAAGTAGTAAATACTACAGATGGTGTAGTAGTGGCTGAGCGAGCAGAGACTAAAGAAGAGGCTAAAGCAGTACATGCACGACTCAGCTCACGAGCCAACTTCTAGATCTGAAGATAGCTAGCGGTGATATAGCGAGAAAGGTGGCTAGTTACACTATCAGACTTTGGATCAATGACAGGGAAACGGACACGACCATTATCGGGGAGAGAAGGGTAGAAATAGAAACCTGGGTGGCTCTACATCTGGACCTCGTTGTAGCGAAGCTCAACAAGTACCTCGAATGCAGCAAACTGGACAGCCTGAGAAGCGGTAGAAGCGCGGCCGCTTCGAGAGATACGAGTGTAAGAGCCGAAATCGGAACTGGTGCGCAGAGTAACCACAGCGTGATACTCGGACACTGAGTCAGCTAGGCGCTCCCGGTACACACAATAAACTGGATCGTCACGGTGAAGGTACAGCTGACGCCACATGTTACAAAGGAGATGCGGCGACGTGTACGGCATCAGCTGCAACTGGCACGGATACAGCACCAGAGCCATCTACAGTCACAACCATTAGCAAGTTAGCATAAAAATAAAATCAGTGCATGCAAGGCAACCACCAGCTACAAATATTACCGGTACTCAGCTACAACTCGTACCTAACGTCCAGTTAACTCGGCTTAGTCTAATGTGGCCTACACTCAGCGCGGCTCTGATACCAAGCGTTGTGGCACCCCGGCTCAGAGCGACCGGTTTACCCTGCATTGCCAGCCCAGAGACCTTGTCTTCTGGCAACACACAACAACTTGATACAGAAAAACAACCGCTTTATTCATGCTAGTAGAGCACACTTTATATTACATCAGTTAGCGAGGCCAAGCGGCACACACGGTGCGGCTGAACAATATGTACATTATTTAGTGAACATAAAGGGGGCCTCGATCATGACAACTACGCGGCAACGGAACAACGTCGTAGCGGAACTCCATAGCACAGGGACACTGATGTGGACACGATCTAGACTCGGACAGCACTCCTTTCCAACGAGACTTTCCTGAAATCTGGCATGACACGCCAGGTCAGTACATTGAATGTACTTGCAAGCTCACAACAAGCATAAACATAATGACAAACAATATGATGATATTTAACCATTTAACATCAATGCAACAATATATCCAACATGGTGTGAATATGCTCAACTGATACTCGTCCCACAGACTTGCTTACCGGACATGATCATTACCAGACCACCAACATGCATATCATAAAAACAAACTTGTGATCCTTACGGCGATCACAACCCGACAACAAAGCCTGTGATCCTTACGGCGATCACTACCCGACAACAAACCTGTGATCCTTACGGTGATCACTACCCGACCATCTCATGGCCCGTGATCCTTACGGCGATCACAACCCGACCAACTCATGGCCCAACTCAACACAATGGCCTTACTACCATCCTCAGTACAAACTTAGTGTGCAAATTTATTAAGTGCTGACCCATGGTGTGCCCTACTTTCGAGCATGTCTGTAACCATGGACTCGGCTATCGATAGACTAAAACACTCTGCAGAGGTTAGTACACTGTCCCCACACTACGAAACACATGGCTTCGCAGTCCCATTCGGGTGGACCAACGGCATTTCGACAAAACAATTTCATTGACATGACACTCTCTCGGCCACTCCGACTCAGTCCCATTCGGGCTAGTCCTGGGTGGCCCCGTGTCTACCTCCAGACACCTCGACCACCATCGTGGCCACGATCCACGCTGGGACCTGGTACCAAAACTTAACTTAACAACGGGCTCACAAGGTTATGCATGCCTACTGGGCCAGGGTACAACACGCCCATAACCTTCCCTAAATGGAGGCACCGACCAGAGGCAGGACAATGAAACGCATTAAGGTCGTCCCATACTGGCAAATGTGGTTGCACTGGGAAAGACAAGTTTTAGCGGCACCATGACCTGGTCAACAACATATTCAAGTTGAGTTACTTATCAGGTTCAACTTAATGTGAAAATAACCGGTGTCATAATGCCATGCTATGCATCACTTAACACATGCATCACATAACCATGAAAATAACTAAATCAACTATGCTCCCACGGAGCCATCATCAACTCAAGATACTTCTCTGGTTAAGATAAAACCTCACTTAAACCAGAATCATTTCTAGAAATATCATTATTTTTCATCATGCAAGGATAATAATTAAACTAATTACTAAACTCCATGACCATATCATTTACTCTTTACTCATCACTAAGTTCTTCTAAGCTTAGCAACAAGATGTACTTCAAGCATTTTAACATGACAAGCCTTTTAATAGAATATAATTATCATATAAATAATTTAAATGCATGAATAATTATGAGTTCAAGTAGGAAAATCATAAGTATTGAAGTGGCACTATGAAAATGTTGATGTGGCTTGCCTTAGTGCTGATGAGGTTCACAAAGCTCCTCGTGATCCTCAAGACAAACTGGCTCTTCTGAAAATAATCAAAACCACAAAAAGAAAACATCAAGAAACCTTCTAAAAATTACCAGAAAATCTAGACAGCAAGGAAAAATCCCATCTCTTGGGTGTTGTTCGACTTTTGGTCAAAGAACACAATGCAAAAAGAATCAATGCATTTAACCTTATAGATAAAAAGTTGTGGCTGTTTGAAGGTTCCTGGAATTTAAATGAATTTGTAATAACTAAACTGGGGGGTGACATCGAAGGCGTAAACACCCGGGGCTCCACCACTCATACCGCTTCGCGCGCGTAATGAGTGGATGACTGGCGGGCCCCGCTAGTCAGGCCAGAGGGAGGGGAGAGGGAAACAGGGGAAGACGGTGCTTCGCCAGAGCACACGTCGGCGATGAGGTTTCTTGGAGTCAAATGAGAGGGGGGATCAATGGAGGAGAAGATGTGCACCTTCCCGTACACGTAGCATAGCTAGAGGTGACCGGATGGTGTCGGAATCGTCCTCTCCAGCGGAGGCAGAGGACAGAGGTTGCCGAAGACGAAGACGACGGTGGCTTGGGGCGGCTCCAGGGGCTCTAGCGGGGTGGGTTGGCCTCACCAATGAGTGGCGGAGGCTCTGGCAGGGTCGCCTTGGCTTGGGAGGGGTCGAAGCTATGGGGACGATCTGGAGGGGATCGCCGGCGAGCTCGGCTTCGGGACGGCAGCCCGCGGCCTGCCCGGAAGGGCTGCGGCTTCTACTGGCTCGTGGTGGACGTGGGAGTGGCTATGGGTGCTCCAAGAGGCTGGGGGTGGCGACTTTATTTAGACGGGCGGTGAGGAGGGCTCGGGCTCCGCCGGAGGACACCTGTCCACAGCGCCCGGCGACGAACGGCGCCAGTGAGAGAGGGAGAAGACGACGTAGGTCATGCAGGAACTGTGCGCGGGCGCGGACGAGCACAGGAGCGAGGGGGAATGCGACGAGCATAGTGCGCCACGCACTGTGTCATTGGCCAAACTGTGTCGGTGCTCGCTGCGGTGAGCTTCGGTGTCGGCGAGCGACAGGGGGAGTTAAGGAGGTGGAGACGAGGATGGTGGCGAGGGGTGGCATACCTGGGCCGGCTGGGCAGCGAGCACGCGCTCAACAGAGCGTCTGGAGGCACGCAGAGTGCATGTATTGCATGCCAGCACGCTCGGACGAACACGGTCACCGCATGGACCGTGACATCAGGCCACCCTAAGCACTAACCAAGATGTCTGACGTGTAGTCCTTAGTAGATTGAAGTGTTACCATGGTTTGGTTTGGATCCAGGCGCAGTAGAAATGAAATTGTACTGCTGACAAGTTTCTGGACAGTAACTTTGGAGAGTTACTGTGGTCAAACTACTGGGAGTCAAGGGCTGATCTTTGGGGTTTTACTTACACTTACTAAGGTAAATAGGCACCGGAAAAACCAGCTACAATGGAGCTAGAAAAAAGGTAGTTGCTGTAGAAACTACCATTTCTGCCCAGAAGTGAAATTATTTTCTGTAGCCAAAATATTCCAAAGAGTGGTGAATTTTTTTTGCTCAGAAAGGTGCCCAAGGGTCCCAAGAATAATTGGGATTTTTCTCAGGATTTTTGGGGCAAGGAAAACTAGGGTTGCTTTGGAGCACAAAGGGCTGACTAGGGTTTTGGAGGGCAAAATGAATATTTTTCATTTAAAACATATATTCCAAGTCACATTTTGGGTTGAACCAGAGGTGAAATGATGGTTTTGAGGAGGAGAGGGAACACTTGGGTGAAAATCAAGGGGTACCCAAGTGGTTAAGTCCAAATGAAATGATTCAAGACTCCAAATTCAAAACCAACTCAACTGAAAATCCAGTAAAAAAGGAGGGCAAAAACCAGGCTATCACACGTCTGCGCCTTTGCTTCTGTTGGGAAGAAGAACTCCATGGAGGAGGTGGTTATCGGATGATGGGCTCTTGACCAGGAGCCACGAGAGGTCGCCGTGTTGTTCTGGCTTAATGGCTGATAGATCATGGACGGTACCCATTCGACATCCGGGGATGTATTTGTCTATTGTGCGGTTGAACCGAACACTTGGTGCTTAGGCCCCACAACTGCCCAGGGTATTTTTAGCGCGAAGTTGTGCTGGCGAGGCACATAGTGTGCGGTTGGGGTGGGCGTGTTGTGGGGGTGTATCCCTATTTACGTTGAGCGTAGGGAGGCTCCTTGAGTGGAGACACGGCTCGGTCTCATTTACTTGCCTCTCGTGTCTTGATGGCGGGTTGTACTTCGGCACCTGTTTGATCTTTGGCTGCGAGAGCTGCGGTATGTTCCTTGGTCCAGAGTGAGCGCTCCATATTGCCATTGACTGTGATGACACCCCTTGGTCCGTGGATCTTTAACTTTAGATAGGCATAATGGGGATGGCGTTGAATCGAGCCAATGCCACCCGGCCTAGGAGGGCGTGATAGCCGCTGCGAAAGGGGACAATGTCAAAGATCAAATCTTCCCTGCAGAAGTTGTCCGGAGATCCAAACACTACTTCCACGGTAAGGTTGCCCGAGCGGTGGGCTTCAATGCCTGGGATTACCCCTTTGAATGTGGTATTACTATGTTTGATCCTTGAAGGCAGGGGGCGTGCCCTAGGGGGGTGGGTGCGTCCTCCATACTTGTAGTTGACTCAGGACTCTTCTGGCCTAACTCTTGTGCTTCGGGGGCTTCTTCTGGTCCATAAAAAACCACCATAAATTTTCAGCAAGTTTGGACTCCATTTGATATTCCTTTTTCTACAGAGCTCAAAAACAAGTAAAAAGTAAAAACTGGCACTGGGCTCTAAGTTAATAGGTTAGTCCAAAAAATAATATAAAATAGCATATAAATGCATATAAAACATCCAAAATGGATAATATAATAGCATGGAACAATAAAAAAATTATAGATACATTGGAGACGTATCACGCATCCCCAAGCTTAACTCTTGCTCGTCCTCGAGTTGGTATATGATAAAAATGGAATTTTTGATGTGGATTGCTACCTAACATATTTATCTATGTAATTTTATTTATTGTGGCATGAATGTTCAAGTCCATAAGATTAAAAAAGTGTTTAATATTGACATAAAAACGATAATACTTCAAGCATACTAATAAAGCAAGCATGTCTTGTAGCGACCCGACCTCAAATGGTCAAGCCTCTGTGCTTAAGTGTCATCCCTGGATGGGTATGCTGACACACACAATACTCGAGGATTTATAACAGAGGTAAATCACATGTATAAAGTAATGTAAATACTATTACCTCAATCCATATAGCGGAAGTGACATCAAGGTTGTGGAGTTCCCAACAACACCAGCGGCAAAGTTAAGTGTAGACATCGTAACCCTAACGTATCACTTACTCATCGCAAGATTCCTGCAACATGAGATGTTGCAGCCACAAAGGGCCAGTACATTGAATGTACTGGCAAATTAACACCATGGAATAATGATGAACAATGGCTATCACTACATGCATATTTGGTTGGTGGAGGCTCTAAGTTTGATTTTTGCATAAAGCTAATTTTTTCCTACAACAAAGGAATAAATTTTATTTACTACAAAGTTGTACCCAATATTGAGAAGGTAACCCCAACTCAATCCCAAAATTAAGTAATATTGATAACCTAACAAATTCATTAAGTAAAGTGATGAGATCAATAAAATATTCACTTCCAGATACTCAGAATTGTCCATAACCGGGGACACGGCTAACCATGATTAGTTTATACACTCTGCAGAGGTTTGCACACTTTTCCCTTGAAGTCCTCGCACTACCTGGTGTTTGAGAACAGGATGACCGAGACACAGTCGTTCTGAAGCATTTACTCTCTACTCCGGGCGGACCGGTACACCTACATCCCCCAACATCTGCTAGTCCACCTCTTCAAGAGCTCACACAACTTACTCAACTATGCTAGAGCCCGTAATGGCTTATGGCTGCACACATAAGTTTCTAGTTATGAAATATCATATGATCCCTTTGAGCCTGGATGGCATTTCGTAGGGTAATCACACGGGTACTCCGGGATTCCCTTGGGCAAGCATTGGGTTCTCCAGGTGCCTGGGCAAGCCACTGGGTTCTCCAGGGTGCCCCAACCATTCCACCCAGATGTGTATTAAAGTTGCCACCTTATGTTGTCCCAAAATTATTATCTCTCAACTTGCACGAATCTCACATACCAATCCCCGTCTACAAGCATGGCTAAGCAATATATGACATAACGAATAGTCCCAGGGTGTTTTAAGGATCATAAGTTCCTACCTCATGAACTACATAGCAATGACCACATGTTCCCAGTCCTACTCATGCAATCCTTGAGGGGTGTATCTAATGCAAGTAAAACTGGGTATAGGAAGGGTATGATCAAAGTGTGAACTTGCCTTGTACTGTTGATGAAGATCCTTCGCACTCATAATTCCTGATAGTTCTACTCGTCACACTCCATTCAATCTATCATGAGCAAGCAATTACATACATAAGCACTCAAGCAAAAGATGCAAAGGGAGAACAAGGAAAGATCCAAATAAAACTCGAAAACAACCAAATAACGAATCTAAACATAAAACAAATTTTAACAGCATTTTATTTATGTGGATTAGATCTTAATAGTAGGTACATGTGATTAGCTAGTACGAAACTCAAGAAACAGACGAAACAAGATCGAACACTAATCTGAACTAAACTCAAATTTTAAATTGTCAAAAACATGTTCAAGTTGGTTTATTGGACAGATGGGATTGTTACGAAGATTTAGGCGTTGGTTTCATCGAAAATAGAGGTACAGATAAACAGATATGATCAAAAGAAATTTGAGTATGAATCTGAACAAATTTCAAAATTTGAAAGTTGCAAAAGTTTATTTGATAGATTCACTAGATAGGTGGAATCAAGATGAAAATATTGGCGTTGGTTTCGTCTAATTTGGATGAACGAGTAAAATGTTATGGCTATTTGAAAAATCAGGACCAAGCTATTTTATGGAAGAAAAGAGGCTATGGCTAAAAAAATTCTAGTCTTAAAATGTAAATACAGTGACTAATTTATAAATCTAATTATTCTACCGTACACTAGTCTAAAAATAATAAGCTATGAAAGTATAAAAAGAATACAAAGAAAGGTACCTAATAGATAGAGAAAAGACGACTTCGGAGAGAGGAAACAACTTCTAGAAGTCCCTGGGAGAAAAGAAATATATTTTTCAGCTAGTCAAACCAAAATATTGATTTAAACCGCAGCGGACGATTTTTGAAAGCTCTACGGGTCTATATTTATAGGTGGAAAAGAGGTTTATAGGTAAAGGCTAGGCAATGTGGGACTAAACATAGACAAAAAGACAAAAAAAGAAAAAAACGCACGGGTTCGGCCGGCCGGCGCGCACTGTTTTTCTTTTTTAAGGAAAAGAAATATTTCTGAAAATAATATTTTTTATTTCCCAAGTATAACCGAAAAATAAATAAAACAGGTTACGGGCTTGTCTGCTGACTATGTTGCGCACGTGGATGTCGGATAGTTATGGGTCGCACATAGCGTTTCTTTTTTAAAATAAAAACAGAAAAGGAAAAATGAATAACAAAAATAAAAATAAAAATGTACATAGGCATATTATATATCAAAATTTTCAAAAAAATATTTTATAAAACATGAACATATTCTTAGCGGCCAATAAGTTCCACAAAAATTCAAATAAACTAAACAGTGCTACAGTTCCAATAAAATCGAATAAATATCATTTCTAAAATACCAAAATGATTTCAAATTTATGTTTCTCCAATTTTCTAATCTAGGGAATTATTTTACTCTAATTTCCATATATTTTATTTTTGGAGAAAAAATAATTTGATTAAAGCCCAAATAACTCCAAATTGAAAATAATTTCAAAAGGATTTTAAATTTGATTCTTTTAAACTTCCAACTCATATTTCATATGATTTGAAGAAGTCATTTTATCTTCTTCATGAAAATCATTGAGTTGCATAAAGTTTTTTAATTGGAAATATTTCCAAATGAAATTCAAATCTTTTCAAAACCTTTTTTTTATAATGGAAGAAGTTTGTCATCTTCTCTCTAGGTTTTTGTATTTTAAAAGAATTTGAATTCATGGAGATCATAAATGCAAGGTGAAAGTTTGGGAAAGTCATTTTATTCCCTCTCATTTAACTTTCAAGAAGTTTCAAATTTCAGTCAATTTCACACAAACAACCACCCCACAATCAAACAAACAATCAAAACTATTTATTTAATATAACATTCCAAAATTTAGAATTTTGGGATGTTACATGTCTTCTCAAAATAACATGGCCAAAGAAAACTATCCCTACAAAATCATATAGTCTGGCTATGCTCCATCTTCATCACATAAAGTATTCAAATCATGCACAACCCTGGTTTCAGCCAAGCAATTGTTTCATACTTTAGTATTCTCAAACATTTTCAACCTTCACGCAATACATGAGGGTGAGCCATGGACATAGCACTATAGGTGAAATAGAATATGGTGGTTGTGGAGAAGACAAAAAGAATGAGATAGTCTCGCATCAACTAGGCATATCAATGGGCTATGGAGATGCCCATCAATAGATATCAATATGAGTGAGTAGGGATTGCCATGCAACAGATGCACTAGAGCTATAAGTGTATGAAAGCTCAAAAAGAAACTAAGTGGTTGTGCATACAATTCGCTTGCTCACGAAGACCTAAGGCAATTTGAGGAAGCCTATCATTGGAATATAAAAAGGCAAGTTCTATCATGAAAACTTCCCACTAGTATATGAAAGTGAAAATATAGGAGACTCTCTATCATGAAGATCATGGTGCTATTTTGAAGCACAAGTGTGGAAAAAGGATAGTAACATTGTCCCTTCTCTCCTTTCTCTCATTTTTTTATTTTTTATTTTTTTATTTTTTGGTGGGCTTCTTTGGCCTCTTTTTTTATTTGGGCTTCTTTGGCCTCTTTTATTTTTCATAAAGTCTGGAGACTCGTCCCAACTTGTGAGGGAATCATAGCTTCCATCATCCTTTCTTCACATGGGACAATGCTCTAATAATGATGATCATCACACTTTTATTTACTTACAACTCAAAAATTACAACTCGATACTTAGAACAAAAATATGACTCTAAATGAATGCCTCCGACGGTGTTGCGGTATGTGCAATGACTCAAGAGTGGCATGTATGAAAGAATTATGAAAGGTGGCTTTGCCACAAATACTATGTCCACTACATGATCATGCAAAGCAATATGACAATGATGAAGCGTGTCATAATAAATGGAACGGTGGAAAGTTGCATGGTAATATATCTCGAAATGGCTATGGAAATGCCATAATAGATAGGTATGGTGGCTGTTTTGAGGAAGGTATATGGTGGGTGTATGGCATCGGCAAAAGTTGCGCGGTACTAGAGAGGCTAGCAATGGTGGAAGGGTGATAGTGCGTATAATCTATGGACTCAACATTAGTCATAAAGAACTCACATACTTATTGCAAATGTCTATTAGTCATCGAAACAAAGTACTACACACATGCTCCTAGGGGAAGGGTTGGTAGGAGTTAACCATCGTGCGATCCCGACCTCCACACAAAGGATGACAATCAATAAATAAATCATGCTCCGAATTCGTTACATAACGGTTCACCATACGTGCATGCTATGGGAATCACAAACTTTAACACAAGTATTCTTACCACTCCACAATTACTCACTAGCATGACTCCAATATCACCTCCTCATATCTCAAAACAATCGTAAGGAATCAAACTTCTAATAGTATTCAATGCACTTTATATGAAAGTTTTTATTATATCCCTCTTGGATGCCTATCATATTAGGACTAAATTCATAACCTAAGAAAATTACCATGTTGTTTAAGACTCTCAAAATAATATAAGTGAAGCATGACAGTTCATCAATTTCTTCAATATAAAACCACCGTCGTGCTCTAAAAAGATATAAGTGAAGCACTAGAGCAAATGACAAACTACTCCAAAAGATATAAATGAAGATCAATGAGTAGTCGAATAATTATGTAATTATGTGAAGACTCTCAAACATTTCAGAATTTCATATCTTAATATTTTATTCAAAGAGCAAGCAAAGCAAAATAAAATGACATTGCAAGTATATCACATATCATGTGAAGAAGCAAAAACTTAGGCTCAACCAAAACTGACCAATAATTGTTGAAGAAGAAAGGTGGGATGCCAACCGGGGCATCCTCAAGCTTAGATGCTTGAGGATTTTTGAAATATTAATTAGGGATGCCTTGGGCATCCCCAAGCTTGAGCTTTTGTGACTCCTTAATTCCTTTTATATCACGGTTTCCCTAAATCTTAAAAATTTCATCCACGCAAAACTCAACAAGAACTCGTGAGATAAGTTAGTATAAATCAATGCAAAACCTTATCATTCTGTATTGTAGCAAATCACTAAAATTATTATTTGATATTGCCTACTAAATGCCTATGCATATTTAATACTCCTATCCTCAAATAGAATCATTAAACATGCAAACATATGCAAACAACGCAAACATAACAACAATCTGTCTAAACAGAACAGTGTGTAAAGAATGCAAGAGGAATCATACTTCCCTAACTCCAAAAATTCTGAAACATTACTACACCGTAGAAAATTTGTTGTTACTCACTGTGTTAAAATTTCAAGATTTTATCATGTTCTGACTATTCACCAATATTCAAAACATAACGGCAAACTTTCTGTTTTCAAACAGCAACATATAGACTTGCAAAATAAGCATGGTAAAGGCTATACTTTACATTTTTATTTAACTAAAAGATAGAAAACATGTCTCTGAATAACAGCAAGCAAATATAAACAAAATAAAACAATGCTCCAAGCAAAACACATATCATATGGTGAATAAAAATGTAGCTCCAAGTAAGGTTACCGATGAACAAGGACGAAAGATGGGATGCCATCCGGGGCATCCCCAAGCTTAGATGCTCGGTTGTGCTTGAATATTACCTTGGGGTGCCTTGGGCATCCCCAAGCTTAGGCTCTTAGCACTACTTATTCCATATTCCATCGAAACTTTACCCAAAACTTGAAAACTTCACAACACAAAACTCAACAGAAAATCTTATGAGCTCTGTTAGTATAAGAAAATAAATCACCACTTATGTACTATTGTGAACTCATTCTAAATTCACATTGGTGTTATATATATTGTATTCCAACTTCTCCATGGTTCATACCCTCTGATACTACTCATAGATTCATCAAAATAAGCAAACAACACTAATAAAACAGAATCAGTTCAAAACAGAACAGTCTGTAGTAATCAGGAAACTTCGTATACTTCTGTAACTCCAAAAATTCTGATTAATTAGGACAACATATACAATTTGTATATAAATATTGTGTAAACAAATCAGATCAAAAGCTTGTTCCAGTGAATTTTCAAAATTCTTGGACTAAAAGAAAAAGTTTATGTTTTTACACAGAATCAAGTCAACTATCATCCACACTATCCCAAAGGCTTTACTTGGCACTTTATTGAAACACAAGCTATAAAACATGATTAATATAGTAGCCTAATCATGTGAACACACAAAAACAGTAGGGGTAAATATTGGGTTGTCTCCCAACAAGTGCTTTTCTTTAATGCCTTTTTAGCTAGGCATGATGATTTCAATGATGCTCACATAAAAGATAAGAATTGAAACATAATGGGAGCATCATGAAGCATATGAGTAGCACATTTAAGTATAACACACTTCATATGCATAGGGATTTTGTGAGCAAAAAATTTATGGGAACAAGAATCAACTAGCATAGGAAGGCAAAACAAGCATAACTTCAAGATTTTCAATACATAGAGAGGAAACTTGATATTATTGCAATATGTAAAAGCATAAGTTCCTCTCTCATAATAATTTTAAGTAGCACCATGAATGAATTCAGCAATATAACTATCACATAAAATCATTCTTTTCATGATCCACAAGGATAGAAATTTTATTACTCTCCACATAAGCAAATTTCTTCTCATTCAGAATAGTGGGAGTATCATAAGAAACTTGAATACTATAAATTGTTTCCACATTAAAAGAGTAATGTTCAGAAAAAGGGTAATCATAATTATGACAAGTTTTATAAATATAATGATCACTACTTTTTATACCATAAGTGTCATCACAATAATCATCATAAGTAGCAACTTTGTTCTCATCATAATCAATTAAAACTTCTTCCAAGATAGTGGAATCATTATAAATAAAGTCATGACCTCTCCAAATAAACTTTTATCATTGTAATAAGATTCAACACCCTCCAAAATAGTGGGATAATTATTATCTAAAGTTGGCACTCTTCCAAACCCACTTTCATAAATATTGCAATCATCATAAATAAGAGGCATGCTATCATCATAATAAATTTGCGCATCAAAACTTGGGGGACTAAAAGTATCATCTTCATCAAACATAGCATCCCCAAGCTTATGCCTTTGCATATAATTAGCATCAAGGATATTCAAAGAATTCATACTAACAACATTGCAATCATGCTCATCATTCAAAGATTGTATGCCAAACATTTTATTGCATTCTTCCTCTAGCAATTGAGCTCAATTATGAGAATCCTTATTTTCACGAAAGACATTAAAATGATGAAGCATATGAGGCAACCCCAATTCCATTTTTTGTAGTTTTTCTTTTATAAACTAAACTAGTGATAAAACGAGAAACAAAAAGATTCAATTGCAAGATATAAAGATATACCTTCAAGAACTAACCTCCACGGCAACGACACCAGAAAAAAGCTTGATGTATACTATGCAACCTTCTTCTTGTAGACTCGTGTTGGGCCTCCAAGCATAGAATTTTGTAGGACAGTAGAAAATTTCCCTCAAGTGGATGACCTAAGGTTTATCAATCCGTCGGAGGCGTAGGATGAAGATGGTCTCTCTCAAACAACCCTGCAACCAAATAACAAAGAGTCTCTTGTGTCCCCAACACACCCAATACAATGGTAAATTGTATAGGTGCACTAGTTCGGCAAAGACATGGTGATACAAGTGTAATATGGATGGTAGATATGGGTTTTTGTAATCTGAAAATATAAAAACAGCAAGGTAGCAAGTAACAAAAGTGAGTAAAAACGGTATTGCAATGCTTGGAAACAACGCCTAGGGTTCATACTTTCACTAGTGAAAGTTCTCTCAACAATGATAACATAATTAGATCATATGACAATCCCTCAACATGCAACAAAGAGTCACTCCAAAGTTCCTATCACAGAGAACATAAGATGAAATTGCTTGTAGGGTACGAAACCACCTCAAAGTTATTCTTTCCGGTCAATCCATTAAGCTATTCCTATAAGTGTCACAAACAGCCCTAGAGTTCATAGTAAATAACACCATATGACACACATCAATCAACCCTAATGTCACCTAGATACTCCAATGTCACCACAAGTATCCGTGGGTCAATTATACGGTATGCATCAAACAACTTCAGATGCATAATATTTAATCCAACACAAAGAACTTCAAAGAGTGCCCCAAGATTTCTACCGGAGAAACAAGGACAAAAACGCGCATCAACCCCTATGCATAGGTTACCCTAATGTCACCTCGGGAATCCGCAAGTTGAGTGCCAAAACATACATCAAATGAATCAAGGACACCCCATTGTCACCATGGGTATCCCACGCAAGACATACATCAAGTGTTCTCAAATCCATAACAGTATTCAATCCAATAATAGTGAAACCTCAAAGTTAAAACTCAATTCATCACCAGAAGATAGAGGGGGAGAAACACCATATGATCCAACTATAGTAGCAAAACCCGCGGTACATCAAGATTGTGCCAAATCAAGAACATGAGAGAGAGAGATCAAACACATAGCTACTTGTACATACTCTCGGCCCTGAGGGTGAACTACTCCCTCCGCATCATGGAGAGCATCGAGATGATGAAGATGGGCACCGATGATGGTTTCCCCCTCCGGCAGGGTGCTGGAATTGGCTCCCGATTGGTTTTCCATGGCTACAGTGGCTTGCGGTGGCGGAACTCCCTATCTAGCTTTCTTTCTGGGGGATTTATGAATTTATAGGAATTTTTGGCGTCGATTTCACATCAAGGGGGTCCACGAGTCAGCGACAAGGCAGGGGGTGCGCCTTGTGGGGGTGGGCGCGTCCTCGACCCTTACCGTTGATTCAGGACTCTTCAGTCCCAACTCTTGTGCGTCCATAAGAAATCACCGTAAATTTTCAGCTTGTTTGGACTCCGTTTGATATTCCTTTTCTACAAAACTCAAAAACAAGGGGAAACAGAAACTGGCACTGGGCTCTAGGTTAATAGGTTAGTCCCAAAAATAATATAAAATAGCATATAAATGCATATAAAACCTCCAAGATGGATAATATAATAGCATGGAGCAATAAAAAATTATAGATACGTTGCAGAAGTATCAAGCGCTAAGGTGATCAAGAAGAAGAGGGGCAAGCCTAGCGAGGAAACTTTAAGAGGAAATTTAATTTTGAACCATAGAAACATTAAACTAAAAATACGGAGCCATCCTTTTTCTTACATGCCCCCATGGGGCCAACGTCGATCCATTACAGGAAAAAGAACAAAATAAAGGAGGCCCAGGCTGGGTGCGGGCACCTCCAGGACTCCAGCACCGGCGTCGCCCGCGCCTAGCCAGAGTCCTCTTCCTCGACCTTGATGTGGGGGGAGTCATCGTCACTTCCACTCCATTCAGAGGACGAGTCACCACTGCTGCTGTCATCGTTGCCGGAGGAGCTGCTGATGTTGTCGTCGTTGCTCTCCATGCAGTAGTCCAAGCGGTTGTCGCTTACCCCAAAGATCTTCACGAAGGGCGTGGTGGCCATGTCATATTTGAATAGGAGGACATGGCCCCGCTTTAGGCTGTGGGTGAGGGAGAATGACTTCCGCCCCCACTTCAGGAACATGAAGCCGGTCGGGGTGAACACCGTGGCCACCCAGGAAGGGCCGTTGCAGCAGTCCTCCGCCTACACCCACGGTCCCACCGACGCTCGGTCCGCCATCGCCTCCACGAAGGAATCAGGGGGTCGGAGCTAGGAGCAGGGATGATGGTGCATGTCGAATAAGAACTCGCGGTCCGCCTTAGATGAGTGGCTTTCCGCCTGTGGAGGTAGGGCGGTCACGCCGCCTTGGCCACGGGCTGCTCACCTCTGCACCCGCGACCGTGAGCGGCGCCCCTCCCATAGCCACTCGACCCAATGTCAATGACATCAGGAGGACGCCCGTGAAGCTGCGGTGGCACCCTGGGCATCATGGCGGAAGCGCGTGCTTGACCTCTCCCTCTCGACATCGCCATAGGAGCTCAACTAGATCAAGGAGAGGAGGAAGAGTATGGATGAAGAAGGTGGACAGGGAGGACTTTCCCCTCATCCTTATATAGCATGCAAGCTAGGTGTGGTCCGCGTCCCCTTGCCTTCAATAGGCACTGGAAAGCGGAGGTGTGCAAGGGAAATATGATGGCATTGCACCCTGATAACCCACAAGTATAGGGGACCACAACAGTTTTCGAGGGTAGAGTATTCAACCCAAATTTATTGATTCGACACAAGGGGAGACAAAGAATATTTGCAAGTATTAGAAGCTGAGTTGTCAATTCAACCACACCTGGAGATTAATTATGTGCCGCAAAGTGATTAGTAGCAAAGTAGTATCATAGTTTTGATAGTAGTAGCAATAGCAATGGTAACGGTAATAGTGGTAGCAATGATTTTGTAGCAAGTGCGATAGTAACAATAGCAGTAGTAACTTAGCAAGAACAATATGATAGAAATTCATGGGCATTAGATCGGTGAATTCTTTGAATGATATTCATCATATAATAGTCATAACCTAGGGCGATATAGCACTAGCCCCAGTTCAAAAATATAATGTAGGCACGTATTCCGTAAATGGTCATACGTGCTTACGGAAAGAACTTGCATGACATCTTTTCTCCTACCCTCCCGTGGCAGCGGGGTCCTATTGGAAACTAATGGATATTAAGGCCTCCTTTTAATAGAGAACCGAAACAAAGCATTAACACACAACGAATACATGAACTCCTCAAACTACGGTCATCACCGGGAAGTGTCCCGACTTCTGTCACTCCGGGTTTGCCAGATCATAACACATAGTACATGACTATAACTTGCAAGATCGGATCTAGAACATAGATATAATGGTGATAACATAAATGGTTCAGATATGAAATCATGGCACCCAGGCCCAAAGTGCCAAGCATTAAGCATGGCAAAGTCATAGCAACATCAATCTCAGAACATAATGGATACTAGGGATCAGGCCCTGACAAATCTAACTCAATTACATGATGAATCTCATCCAACTCCTCACCGACCAACGAGCCTACGAAGGAATTACTCACTCCTGGTGGGGAGCATCATGGAATTGGCAATGGAGAAGGGTTGGTGATGACGAAGATCGAAGATCCCCCTCTCTGGAGCCCCAAACAAACTCCAGATCTGGCCTCCCAATGAAGAACAGGAGGTGGCGGCGGCTCCGTCTCGTGAAATGCGATAATTATTTTTCCCTGATTTTTTCTCCAAAAATATGACTTCATAGTATCAGGGTTGGAGTCTGCGGGGCCACCAGGTGGGGACAACCCACCTGGACGCGCTTAGAGCAGGGGCGCGCCCTGGTGGGTTGTGCCCACCCAGGTTCCCCCCTCCAGTGGTTCTTGACTCCAGAAATTCTTGTTTATGAATAAAAATCCTCGCAAAGTTTCGTGCCAATCTGAGAACTTTTATTTCTGTCCAAAAACAACACCATGGTAGTTCTGCTGAAAACAGTGTCAGTCCGGGTTAATTTCATTCAAATCATGCAAATTAGAGTCCAAAACAAGAGAAAAATCGTTAGGAAAAGTAGATACTTTCGAAACGTATCACACCCTACGTGGGAATGCTTTATGGCATCCTGGGCAATTGCTGAGGCATCATGGAGAAGTGGGGGCATCCCACATTCCGTCATGCACCTTGCATCGCGACTGGCCTGCTGGGGGTTGGTGTCCGCGCTGTTTGGCCCCCTCTTGGCGGGAGCGTGCGCGCCACGTGCCCGGGGGCTACTGGCCTGCTTGGAGTGTATTTTCATTTTACTTGTTGTTTGAAAGTTAGCAAAATCAACATTGGTCACTTGAACAATTCATGAAAGAACATTCAAGGAAGAGAGATTTCACATATAAATATACTATGTTGGACATTTTCTATGATTATGAGCCCCATTAATTATTTTCAAACTTGAGAAAATTAGTTGAAGTTGGACAAGGAAGACAATGTAATGAGTTATGGAGGGGTATATTTGCATAGAAATTATATTGTTATGGATCCTCTAACATGTGGTGCTTGGTTTGGATCTTTTGCTAGCCAAAATTTTGTACTAAGTAGAGATACTACTTATGCATCCAAAACCCTTAAACCCCATTTCATGCCATGAGTGTCCACCATATCTACCTTTGGATTGAATAAGATCCTTCAAGTAAGTTGTCATCGGTGCAAAAAGCAATAAAATTTGCTCCTAAATATGTATGATCTTTTATTGTAAGGGAAAATAAGCGTTGTACGAGCTTGTGATGGTAAAGAAATAAAAGCGAAGGACTGCATAATAAAGGTTGCTATCACAAAGGGCAATACAACATGACGTTCCTTTGCATTAAGGGTTTGCACATCCAAAACTAAAAAGCGCATGACAACCTCTGCTTCCCTCTGCGAAGGGCCTATCTTTTACTTTCATGTATTTACTTTTATGCAACAGTCAATAGTATTCCTTCTTATTTCAACCTGAATTATTCTTTAGTTGGCAAGCATCATGTGATGAGGAAAGATCCAAGCATATATGGCCATTCAAATATATTTGATCATGAATTATTATTGTTGACAAATTTCTATATGATAAATAAGTTGGGAGGTGAAACTTTAATCCCCTATCTTCATCTGTGTTTGACGGAAGCTATTTGTTATAAAAATATGCTTTGAGTGTTAGCAATCATGGAAGACTATATGATAGTTGAGTATGTGGAATTTGCTAAATCAAAGCTCTTACATAGACCCTTCCCAAAAATAAGATGAATTGCAATTGTTTTGTGACTGATAGCCTAGTTTGTTAGTTTTCAAGAGACTTTATGGTCTATACTTTAACATGTGAATAGCTTGTTACTTGATAATGAGAAGTTTTATGAGATGAGCTACTGTTTATGATAAATAATAATGCTAGGAAAAGTGTTTGGAACTATCATTGGTCAAATTTATGCACTATGCTTGCATTCACACTTCATAAATTATTTCTTTTATCATTTACCTACTCGAGGATGAGCAGGAATTAAGCTTGCGGATGCTGATATGTCTGCGACATATCTATAATTTATGAAGTATTCATGCCATGTTTACAACAATTTTATATGGTTTTGGTATGAGTTGATTAGAACTAACCCAGACTGACGCTGTTTTCAATAGAGCTACTGTGGTGTCATTTTTGTGCAGAAATAAAAGTTCTCGGAATGGGCTGAAAATTTACGGTGATTTTTTATGGACCAAAAGAGAACCCCAAAGCACAAGAGTTGGACGAAGAGTCCTGAGGTGACGACAAGGTAGGGGGGCGCCCTACCCCCCGTGAGGGTGCTCCTACCTTTGCTTTGCCTCGTGGACCCCCTTGACGTGAGACCAATGCCAAAAAAATTTATAAATACCAAAAACCCCAGAAATAAACCTAGATCAGGAGTTCCGCCGCCGAAAGCCTCCGTAGCCACGAAAAATCAATCTAGGCCCTCTATGGCTCCCTGCCAATGGGGGCCATCATCACGGGAGGCCATGGAGGAGCATCCCGGAGGGGGCCATAATCACCATGCAGGCCAAGGACCAGAGGGAGAACCTCTCCCCATCAAGGGCGAGGCCATGGAGGAGGAAGCATAAGGGGGAGACTCTCTCCACCTCTCTCTCGGCGGCGCCAGAGTGTCGCTGGGGGAACCATCGCCGCGGTGATCGTCTTCATCAACATCACCATCTTCATCACCATCCTCATCTCTTTTACGTGGTCCACTCTCCCGCACCCTGCTGTAATCCCCTACTTGAACATGGTGCTTTATGCCACATATTATGATCCAATGTTGTGTTGCCATCCTATGATATTTTGTGTATATTTCTTTTCTCCTGTGGGTTGATTGATGATTTAGATTGGTTTGAGTTGTATGTTTTATTTTGGTGCTGTCCTTTGGTGCCTTCCGTGCCGCGCACATGTGAAGGATTCCCATTGTATGGTGTTGCAATACGTTCATGATTCACTTATAGTGGGTTGCTTGAGTGATAGAAGCATAAACCCGAGTAAGGGGGTTGTTGCATATGGGATAAAGGGGACTTGATACTCTAATGCTATGGTTGGATTTTACCTTAATGATCTTTAGTAGTTGCGGATGCTTGCTAGAGTTCCAATCATAAGTGCATATGATCCAAGAAGAGAAAGTATGTTAGCTTATGCCTCTCCCTCATATGAAATTGCAATGACGACTACCGATCTTGTTAACATTGCCTAGGATAATTCCGCACACCGACCCATCACTATTCTACACTCGCTATCTATAATATATAGTAATATATTCTAACTTTATGATAACAGCACCTATTTTTATATTTTAGTTCTCCGATATCATGCAAAGTTATCCTCCTCATACCCACATTGTAGTTTTATTTCTTGTTTCTAGATAGAAGCAAACGTTGAGTGTGCGTAGAGTTATATCAGTGGCAGATAGGACCTGAGAGAATATTGATCTTACCTTTAGCTCCTTGTGGGTTCGACACTCCATACCTATCACTTCCACCTTTGGAAATTGCTATGATATTCATTGCACTTGGGGATTATCATGCACCCAACATTAGCTATATACAATGCATGAGGATGACAATACTGCTCTTAGGTTCTGGTGCTTATTTGATAATGTGATGACACAACATAAAAGTAAATAGATAGTCCCTTCACAGAGGGAAGTAGTGATTTGCAGAGGTGCCAGAGCTCAAGTTTTTTTTAAATAGAGGTATATGAAATTTTGAGAAATGCACCCTTCTTGTTTACTTTGCGACCATTAGTTATCGGTATCTTCCATGCTAAACATATTAGTGGCGGTTCCCAAGCGATAAAAGTAAAGGTTCACTCCCCCTCCACCAACAATCACACTCCACGGCTTGTCTGAAACAATGGGTGTTGTCCATACCAACAACAGTCCGGGGGAGTTTTGTTTAATTATTTGCAATTTGAGTTCGGGACTGGGAATCCCTATTACCGCCCCTCTCGTGCAAGGATGAGTGAATAAACACTCATCATGAGAATAACCCGCTTAGCATGGAAGATACTAACTACCTCCTGTCGCTCTATAAACAATCCAGGCACACAAAAAAGCATATTTATTTGAAGTTTTTTAGAGGTGGCACATGAAAATTTACTTAGGATGGCAGGGTTATACTGCATATAGGTAGGTATGGTGGACTCATCTGGAATAACTTGGGTTTCATGATTTTGATGCACAAGCAGAATTCACACTTAGTATAGGAGAAGGCTATCAATTAAGTTGAGAAGCGGCCAGCTAGAGAGCAAAACGGTCATGAACATGCATTATGCATAAGTAACATTGGATACTAGCATGAGTAGGATATGAACACCATGAACATAAATATCATAGAGGCTATGTTGGTTTTGATTCAACTACATGCATGAACATGTGCCAAGTCAAGCCACTCGAACATTCAGAGGAGGATACCATATCATCATACTACATCACAATCATTTTAACTCAATATTGACATCCAAGATAAATCATTATCCACTCCTACCTACTTAAGCATGGCATGAGAAATTATAATCTCTAATTGTCATTGCGAACATGTTTGGTCACTATAGGTTGAATCATGGATACTAGGTAAAACATATTTACAAAAACAGAACAAGTTGAGTTCATACTCGTTTCTCTCTGCCACAACCAATTCATCAAATATCGTCATTATTGCCTTTCACTTGCACAATCGAACGATATGAAAATAATAGTGCAAGAGTATCATGGGCTAAGCTGGAATCTGCAAACATTTTATTCAAAAAGAAGAAAACAAGGTAATATGGGATCTCTGTTAGATCAACAATAATGCATATGAGAGCCACTCAGCATTTTCATTGTGGTCTTCTCCTCGGTATGACACAATAAAGAAAAGAAATTCAGAGAAACACATTGAAATATTTTTGGATTTTTTGGTTTTTATCTGGAAGGAAAAAAATTAAAAAAATTAAAAAACGAGAAAAACTGTTTACACGGGAGAGCTCCCAACAAGCAAAAGAAGATCAAGGAAATCTTGTTGGGTTTTCTATTTAAATACTACAACTAACTACACTAGAAAGAAAAATCAAAAAGAAGAAGGAAATATTTTTGTATTTTCTCAAGGTTTTTCAAACACACAAGAAAAAAGGGAAGAAAATAAATATAACATGGATAATAAATGAAAAAGTGTGGGCACCGACAACTGGAATGAAATGTGTGAACATGAATATAATGTCGATGGAAATACGTACTCCCCCAAGCTTAGGCTTTTGGCCTAACTTGGTAATCACCACTCGAAGTAACCATGGGGTCCTATGTTGAAGTGCTGGGGAGCGGGCACCTGAGGGTCCCACTGCTAAGGCTCCTCCTGTGCCGCAACCAGGTTGTTTTAGTAGGTGACAATGTCCTCAGGCATAATCCTGTATCCTACCCTGGCAATAGGATCAAACAAAGCAGGTGCAGGCAACGGAATAATATCATGGGTAATCTCACTAAAGACCAAGTTATATGGAACATCCATAGTGGTTTTCTCGCTATCAATAAACTGGTGGCATGCCATAGCCTGACGATCTAAATAAACCTTGGGCAAAGGATAATCATGCTAGCGTATCTGAATGTTAAAGTGACTCGCCAAGTGAGTAGCATAAATACCACCATGTATTTTACCCTTGGATCTATTAATGTGGAGGCGACGTGCCACAATAGCTCCCAAGCTATAAGTGTCGTCGCTGTAAAGTGAACTACGTAAAATAGCAAAGTCTGGAGCACTGAGCGCACCTACCTTCTCTCTAGCAAGCAAACACTTCATAATGAATAGAGCAAAATAATGTATAGCCGAAAACTTCAAGCTAGTGGCAGTGACACCCAATATCCCTCTCTCATCCCCCACTGTCAGAGTACGGTAAAAAACATCAAACTCCATGTGCCTAGCTAGGCTCTACTAAACCACCATCAGAAGGGAGCAAGCATATGCCACAAAATTCAGTAAGCGGTATCTGATGGGTTTCAGCATATAAGTTAAACTGCACCTCGGGAGGATTGTTCCTAATCAAGAAATGAAAACTTTGCACAAAGGAATTTGTGAGGAGATGATACTATTCACATTCAGCTGCGATGAAGCCGCTAATTAAGGCCGGCATTAGCAGCATATTGTGCAAACTCTTGAAGGATTCTGGCCCCTTCCATGAATGGGTTATGCGGCCATTTGCACGGTCGTACCTCTACCATTCTCCAGGTGCAGAGTTCACTGTTACATGACTCCCCAATAACTCCCTTGGAGTTCTTCTTGGAATCAAACTTCCTAAAGATACTCATCTTTATCCTATGAGCAAAATTCTGAAATTTTTAGTTCACAATTTTTTCTCAAAAAAACTTCACAAGATTGGTAGCAACTACTCATAGGGATGCATATAGGCCATATCAAGCATTCAAACTACTTAGAACTCTAAGAATTCAACTTGCAAAGTCATCTACAGCAGCACCAAGAGTCACTAATTATTCTAAATATAAACCACTAAAGCAAAAACTAATTGGACCAATGGAGGAGCCACATACCAAGCAACAATCCCCCGAAAAAGCTTAAAAAATGGAGCTCCGAGCAAAGAGATCGAAATCCGCGGGTTTGAGAGCAAGAACACGAGAGAGAGAGAGAGAGAGAGAGAGAGAGAGAGAGAGAGAGAGAGAGAGAGAGAGAGAGAGAGAGCAATGGTGATCTTTTATGGAGTAGGTGATGATGTGGGACGAAGAGATAAGTGAGGGGGCCCACATGGGGACCACAACCCAGCAGGGTGCGCCTAGGGTGCTGGCGTGCCCAGGTGGGTTGTGCCCACCTGGAGCACCTCCCTCTGATGTTATTCACACTAAAAATTCTTAAATATTCAGAAAAAATCATATTAAATTTTCTGAGCATTTTGAGAACTTTTATTTTCGGGTCATTTTTTATTGCATGGGAAATTCAGAAAACAGGCAAGGCATGGCATTTTATTTTACTTAAATAATAAAGACAGAAAAAAAAGGTAGGTACAAAAGGTAGTGCTCACTAAATTCATCAACTTCATACCTCTCACAAATGATTCATTAATAAGGTTGATCAAGTCTTATTAACAACCACTTCCAATTAGCATGAATCGAAGAACTTTCAAAAAACACTAAGTTACCGCAATGGGGATATGAATGTCCCCAACAATAAGCATTTCATATTCCTTTTTGGCAGTAGGTAGAGGTAGTTGAAAACTTCCAATAGTGATTGTCGGAGATTTTTCAATAATATTAATACCATTCACTTGGAATTGTTTCTTTGAAAAATGCATCGTATGTTCATTGCCATTCATATGAAAAGTGACCTTGCTTTTATTGCAATCAATAATAGCCCCTGCAGTATTCAAGAAGGGTCTACCAAGGATAATCGACATGATATCGTCCTCGGGCATCTCAAGTATAACAAAGTCAGTTAAGATAGTAACATTAGCAATAACAACAGGCACATCCTCACAAATGCCGATAGGTATGGCAGTTGATTTTCTAGTCATTTGGAAAGATACTTCAGTAGGTGTGAGTTTATTCAAATCAAGTCTTCTATATAAAGAGAAAGGCATAACACTAACACCAGCTCCTAAATCACATAAATCAGTTTTCACATAATTTCTTTTGATGGAGCAAGGTATAGTTGGTATTCCAGGATCTCCAAGTTTTTTAGGTACTCCACCCTTAAAAGATAATTAGCAAGCATGGTGGAGATTTCAGCTTCCGTTATTTTCTCTTATTGGTGATGATGTCTTTCACGTACTTTGCATAAGGAGGCATTTTTAAGATATCAGTCAAGCGAGTACACAAAAAGACTGGCCTCAGCATTTCAGCAAAGCGTTCAAATTCTTCATCATATTTCTTTTTGGTTGACTTAGGTGGAAAGGGCATAGGTTTTTTGAACCAACGATTCTCTTTCCTTACCATGTTTTCTAGCAACAAAGTCTCTTTTATCGTATCTTTTATTCTTGGGTTGTGGGTTATCAAGATCAATTGTTGCTTCTGTTTCAACATCATTGTTTAGTTCTTTATTATTTGTTTGAGTATCTTCATGAACCTCATCATTATCTTTTTCATTATCAGAAGATGAGTGTTCACTAACAGATTGAGTTTCAGCATCAGAGATAGAGACTTCATTATCATTATCCGGTCAATAACCAATAGCGAACATGGATGCTCATATTGGTTTCCACATATTCTACGAAGATCGTTATCGGTCGAACCGCAATGTCAACATACGTTATTCCCTTTGTCATCAGTATGTTACTTGCTCGATATTCGATAGTCAGTATCTTCATACCTAGTTCAATCTCGTTACCGGCAAGTTTCTTTACTCGTTTCATAGTGCATCATCCCGTAACTAACTCATTAGTCACATTGCTTGCAAGGCTTCATATGATGTGCATTACCGAGAGGGCCCAGAGATACCTCTCCGATACTTGGAGTGACAAATCCTAATCTCGATCTATGCCAACCCAACAAACACCTTCAGAGATACCTGTAGAGCATCTTTATAATCACCCAGTTACATTGTGACGTTTTATAGCACACAAGGTATTCCTTCGGTGTCCGGGAGTTGCATAATCTCATAGTCGAAGGAATATATATTTTACACGAAGAAAGAAGTAGAAATAAAAATGAATGATCATTATGCTAAGCTAATGGATGGGTATTGTCCATGACATCATTCTCCTAATGATGTGATCCCGTTATCAAATGACAACAAATGTCCATGGCTAGGAAACTTAACCATCTTTGATCAACGAGCTAGTCTAGTAGAGGCATACTAGGGACATGGTGTTTTGTCTATGTATTCACACATGTATCAAGTTTCTAGTTAATACAATTCTAACATGAATAATAAACATTTATCATGAATAAGGAAATATAAAATAATAACTTTATTATTGCCTCTAGGGCATATTTCCTTTAGTCTCCCACTTGCACTAGAGTCAATAGTCTAGATTACATTGTAATGAATCTAACACCCATGGAGTCTTGGTGCGGATCATGTTTTTCTCATGAAAGAGGCTTAGTCAATGGGTTTGCAACATTCATATCCGTATGTATTTTTCAAATCTCTATGTCTCCCTCCTTGACCAAATCTCGAATGGAGTTGAAGCATCTCTTGATGTGTTTGGTCTTTTTGTGAAATCTTGATTCCATCGCCAAGGCATTTGATCCAGTATTGTCACAAAAGATTTTCATTGGACCCGATGCACTAGGTATTACACCTAGATCGGATATGAACTCCTTCATCCAGACTCCTTCATTAGCTGCTTCCGAACCAGCTATGTACTCCACTTCACACGTAGATCCCACCACGACGCTCTGCTTGGAACTACGCCAACTGACATCTCCACCATTCAATAAAAATAAGTATCCGGTTTGCGACTTAGAGTCATCCGGATCAGTGTCAAAGCTAGCGTCAACGTAACCACTTACGACAGGCTTTGTGTCACCCCCATAAATGAGAAACATGTCCCTAGTCCTTTTCAGGTACTTCAGATTGTTCTTGACTGTTGTCTAGTGATCCACTCTTGTGTACCTCCCTGCTAAATTTATAGCAAGGCACACATCAGGTCTGGTACACATCATAGCATACATGATAGAACCTATGGCTGAAGCATAGGGAATGACTTCCATTTTCTCTCTATCTTCTGCAGTGGTCGGGCATTGAGTCTGACTCAACTTCACACCTTGTAACACAGAAAAGAACCCTTTCTTTCACTGATCCATTTTGAAATTCTTCAAAACTTTATCAAGGTATGTGCTTTGTGAAAATCCTATCAAGTGTCTTGATCTATCTCTATAGATCTTGATGCCCAATATATAAGCAGCTTCACCGAGGTCTTTCATTGAAAAACTCTTATTCAAGTATCCTTTTATGTTATTCAGAAATTCTACATCATTTCCAATCAACAATATGCCATACACATATAATATTAGAAATGCTATAGAGCTCCCACTCACTTTCTTGTAACTACAGGCTTCTCCAAAGTCTGTATAAAACCATATGCTTTGATCACCTCATCAAAGCTTATATTCCAACCCCGAGATGCTTGCACCAGTCCATAACTGGATCGTTGGAGCTTGCATACTTTGTTAGCACCATTAGGATAAACAAAACCTTCCAGTTGCATCATATACAACTATTCTTTAAGAAATCTATTAAGGAATGCAGTTTTGACATCCATTTGCCAGATTTCATAATCATAAAATGCGGCAATTGCTAACATGATTCAGACAGACTTAAGCATCACTACGGGTGAGAAAGTCTGATCGTAGTCAACTCCTTGAACTTGTCGAAAACCCTTTGCAACAAGTCGAGCTTTATAGACAGTAACATTACCATCAACATCAGTCTTCTTCTGGAATATCCATTTATTTTCTATGGGTCGCCAATCATTGGGAAGATCCACCAAAGTCCACACTTTGTTCTCATACATGGATCCTATCTCAGATTTCATGGCCTCAAGCCATTTATCAAAATCTAGGCTCATCATAGCTTCTTCATAGTTTGTAGCTTCATCATGGTCAAGTAACATGACCTCAAGAATAGGATTACCGTACCACTCTGGTGCGGATCGTGCTCTGCCAGACCTATGATGTTCTGTAGCAACTTGATATGTAGTTTCATGATCTTTATCATTAGCTTCCTCTCCAGTTGGTGTACACATCACGGGAACAGATTTCTCGGATGAGCTATTTTCCAAATTGAGAGCAGGTACAATTACCTCATCAAGTTCTACTTTCCTCCCACTCACTTCTTTCGAGAGAAACTCCTTCTCTAGAAAGGTTCGGTTTTTAGCAACAAAAATCTTGCCTTTATACTTGTGGTAGAAGGTGTACCCAATTTTTTCCTTAGGGTATCCTATGAAGACGCACTTCTCCGATTTGGGTTCAAGCTTATCAGGCTGAAGCGTTTTGACATAAGCATCACATCCCCAAACTTTAAGAAATGACAGCTTAGGTTTGTTGCCAAACCACAGTTCATACGGTGTCTACTTAACGGACTTTGATGGTGCCCTATTTAAAGTGAATGCAGCTGCCTCTAATGCATAACCCCAAAACAATAGTGGTAAATCGGTCAGAGACATCATAGATCGCACCATATCCAATAAAGTGCGGTTACGACGTTCAGACACACCATTTCGCTCTGGTGTTCCACGTGGCGTGAGTTGTGAAACTATTCCACATTGTTCTAAATGAAGGCCAAACTCGTAACTCAAATATTCTCTTCCATGATCAGATCATAGAAACTTTATTTTGTTGTTACGATGATTCTCCACTTCACTCTTAAATTCTTTGAACTTTTCAAATGTTTCAGACTTGTGTTTCATTAAGTAGATATACCCATATCTGCTCAAATCATTTGTGTAGGTCAGAAAATAACGATACTCGCCATGAGCATCAACACCCACCGGACCGCATTCACCGGTATGTATTATTTCCAATAAGTCACTAGCTCATTCCATGTTCGGGAGAACGGAGTTTTAGTCATCTTGCCCATAAGGCAAGGTTCGCAAGTATCAAATGATTCATAATCAAGTGATTCCAAAAGTCCATCTTTGTGGAGTTTCTTCATGCGCTTTACACCGACATGACCCAAACAGTAGTGCCACAAATAAGTTTCACTGTCATTTTCAACTTTGCATCTTTTGGCATCAATATGTGTATCATCACGATCAAGATTCAACAGAAATAGACCACTCTTCAAGGGTGCATGACCATAAAAGATATTACTCATATAAATAGAACAAAAATTATTCTCTGATTTAAATGAATTCCCGTCTCGCACTAAACAAGATCCAAATACAATGTTCTTGCTCAAAGCTGGCACCAAATAACAATTATCTAGGTCTGAAACTAATCCTGAAGGTAGATGTAGAGGTAGCATACCGACGGCGATCACATCAACCTTGGAACCATTTCCGACGCACATCGTCACCTCGTCCTTAGCCAATCTTCGTTTAATCTATAGTCCCTGTTTCGAGTTACAAATATGAGCAACCAAATCGGTATCAAATACCCAGGCACTACTATGAGAATTAGTAAGGTACACATCAATAACATGTATATCAAATATACCTTTGTTCACCTTGCCATCCTTCTTATCCGCCAAATACTTGGGGCAGTTCCACTTCCAGTGACCAGTCCCTTTGCAGTAGAAGCACTCAGTTTCAGGCTTGGGTCCATTTTTAGGTTTCTTCCCGGGAGTGACAACTTGCTTGTCAGTCTTCTTGAAGTTCCCCTTATTTTTACACTTGCCCTTCTTCTTGAAACTAGTGGTCTCGTTAACCATCAAGACTTGATGGTCCTTTTTGATTTCTACCTCCGCGGCCTTTAGCACCGCGAAGAGCTCGGGAAT
This sequence comes from Triticum aestivum, assembly GCF_018294505.1. Taxonomy (NCBI): domain Eukaryota; kingdom Viridiplantae; phylum Streptophyta; class Magnoliopsida; order Poales; family Poaceae; genus Triticum; species Triticum aestivum. Next base: position 528,514,560 of record NC_057810.1, on the reverse strand, counting down.
AGTCTTTTCCATCCCTTGCATATTTGTAGTTCATCACGAAGCCTTTATAGCTTGGTGGCAGTGATTGAACAACTCTGTCGATGACACAATCATCTGGAAGATTAACTCCCAACTAAGTCAAGTGATTATGGTACCCAGACATTCTAAGTATGTGCTCACTAACATAACTGTTCTCCTCCATCTTGCAGCTATAGAACCTGTTGGAGACTTCATATCTGTCAACTCGGGCTTTTGCTTGAAATATTAACTTCAACTCCTAAAACATCTCATATGGTCCATGACATTCAAAATGTCTTTGAAGTCCCGATTCTAAGTTGTAAAGCCTGGCACACTAAAATAACGAGTAGTCATCAACACGTGACTGCCAGGCATTCACAATGTCTGCAGTTGCTGGGCAGGTGGTACACCTAGCGGTGCATCAAGGACATAATTCTTCTGTGCAGTAATGAGGATAATCCTCAAGTTACGGACCCAGTCTGTGTAGTTGCTGCCATCATCTTTCAACTTAGCTTTCTCTAGGAACACATTAAAATTTAAAGGAACGGTAGCACGGGCCATTAATCTACAACATAGACATGCAAAAACTATCAGGACTAAGTTCATGATAAATTAAGTTCAATTAATCATATTACTTAAGAACTCCCACTTAGATAGACATCCCTCTAGTCATCTAAATGACACATGATCCAAATCAACTAAACCATGTCTGATCATCACGTGAGATGGAGTAATCTTCAATGGTGAACATCACTATGTTGATCATATCTACTATATGATTCACATTCGACCTTTCGGTCTCCAGTGTTCCGAGGCCATATCTGTATATGCTAGGCTCGTCAAGTTTAACCCGAGTATTCCGCGTGTGCAAATCTGGCTTGCACCCGTTGTATTTGAGCGCAGAGCCTATCTCACCCGATCATCACGTGGTGTCTCATCATGAAGAACTTTTGCACCGGTGCATACTCGGGGAGAACACTTATACCTTGAAATTGTAAGGGTCATCTTATAATGCTACCGCCCTAAGAAAAATAAGATGCATAAAAGATAAACATCACATGCAATCAAAATATGTGACATGATAGGGTTATCATCATCTTGTGCTCATGATCTCCATCACCTAAGCAACGTCATGATCTCCATCCTCACCGGCTTGCCACCTTGATCTCCATTCTAGTGTCATGGTCGTCTCGCCAACCATTGCCTCTACGACTATCGCTAACGCTTAGTGATAAAGTAAAGCAATTACATAGCGCTTGTATTTCATACAATAAAGCAACAACCATATGGCTCCTGCCAGTTGGCGATAACTTTTACTAAACATGATCATCTCATACAACAATCTTTATATCACATCATGCCTTGACCATATCACATCACAACATGCCCTACAAAAACAAGTTAGATGTCCTCTACTTTGTTTGTTGCAAGTTTTATGTGGCTGCTACGGGCTGCTAGCATGAACCGTACATACCTACGGCACAAAAACCACAATGGTGATTTATCAGGTTTGCTGTTTTAGCCTTCAACAAGGACCGGCTGTAGTCAAATTCGATTCAACTAAAGTTGGAGAACCAGACACCCGCCAGCCACCTTTATGCAAAACTAGTTGCATGTCTGTTGGTGGAACCGGTCTCATGGACGCAATCATGTAAGGTTGGTCCGGGCTGCTTCATCCAACAATACTACCGAATCAAAATAAGACATTGGGGATAAGCAGTATGACGATCACCGCCCACAACTCTTTGTGTTGTACTCGTGCATATCATCTACGCATAGAGCCGGCTCAGATGCCACTATTGGGAAATGAAGCATGCAATTTCAAAAAAATTCCTTCGCTCACGTAAGATCTATCTACGAGATGCATAGCAACAAGAGGGGAGAGTGTGTCCATGTACCCTCGTAGACCAAAAGCGGAAGCGTTAACTTAACGCGGTTGATGTAGTCGAATGTCTTCTCGAATCAATCAATCAAGTACCGAACGTACGGCACCTCCGTGTTTTGAACATGTTCATCTTGATGACGTCCCTCGAACTCTTGATCCAGTAGAGGTATGAAGGAGTCAATGAGTTCCGTCAGCGCGATCGCGTGGTGACGGTGTTGGTGATGTGATCCGTGCAGGGCACCGCACACGGCTAAACAATCGATGTGCTTTGGGGTGCACCCTGCCCCCGTATATAAAGCAGGAGGGGGGAGGCCGGCCGGCCCTAGGGGCGCGCCAAGCGGGGGGAGTCCCACTAGGACTCCTAGTCCTAGTCGGCTCCCCCCTTCCTTCCAACGGAGAGGGGGAAAGGGGAAAGAGGGGTAGAGGAAGAAGGAAAGGGAGGGCGCCCCCTCCCCCTTGTCCAATTCGGACTCCCTTGGGAGGGCGCGCGCCACCTCCCGTGGCCTGCCTCCTTCTCTCCCCTATGGCCCATGAGGCCCATTAACTTTCCCGTGGGGTTCTGATAACCTCCCGATACTCTGAAAATCCCCCGAACCTCTTTGGAACCATTCCGGTGTCGGTATATAACCTTCCAATATATCAATCTTTACCTCTCGACCATCTCGAGACTCCTTGTCATGTCTGTGATCTCATCCGGGACTCCAAACAATCTTCGGTCACCAAAACACATAACTCATATAATACATATTGTCATCGAACGTTAAGCATGCAGACCCTATGGGTTTGAGAACTATGTAGACATGACTGAGACACCTCTCTGGTCAATAACCAATGGCGGAACTTGGATGCTCATATTGGTTCCCACATATTCTACGAAGATCTTTATCTGTTGAACCGCAATGTCAACATACGTTATTCCCTTTGTCATCGGTATGTTACTTTCCCGAGATTCGATCATCGGTATCTTCATGCCTAGTTCAATCTCATTACCGGCAAGTCTCTTTACTCGTTCCTTAGTGCATCATCCCATAACTAACTCATTAGTCACATTGCTTGCAAGTCTTCATAGGATGTGCATTACAGAGAGGTCCCAGAGGTCCTGCACGAGCGTATCCTTGTCTTTGGTTTTGACCACTATGTCATCCATGTAAGCTTCCATATTTCTATGGAGCTGGGCCTCAAAACCAATTTGGACCGCTCGGGTGAATGTTGAACCAGCACTCTTCAACCCAGAAGGCATTCGTACAAAATAGTACATACGACATGGAGTGATGAACGCGGTCTTCTCTTTGTCTTCCTTCATCATGAAGATCTGATGATATCCTGAGTAAGCATTAAGGAACGACAGCAGGTCGCACCCAGTGATAGAGTCCACTATCTGATCGATACATGGAAATGGGAAAGGATCCTTTGGGCAGGCTTTATTGATATCAGTGTAGTCGATACATAGCCTCCACTTCCCATTCGCCTTACGTACTACGACTGGATTGACCAACCACGTCGGGTGGAGCACTCCCTTGACCAGGCCTGTTGCCTCTAACTTTCTGATCTCTTCGATGATGAACTCTTGTCGTTCCAAAGCTTGCTTTTTGACCTTCTGCTTGACAGACCGTGCATGGGGATAGACAGCAAGATGGTCCTCAATCACCTCCCTGGGAACGCCAGGGATGTCGAAATTCGCTCGCAGGAAGGCGACAAGCTCGCTTTCCTATTTGTTGTCGAGGGTGGAGCTTATGGTAAAGGCTCTACCCGTGGCATCCTCCTTGACACACACCTTCTTGGTTTCCAGCAGGGCCTCCCTAGACTTGTTTCTCATGACGGTAGAGGTCTCTGGTACGTCTCTAGTGGGAACACAGCGCTCCAAAGAGGTGTGTTTGTCGGAGAGAGTACAGGAGCCCTTGCCAGAGCCAGGAGTCTTGCCGGCAGCCGAGGCCTTGCTGGTCTTCTTCTCGGCAGCGGGAGCGGGCACCTTGGTGGCAGACGCTGTGACCGCCTCTCTATGGAGTTGATCGGCATAGATGAGCATGTCCTTCTTATCACAGCTGACGGTGATGATGCTCATCGTGCCGGGCATCTTCAACTTGCTGTATGCATAGTGCGATGCTGCCATGAACTTGGCCAGTGCGGGGCGACCAAGGATCCCATTATATGGCAACATGGATCTCGACAACATCGAAAATGATTCTCTCTGTCCTGTAGTTGAGGTCGCCGCCAAACGTAACTGGTAGCGTGACCTTTCCCTTGGGTTGACTCCTCCCTGGATTGATCCCTTGAAACGTGCTCGTTTCCTCGAGATCTTCATCAGGGATCTGCAGCCTCTTGATCACGTTGGGCTAGATCAAGTTGAGGCCAGCCCCACCATCAACTAACATATTTTTCACCTTGAGGTTGCGTATTGTTGGGGATACCAACAACGGCAAACACCCGACCGCAGATGTGCGATCAGGGTGATCCTCGACGTCGAAAATGATAGGCATGTGGGACCACCTCAATGGCTTCTGGTGTCGACCATTAGTTCCATTGCATTAATCTCACGCGCCCATTGTTTCAGTTGGCGATGGGAAGAATGCAACGAAGCACCTCCATCAACACACATGACTTCTGTCGCCTTCTGGAACTCATGCTCGGTGGATTCAACACCATCATCGTCATGATCGTCATCCTCTTCTTTCTTGTTGCGGCCTCGGCCAGGCCTCTCTTGTTGCCACGTCCTCCTTGGCTGCCGCGCTTCTTGTCGGACCCTTCGGCGCCTCCTTGACCCTTCTCATCATCTCGTCTCTCATACTTAGCCCTCTGCTTCTCCATCAGCAGCTCCACTTGGCGGTAGTTCTGGAGGTCATGACCCTTGGTATGGTGAATCTTGTAGTACTTCTTGTCGGAGCCCTCTGACTTGCTGGCAGCCGCCAAGGCCCGGCAGGCATCGCACCCGGCAACCCCCTTGCCGGGGTCGTGAACCTTGGGTTTCTTGGCAGTGTTGGGGTCGTCGGATTCCTCGACAACAAGCATGGTCTTGCCCTTGCATTTCCTGTTATGCCGTCGGCCCTTCTTTACTGGGGCGACGACGTCTTTATCTTCGGAGGCGCTTCCCACGTCGGCATCTTCGCTGGGGTACTTCCTTCCTTCCTCAGCTCGGGCACACCTGTCAGCCAGAACATACAGCTCGGCAACATCTGCAACCTTGTTCATGGCCAACTCTTCACGCATCTTTCGGTTGTACACATTTTGATGGAACACGCTGATGACAGCAACGGGATGAACATTAGGGATGTTGTACTGCACACGGCTGAATCTCTGTATGTACTTGCACAAGGATTCGCCATCCCTCTGGGGGATCACGTGCAAATCACTTGCCTGTATAGGAGCTACGTGGCCGCTCGTGAAGGCACCAACAAACTCGTGGCACAGATCGGACCAAGAGGAGATGGAGTCTATCGGCAAATGCATTAACAATGACCTAATGTTGGGTTTGAGTGCCAACGAGAAGTAGTTGGCGAGTACCTTGTTGTCTCGTGCCCCGGTAGCTTGCATCGCAATGGTGTAAATGCTCAGGAACTCGGACAGATGAGTTTTGCCATCATATTTCTCCGGGACCTCCGGTTTGAACATGCGGTTGTTGGGCCACTGGAACTGCTGCAGCTCATGGGTGAACGCTGGACAGGTTATTGCATAAGGCAACTCACTAGCGTCCCCCGGTGCAGGCTTGTACGCAGTCAGCCCAGCACGCCTATCAAACTGGTGACGTGCCTCCCGTCGCCGCTCGATAGTAGTCCGGGCGTCCTCCTTGAGGCGCTCTCAAAGAAATTGACGTTGGTTATGATGCGTCCGTGGGTTTGATGACGTTGTGGGCACGTTGTCCCGGGCATCACCCCGATGGGCCGACCGTGGTGGAGGGGAGTGCACTGTGGTTGCGGCGCCCTCGACCCTTCCACTACCTACACATGTCGGCTCGTCATTCCGGTGCTGCGAGGGGCTTCCTCCCCGGTGGCCGTCCCCGTTGGCATGGCCAATAAGGCTTTGGATGGCAGCCCTCCACTCTTCTTGCTTCTCCAAGGCAGGAGGAAAGTTGAGGAGCAGCTGCGCTCGCGACAACGCTTCTGCTCGCGTGGGTGGTAGCGACAAGCGCGAGGAATGGGAGGAACTCGGACTTCTAACTATGTTAGAAGGAGTCACATCATGATTCTATGGTCGCGCACTCTTTTCGCCAGCATCATGGCATGCATGTCGGTCCTGCGTGTCTTGAGAGTGACGTTGAGGGCTTTTGCCGCGGCAACTCCCTGGGTCTTCAACATCGTGGCGCGGTTCGTCATGCATGAGCTGAGCGGACCACGACGCGTGCGTTGGCGAGGTCGACCTCCTGCCCTTGGATGTCCCTGCGCCACCCGCAGGTAGCATGGCTCCATCCCTAGGCACGGGGGCGCGCCGAGCACCATCATTGCTGCGGAGGACGCGGGCTGCCTGGCTTCTTGTATTCAGATGGTGTGGGCGATCTCGATTTCCTCCACCACTGGTGCCCGCCACTTCGCTCGTCCGCACAGGTGCGGGCGGAGTGGCCTCGCACGGACCGATCGCTGCGGTCTTATTCTTCTTTGGAGCCATGGCGGTGAAGAAGCTATTGTACTAACTAACAGACCAGGTTCTCACAACTAATGCCCCTACTTGGCGCGCCAAATATGTCAGGGAAACCGATCACCTATGGGGTCACAAGGATCCCTTCTACGTTCGGCATGGGATTAGCTGCACGCAGAGTAGATCGAGCCGTTAGCACACAGGGGATTTTTATCCAGGTTCGGGCCACAAAGATGTGTAATACCCTAGTCCTGCTTGCCTGGTTATATGTGTGTTCTTGAGCTTTTGAACTAGCTATGGTTCGTGCTTTGTCTAAAAGTCTGAATCCTCTCTCTGTATGCCTTGGGCCTCCTTTTATATGCAAAGGGGTTGCCACAATGGCACACGGGGGGTGGCAAGCTACAGTGATCGAGCTTATCGCTTGGTTAACATAGGACAAACCCATTTATGTGCTACCTACATGTCCTCTTGCTTTATTGGGGATGGCAACAGAGGCTAACTCATCCTTCGCCGCTCCTCCTCGCCTTGACGCACGTCCAGGTTGACAAAGCATGCAGTGCATGCTGGCTAAGCAGCTGTTGTGTTGGTGCATGGTAAGCATCCACCAAGATCTACATGCCACCACACAGGCGCCTACTTAGTTGGCTTGCCTATCATCGTATCGGAGTGGTGGTGAGGTGGAAAAACCTTGCCGGGCATGGGTCTAGCCGCGGCCCAGCGATCGTCCCCGGCAAGGGTCTTGCCAGGGGTCTTCGTCTTCTGGTCCCACGTGGATCTGTGGGCTGTCAATCTTAATGAGGATTAGCATGCTATCGGGCATGCACTCTCCAAATCTTGACCTTAACATTGTCGATGGTGTTAGAGCTCTCAGCCCCAAGGGTGATGGACTTGCTGGTGTTCATGCAGGTTGCCCCGGTAAGGCCCTTGCTGGGGGGCGGTCCATCTTGCCCCTCACCCCTCGCGCTTCGAGTGCATGTTTTGGTAGTCTTCAGGCTTTGCCTTCTTCTACCTCGCGAGACCCTACCGCAGGTGTGGCTGTGACTGCCCATGCACTAGTAAGGGGTAGAGAAGTACCCATACTTTTGTACACCGATACTAATTAATCTAGGGCCAAAGTATCGAAGATACCGTCAGGGGAGCGATGAACACTGTCGATGTTGATGTTGTTAGTATTTTGCTGTAGTGAATTAAAGAAGCATCAATTTTGCCCGTCCCCGGACCATCTTGTGCTCCCCCTGATTTCATTGGCCTTGTTGACGAGCGAGCCACTGCCGACGACATGAACTCATGCAGCAGCGACATGCATGGCCATTGGTAACATCTAAATTTATCAAATCAATCATGTATTTTTGTGTAACATCTGCTTTTGGAATAAGAAATTATGACCCATTAAATATGATATTCGAACTTAGTCTTACCAATCCACATTTTTTTAGAAATCTCCACTGATGATTATAACAAAAGAATTCAGTCAACACAAAAAAGCGAGTCACGCTTCAAATCTTGGGGCATGCATTCCCTGTTGGATGCTCGAACACAAATAAGCTAAGAACCATGCACTCCCTTTGGTTGTTGGTACAACATGATGCAAATTATTTATGGCAATCCATTACGAATTACCTATGATAATCTGAATCAACGAAATTACAAATATTGAGCAGTTGTACTAGATGTAGAGCAGCTACACTGTTTAGTCTCAGAAGGAAAAAATATTGAACATACTAACAACAGTATAGCATCTATGAACCTAGTTGAAGCACTACAGACTTGAATCAACTTTCAGAATGATTTGCACTTCCCACTTGTGAGGCAAACAAAGCCACCCAGCCAGGGGACAGAAACAATAACTGAAACAGGGGCTTCTATTGATTGATTTGCTCTCAAGGAGATACATAACTCGTGTAGCATCCGCAGGCGACATTGGAAGACTCAACGGATGTTCTTCTTCCGCCGGTAAACTCGACAATGACATTGGACGTGCCGGCGGAAGTTGCAATGTCGACGGGATTTGATGGAGATGCTGGTCAAGGGCAGAACCTGATGGAGATTTCGGCCGAGGGCCCTTCCTTCTTATGGTAGATGTCATGGTACTAAGTCTGACAGTAAGAGTAGGGGGTATGTATGAGGAAGCAAGGACCTAGCTATGGCGAGGTTGTACACACGAGTTTACGAGTTCAGGCCCCTCTCGGAGGAGGTAAAAGCCCTACGTCTCGGTGCCCTGAGGCGGTGGACTGAAATATGGTGTGTGTGTGTGTGTTACAGGGGGCGCGAACCCTTGTACTAGAGGAGGGGGTGGCTTATATAGAGTGCGCCAGGACCCCAACCGTCCCTCGTTTCAAGGTTCAATGTACACTAAAACAGGGCGTTACTGGTAACGCCAGCTATAAAGTGCTATTAATGATCTTTAAGACTACGAAGTGAATGTCGGACCGTTGTCATCCTGAGTGACTCTAGGTCTTTTGTTCTCCGAGTGGTTTCTTGTATGGTCGAATGACTTCATCTTGATCGAGTGAAATTGGGGGTATCTGAGTGGGGTAATTGGTCTAGTGGATTGCACTCCATGGTTACTTCAGTCGGTATCTCTTGCTATACTTTGAATGTCCTTGATTCTAAGGCAGTGACCTTGGGTAGGGCATATAGGTTAGGCCTATGACCCTATCCTAGGTCCATGGCATCGTCATTAGCCCCCGAATGGATTGAGGTCCGAGTGAAAAGAGAGTTGAAGTTAATCCTATTATGACTCTTTTGCTTCATAAGCATTCTTACGGAATTCGAGAATCATGCTGAAACTTCGACTACATTTCAGTCGCCTTGATCGATTCAGAGGTTATCGAGTGAACTTGCACTGTCAGTCTTCGAGTGTTGATATGGTGCGAAATCTTCAGCGCGATTGGTTACTGCGGTTCCCGTATCTCACAGGATTCAAAACTTTGGGGAAGCGAACGAGACGGAGCGCGCCGCAGTAAACGGGACGGAAAGACATGGGTTCCTTGATTCGCGCGCTACCTTTTTTTGCCACGTATCAGGGCCTGACTGTTGTGGGATTTGACAGGATTCCTCAGGCCCACGCGTCAGCCACTCAGAAGCAGGCTCATAAAAGGCGTCGAGGCCGATGCATTTGCACAGTGCGCCTCATTCTCCTTCGTCTTCCTCTGCTTCTCCACTGTGTCATCCTCCAATCTCGACGCCGCCGCCTCGCCCGTGCGCAGTTCGCCGCAATTGTCAAGGACAAGATGGCAGCCCTGGAGCGCACGAAGAAGGCGACGGCGATGGTGAAGGGTAAGAAGACGAGTAGGGGGTCGTCGTCGAGGTCTAGGTTGCCGCCCGGCTGGATCCAGGGGGACTAGATTCGGTCCATGCTCCGGAAAGAAGACCTGGAGGATCTGGCCGCCACGGACTTGATCACTGACGGGACTTGGAGCCTGCTGAGGGACGAGATCGAGCCTCAGCCGCGGGAGGGTGAGTGTGTCCTCCTCGCAACCCATGTCAACCATGGTTTCTCCCTACCTCCGCACCCTTTCTTCCGGGGTTTTCTGAACTTTTTCGGTGCCCAACTTCACCATTTCTCTGCCAACACTATCATGTACCTTGCTGCATATGTTTCCGTGACACCCTGGCTCAGAGAAACCAGAATGCCCCGTATTCCAGCCCAGAGATCAAGGAGAAGTCTTTTGGAATACGGCACTGCTTAGCATAGAACAAATCAGCTCTTTATTACAATCTATATGGGTACAAGGGATGCCGATATAATATGGAATTACATCGGCAAGGCGACACTACGCCTGCCACGATTGCTCTATGCAAGTAGCAGAACAACATGAAGCAGGAGAATAACTACTAGAAGCGGAACAGAGACGACGGTGATGAACTCCACTCCACAGGGACTCTGGCTGGAACGCTTATCCTAGCTCGCAAACAAGGGATCCACGGCAAACAAGCAATCAAATCCGGCATGACCTACAAACTGACATGACACGCCAGGTCAGTACATTGAATGCACTTGCAAGCTCACAGCAACAAGAAGCAATCAACAAAGAACAGCATGGCACTTACAGGTTAACAAGGATTAGCATGACATCATCAAAACAACATGGCATGAACAACATGATACCTCTAGCACAATATGAGCATGGCATGAACATATAAACATGATGATACTAACATGCAACATGATGACATTATCATGCACCAACTTACTCTGCTCGGGGTTACCTCGTAAACACCACATGCATCACTTACCATCCTCGGATATCACACGATCATCTTAGGATCAAATCAAGCTTGGTATAACCAATACCGTAGTAATCAATACATGACCACAAGGAGCTTGATCTTTACCCGTAATTCTTGCATAACACCACAAATATCCAACAACTCGGTATCCTCGATCCCATGGTGATCCTCTCACGATCACATAAAGATCAATCAACTTCTTTCATCATCGAACCGGGGTTGTTATTAAGCACATCATTATTATTACCGTTGCCCCATAGTGTGACCGACTTTGAACTGGGCACATATCCGCGGGCGCGGCTATCGATAGATTTAACACACACTCTGCAGAGGTTAGCACATTGTACCCACACCACGGAACCCATGGCCTTGAACTCCCATTCGGGTGGACCAATGGCATTCTGACAAAACCGATCTACTGTCGTGACACTCTCCCGGTGTCACCTCCCGGTGTCACGCCCAATATGCGATACTATCCTAAAGAGACTCGAAGGTCCCACCAAGGATAGAACCGCATATTGAAACACTTTTGCAAGGTGGATATCATTACATCAACATTACATACATAGATGGGGATACATATATAAGGCAAACAATGCCACAAGAATACAACAACACAATACATAAGAGCATCATCCGGCTATGGATGAAACACAAACAAAAACGCAAACGACATCCACCCTGCTAGCCCAGGCTGCCGATCTGGAACCTATCCCCTGATCGAAGAAGAAGCAGAAGAAGAACTCCAAAACAAGCAAACATCGCTCTCGCATCAAGATCATCGCATAACCTGTACCTGCAACTGTTGTTGTAGTAATCTGTGAGCCACGAGGACTCAGCAATCCCATTACCATGGGTATCAAGACTAGCAAAGCTTAAAGGGAAAGGAAGGGGTAAAGTGGTGAGGTTGCAGCAGCAACTGAGCATGATATGGTGGCTAGCATACGCAAGTAAGAGCGAGAAGAGAAGCAAAGGAACGGTCGTGAAGCTAGCAATGATCAAGAAGTGATCCTGAACTCCTGCTTACGTCAAACATAACCCAAAACCATGTTCACTTCCCGGACTCCGCCGAAAAGAGACCATCACGGCTACACACATGGTTGATGCGTTTTAATTCGTATCTGGTATCAAGTTATCTACAACCGGACATTAACAAATTCCCATCTGCTACATAACCGCGGGCACGGCTCTCGAAAGTTTATACCCTGCAGGGGTGTCCCAACTTAGCCCATGATAAGCTCTCGCGATCAACGAAGGATATACCTTCTCCCAGGAAGACCCGATCAGACTCGGAATCCCGGTTTACAAGACATTTCGACAATGGTAAAACAAGACCAGCAAAGCCGCCCGATGCACCGACAATCCCGATAGGAGCTGCACATATCTCGTTCTCAGGGCAACACCGGATAGGTCAGCCTACGAGTAAAACCAGCCCTCGAGTTGCCCCGAGGTGGCCCCGCAGTCTGCCCGGTTCAGACCAACACTTAGACAAGCACTGGCCCGGGGGGCTAAAATAAAGATGACCCTTGGGTTAATTACTCCCAAGGGAAATATAGGTGGTGGTGAGGCAAATGGTAAAACCAAGGTTGGGCCTTGCTGGAGGAGTTTTATTCAAAGCGAACTGTCAAGGGGGTCCCATAAATCACCCAACCGCGTAAGGAACGCAAAATCCGGGAACATAACACCGGTATGACGGAAACTAGGGCGGCAAGAGTGGAACAAAGCACCAGGCATAAGGCCGAGTCTTCCACCCTTTACCAAGTATATAGATGCATTAATTAAATAAGAGATATTGTGATATCCCAACATAATCCTTTCCACCATGGAGCAATCTTCAACTTCACCTGCAACTAACAACGCTATAAGAGGGGCTAAGCAAAGTGGTAACATAGCCAAGCAATGGTTTGCTAGGAGGGGTGTCAAAGGTTAGAGGTTCATGGCAATTTGGGAGGCTTGATGAGCAAAAGATAGGTAATGCAGCATAGCGATAGAATGAAGCAACTAGCATAGCAATGATAGTAGTGAGATCCAGGGTAGCGGTCATCTTGCCTGAAATCCCGGAAGGAAGAAGAACGAGTCCATGAAGAAGATGAAGCCACGAAGACGAACCAAGCGTAGACGAACGAATCCTCACGATCGCAACGAAACAGGGACTATCGAGAGAAGCACAACATGGTAAACACACCACACATAGACAAGACATGATGCACAACAAGCATGATGCAAGACAAGACTACATGAAGCTACTCATGGCAAGAGATGATGCATACAAGAGCAACACATCAAGGCAAGTTTAAATGAGGCCGGGAACAACATATAACAATTCCGGTAAGTCCTGTATGCAAATTTCAAAGTTGCTATCAGAGCCGACCCTCGCGGTTACACAGATGGTTGCGGACGGGTATGCGGTCATGTTCTACATGACGTTTGTGACCTGTCGTGGCACACGGCATGGCACATGTGCCGGACTGGAAGCACAGACATGTGTGCCAAGAGGGAATGTTCCTGTGGCCCGATGAGGACGTTGGTTCCTCTGAGTGGGGGTGTATGTGATAGCCTGGCTTATTAGGGATGATAGACTACTCATAAAAATAAGGAATTCCTTCTTTTCCGGGAGCCCATTCAGACAGAACTCCAAAGTTAAGCGTGCTCAGTTTGGAGTAGTTTCAGGATGGGTGACCGACCGGGAAGTTGCTCCCGGGTGCGCACGAGTGAGGACAAAGTGTGCAGAAAAGACTAGTATTGATCTGTGGGGTCAGTCTAGATCCCGTCAGGAGTAACGACCACCGGCAGGTGTGTCCGGGGCGTTACACCCGGCCACTCCGACCAACACCCATTTGGGCTAAGTCATGGGTGGCCCCATGCCTACCAAAGGCATCAACGACCATCGTCATGGCAAAACAAATGGTCCCAAACAGGGACATGTGCACATAACCAAACTCGAGCTCACAAGGCTTATGCCGTCCTACCCGGCCAAGGTAGCGCCCGCACATAACCTTCCCTTGTTGGAGGCACCGACGAGAGGCATGCCAATAAACCAAGTTAGGACCTCCCCATATAAGGTAAATGTGGTTGCACTGGTCAGCATGATATGGTGGCACCATGACTCAGCCAACAGTTGTTCAAGTTCAATTAAGTCTGGTTAAACTCGAATGCAATAATCTGAGTCATAAGAAATTAACATGATACAACAATAATGCATGATACCAACATAAACATGGATGCAACATAAACCTTAAACATAACAACAATGAATCATTTATCCAAATGGGCATGGCATACTAACGAGCATCACGAGCATAACACTACTCATACGCATAGCATAACCACTAGCATCAACAACAAATGCCATGCAAGAACATACGATACTACTACCATGCAAGCATTTAACCAACTAGATGCAAGGGAACATGCATAGCAACGCTACTCGAAACAGACGATAGTCATGCACCAAAGACTATCACCAACATTAACATGTACTACTACCAAGCATGACATACGAAAGTAATACTAGCAAGAACCCAAGTTAACCAGATGCATCGAAACATAGCACGAAGGTGACCATGACACTATAAGCAGTACCAAAACAATGATAACAGTTGCACTTAAACAAATAGACAGTTATTAAATGTTCAAGTTGAAAACCATGGCTACTGCATGGCCATCATGCAAGTGGGTGTTGTGGCTTTCCTGGGGGTGAAGAAGGCACAGGGAAGAAGGGCAGAATGATCGCGGAAAGATTTGCCGGAAACAATTCTCTCCTGGAGGGGGCTGTTTACGTGCAAGGTCAAAGAGGTCATTTTCAGAATGTCAAACCATAGTGAAAATGATGAGAACATAAGGGGGTCGACTAGAAGAAGACGTGGCGCTGGATTCACCTCAATCGGAGTCTCGACCAAAAAGTTACGGCCGTTAGTTCGTTAGGCAGAAAAATAAATAAAAAGTATTCTTTTTCTGCGCTAACGGGTGAACATTCACTATTCAACCATTTAGGCCGGCTGAGCTGAAAAAGAGAAGGCGCATTTTGAGAAATATGTTTCCATTGCAGTAAAAGCGTATTCATAGCAGAAGACAAACCGAAGTACGCTTTACTACAAGAAAGCGGAATTACTCAAATGCGCACCCACTTAACTGACGTGGTAAGCGGGGCCGGCTCTGTGCCGCTGACTTGCGGGACCCGCATGGAGGTGGGACCTGCTGGCAGGTCTTCTTCTTCTTCCTCGCATGGGCGAGCTTGGCCGGGGCTGGAGGCGCTTGCGACGGTGATAGTCGGCGGCACAGGCCACCATTTGCGCCGCCCAGCCTACCGATAGGTTCAGGAGAGCGAGGCGCTCTCGTACAGGTACGTCTCGGCCGTCGAGGAGCGCGGGAGAGGGTGGGACTTTGGCCGTGGTGGACGGCAAGGACGGGCATGGGTGGACTCGGGGCTTCGGGGCTTCGACGACAAAGGGGAATGATGGGGAGGCTCTACGTGCTCCGGGTGGTCTTCTAGTGGTGGAGGGGCGGCAATAGAGGGCTCAAATTTTTGGAATCAGAGATGGCCGAGGTAGCGGCCATGGCGGCAGTGAGCGACGAAGAGAGGTCCGGCCAATGCTTTGGCAGTGTCATTGGTCACGGGAGGGCGCGGGAAGGCGACGAGGGAGCACGCGGACAAGGCGCGGAACTCACGGAGATGAGGCAGCGCTCGGAGACAAGAGGAGGAAGTCGCCACGGCACGAATAGAGCTGGTTGGCTACAGCGCGTCCGTGGGCGCATGGCGACGAGCGCCAGTGAGGAGGCTTCGGGAGGGGGAGAGAGGTCCGGGGGGACGGAGACGGCACGGGGAACACGCTGGACAGGGTCATGCGCGCGAAGATGACGAGCACGAGCAGGGCCGAAGCAAAACGACGCTCTGGACGTGGCCATTGCATGCCAAAACGGTGGTCACCACCCGTACTAGCACAATTAGGACAAGAGCGGCTGCCGTGAGATGTCTGGTGACAAGTCCATGCATCACTGAGGCTGGGGGAAGTGATGGGTCGAAGAAAGGAGCTCTAGATCGATGGGATTCTTCCTCTGAAGTTTGCTGCATCAAACTTGGAATAGCACTGCTGATCAACAGGAAATTGATTGCAGCCAAAGGTGTTGTCTGGGGTGTTTAAGATAAGAGGGACTACCATCCTGGGAGTTTTGGAGGCAAAAGGATCAAAGCTTAATATAGTTGCTTTGCAACTGACCAAAATGGTCCAGAATGAAGATCACAATGATCCTCTCACATGGAGTATCCACTTAAGCTCAACTTGGTCAAGGCTGAGTTATTTGGTCATATGAAGATGCTGCAAAAGTTTTCATACCAATTGGATAAACCAAAATGGTACTTGCTTCACAAGCATTTCTACTGACCAGAAACTTGCAAAAAAATTAGAGGAATAATGGCTAGATAAAATGTGCCCAGTTTTGGTGGAGGTAGGCTATATGGATAAGAGAAGGCCTAGGAAAATTTTCAGCCATAATGGAGCAAGATAAAATATACTTGCTTCACAAACTGAAATTTTTAAAGATTTGAAGTTGTGCTCACATGGAGGCATTACATGAGCTCAACTTTGATGGAGGGATATGGTATGATGATATGAAGTGCCATGCAAAATTTCAACTCATTTGGATATGCCTAGCTTATACCTCCTTCACAAACTTTCTTTCTGGACATAAACTTTGGAAAACCATTAATAAATAATTACTAGGCAAATGAGGTTGCATTTTGTCATGTGGCAATGATATAGACAGAAAAATATGTCCAAGAAGTTGGGAGTCAATTGGGTAAAGATAAATAGCACTTGCTTCACAAGGTGCCATTTAGGGCAGAATAGGAAATGAATTGTTGGAGGATTATTTTTTAACTTGGCAATGAAAAGTTTTGCCATATTTGATGAAGATATAACCCAAACAATTTATGAGAATTATTTGGGAATTTTTGGAGCAATGGAAATATAGGTTGCTTCACAACCTAGGGCAAATTGAGTTATTCCTTTAATAGAAAAAGGAATGTTCCCAATAAAAGAATATTGGGATTTGGGCTAGCATGGAAATGACAAGGTCTAGGATTGGATAGGAGGATGACAAGCCACTCTGGAAAGAAAGAAGAAGTCATCTTCTTCAGTTTCCAGACCACATAGCCACGGAAAAAGAAAACTCAGGCAAAAACTCAGAAATCGAAAAGAAAAAGAAAGGGACAAAATCAGGCTGTGACAGTTTCTTCATGCGGAAAATTCTTGGGTTGTAGACCGCACTGGGGTCTATTCAAACACATCTTCACTTGTCGTTCACAATCTGTGAAGAAGGCACATCCGACTGACGAGAGGACGCGCGTGAATCAAATGTGCGAGGGTTTAGGGATTCAGATGAGCATTAGGATCACTTTTCCCCCTATGACACTTCCCGAGTCAGTTAGAGGATGGCAATCGACCTAGTTCTAATACCAAGATATTTCGACCCCCGGTCAGTCGACCCATCTTCCTCCCTTCACCCTAGATCGAGTCCAGCAACCTTCTTCACTGATCGTTTCTGTAGCGGAGAAAGTAGAGGTGAACATGCTAGTCGAGCGGGTAGTCCAGTTGGTCCGTGAGGGCATGACTGGCATGGATTACTGGAAGTGTTTCTCAGTCGACGCATCCAGCCACTCCAAGCTCGTGATCATTCAATGTGGATGTATTCGGGCTCCAATGACACCGCTCGGGTCCACCCAGAGGAGGTCACCGATGAGATGGTGGCCCAATGGATGAAGGGCATTACTGGAAACAAAAACAACCCCATGGGGTCCAGGAGAATCAAACCATTCGACGCTGAAAATCAGTCGAACAAGGTCTGATCCTTATTACCGAGTGTCTTTTCAATCTGACTTGCAACCATCTTTGAATCTGACTGATGTTTGTTTAACTTCTTGCCTTGCAGATTTATACTGAGATGTACTCGATGCCAAATGGGGAGCAAGCCCAAGAGGGAGCGGAGAGCACGGACGAGAGTGTCGACTAGCAATCCCCCAACGACGATGATGAGGAAGAGAGTGATGAGTCGGACGATGAAGAAGAGGTCGACTCACCACCCCGCACAAAGCGTCGATCCAAGCAGTCCCACTACTTTCAGGTGGGCGCAACAGGCGGCACCTCCAAGTACGCAAGTGCACAAACGCACGCGGACTTCGACTCCGGAGCCATCTGAAAAGGTCACCTAGCAGCCCAAGGTTGTCCCTTCAAAGCCTTGGAAGACCAAGCCCAGGATGAAGATGGACGCTCCTGTCGCTTCTGCGTAAGTGTTCTGTCTTCCTGTATTTTACTGTCGACTCATACTTCTGCTTTGACCACTGAGTTTTGAATCTTTCAGTGATGCAACTTCTGGGACCTCCATGGACATTGACAAGCCTCGGGATGAGAAGAAACCAAAGAGGCTACTTCCAAATCGGGTATGATTTTGCAATCTTGTGTTTATTTTGTCAGTGGGACTGTTGGTCGACTGAATCTTATGGTTGAATTTTGTGCAGCCCCACAAGACACCACTGAACTTCCAGACGATGACAAAGAGGTGCCTCACAAGAAAACGAGAAGGAGGGGCAGGACTTCAAGTAGGAGAACGTCTACCAGCCAGGTGCCTCGGTCGACATCAGCACTGGAAACAGTGGTCTAGTGATCCGGAGATCCGATTCGGGCCTCTGTTTCTTTTGCCAATCATGTGTCGACTGGCCGTCCTTCAGCGTCGATTGCTCAAGTCCCTGCTCCAACCGTGCAACTGCATGCCTCAGATCCTCTGGCTGCTCTAGCTGTTCCACCAACTCCTCTCTTTGTTAACCATCATACTCCAGAAGACCCGGTGGGTGCTGCTAAGGAAGCTATACTCTAAGCAGGTTTTATGATGGACCAAATAAAGGTGGTGCATGAGGCTAGCAAGGTTGCCTACGATGCCAGCTCTGCTTTGCAGATCAATGTCTAGGTGAGTTGATTTCCGACTGAACAGAAACTGCTTTTTTGTTGTCCATAAGATGTCCCTGGATGAGTGTTTTGGAACCTTTTAGGTGCATCTATCATGAGTCTGCACTTTACATCCAATCACC
This sequence comes from Triticum aestivum, assembly GCF_018294505.1. Taxonomy (NCBI): domain Eukaryota; kingdom Viridiplantae; phylum Streptophyta; class Magnoliopsida; order Poales; family Poaceae; genus Triticum; species Triticum aestivum. The sequence continues at coordinate 528,495,799 of NC_057810.1, read as the reverse complement.
CACTGGGTGTTTTAGCTTATTGCTGAATAGTTCTTCCACTTGAGTCGACCAAGTTAAGTCGAGTGTATCTCTGAACCAGTGGGGGCACGCAAAGTGCACCCACTGGGTGTAGTCCCCGAGACCACCGACGGATGTTTGATTCGGCGAGGGTCTTTGTCGAATGTCTCTTCATTGTTCTTTCACTCGGCAGAATAGATTGAATCGAGTGGGATCCAAACCAGTGGGGGCACGCAGAGTGCACCCACTGGGTGTAGTCCCCGAGACCGCGGTCGACTGCGGGCAGTCGGCCAAGGTCCGAGAATCTCTCTTCTTCTCTTTTTTTATACATACTCGTGTTGGGCAGACCATGTCGAGTGGTAAACCGGACCAGTGGGGGCACACCAAGTGCACCCACTGGGTGTAGTCCCCAAGATTATTGTTGAATGTTTGATTCGGCAATAGTCTTAGAACACTTTAGTTGTGATCAACTTTCATTTATGTCGACTGACGTGTCTTATTTGCTGACTGCAGAAATCTTGTGAGCTCGGGGCCCAATTTATTGAGTTGGAGAAGAAACAAATCAGCCTCAACCTCAATATGGAGCTGGCTAAGAAGAATCTTCAGAAGGCCAAGGATGATGCTGCTGCTATGGGAGGTAATAACTCGCTGACTATCCACCTTATAGTTTTCCCTTTTAGTCTTTTGAACCGAGTGACTCCACTCGAACAGATGTGCGTAGTGAAAACCGTCAACTCCAAGCTCGTCTGAAGAATGTTATTTCTTTAGTCAAAATGAAGCAGGCTCTGGAGCATAAGGACCTTGACCTTGCTGCAGCACAAAGAGAGGCGCGAGAGAAAACAAAACTTGATGACAAGAAGTTGGCTTCTGTCAGCAAGTTAGAAGAGGAAAACGCCAAGATGAAGGCTGCTATTACCGAAGCCAACAAAGAAGTTGCAAATCTGAAGAAGGACAAGGAGACCCTGTCCGACAAGGTTGGAGGTCTCACTCAAAAGAAGGGTGAACTGGAGGCTTATTTGGGAAGGCTCGCTGAGAAGCTGCTCCTGAAGCTTGAAGGTACTTTCTCTTGTCCGACTGATTTGCAACTATCGACTCATCATAAAGTTGTCGACTGACCATTTTGACGGGTGTGCAGCATTTTGTCAAGACTTTGAGGCAGAGACTAGGGGGTCGAGACGGATCTAGACCCCATAAACTCTCCCTTCAAGGACGACGTTGCGATGAACGTGTTGCGCTTGGAGTCTCGTCTTGACAGTGTTGTGGATTACCTTGCTCATCTGAAAGTGGCGGTGTTACGGATCGATGCAGAGCTCTGGCCCCGAGTGGAGTTCCAAAATGATCACGAGTCCCGGATGACTCAACAAAATCCCTGGTCGAGTGCAAGAGTGGAAGAAGTCGCCTGCTTGTTGTGGTGCTGATGTGGCTCTGTCCTTGGTCCAAGTCCATTGCAAGGAAGTCAAAGAAGACAAGCTGGTGGCTCTCAAGGTTGCCAACACCAAGAAGCTCCAATTCCAGTCCTTCATGGAGACCTTCATTGACGCTGCCACTCGCATTGCATATGGCATCAACTTTGACAGCTTCATCGGGCCAGCAAGCCCTCCTCCTGCCGAGTGAACAAACTTTATCCCTCACCTTTATTTGCCTTGGAATGCCGAGTGATTTTGTAACCGTTAAACTCTTCCAGGACTGATGTCTGAGTACTTCTGCCCGTGGTTCAGAACTTTGCTGGGTTTATCTGAACTTGGTTTTTTTTTCTTGAATATGGTGGCTTTGCCATTACCAATTTTAGATCTTTTTTAATTCCGAGTGGAACTTGATTTCTCACTCGGAACAAACATTGTACTTGTGATGCAGCTCCAACTACGTGCTCAATTGGCACCTCGTCATCCTTGCGGATCAGGATGGAGCGGATGTTGTACTTGTGATGCAGCTCCGACGATGTGCTCGAGTAACACCTCGTCATCCTTGCGGATCAGGATGGAGTGGACGTTGTACTTGTGACATCGCTCAGAGGATCTTTGCGACTTAGGCGAGTGTAGGGTCGCAGCTAAGCCCCCAAGTGGGAGAATTGCTCTCCACTCGGAATAGTTTTTTAACTTAGGCGAGTACGGGGTCGCAGCTAAGCCCCCGAGTGGGAGGATTGCTCTCCACTCAGAATAGTTTTTTAACTTAGGCGAGTACGGGGTCGCAGCTAAGCCCCCGAGTGGGAGGATTGCTCTCCACTCGGAATAGTTTTTTAACTTAGGCAAGTACGGGGTCGCAGATAAGCCCCGAGTGGGAGGATTGCTCTCTACTTCGAATGGTTTTTTTAACTTAGGTGAGTACGGGGTCGTAGCTAAGCTCCCGAGTGGGAGGATTGCTCTCCACTTAGAATAGTTTTTTTAACTTAGCGAGTATGGGGTCGCAGCTAAGCCCCCGAGTGGGAGGATTGCTCTCCACTCGGAATGGTTTGTTAACTTAGGCGAGTATGGGGTCGCAGCTAAGCCCCCCGAGTGGGAGGATTGCTCTCCATTCGGAATGGTTTTTAACTTAGGCGAGTACGGGGTCATAGCTAAGCCCCAGAGCTGGAGGATTGCTCTCCACTCGGAATGGTTTTTTTAACTTAGGTGAGTATGGGGTCGCAGCTAAGCCCCCGAGTGGGAGGATTGTTCTCCATTCGGAATGGTTTTTTCACTTAGGAGAATCAAGTTCGCGGCTAAGCCTCCGAGTGGGAGGATTGCTCTCCACTTGGAATGGTTTTTAACTTAGACGAGTACAGGGTCGCAGCTAAGCCCCCGAGTGGGAGGATTGCTCTCCACTCGGAATGGCTTTTTAACTTAGGCGAATCAGGTTCATGGCTAAGCCTCCGAGTGAGAGGGTTGCTCTTCACTCAGAGTGGTTCTGAAACTTAGGTGAATCGGGTTCGTGGCTAAGCTACCCACTGGGGGATTTGAACACATGTGCTTATGGGAAAACAATCTTTTAAGATACTGCAAAAATCTTGTCTTTGATAAGCAAACTAAAGGATTCTTATTACAACTCGTCGATCCGAATTGTTTAGGTATAGAAACGGCGGAGCAGCTCCGCATTCCACGAGCGCGGCTCATCTACTTTCTTGGCTACGTTGTAGAGGTGATATGCCCCATTGTGGAGCACCTTGGTGACGATGAAGGGACCTTCCCAGGCCGGAGCAAGCTTGTGAGGTATTTTCTGATGCACTCAGAGCACAATGTCTCCTTCCTGAAATGCTCGACTTCTGACATTACGGGCATGGAATCGACGCAGGTCTTGTAGATAGATGGTCGACCGGATCAGAGCATCTCTCATTCCTCCTCTAGGAGATCAACTACATCTTGTTGTGCTTGTTCTGCTTTAGCTCCAGAGAAGACTTCCACTCGGGGGGCATTGTGCAGCAGGTCACTCAGAAGCACAGCTTCAGCACCATACACCAAGAAGAAAGGGGTTCGGTCAATTGATCAATTCGGAGTTATTCTCAGTCCGCATAAGACAGATGGCAATTCAGTCACCCAAGCTCCAGCGGCATGCTTGAGGTCACGCATCAGTCGGGGTTTCAACCCTTTAAGAATCAAACCATTTGCCCTTTCTGCTTGCCCATTCGACTGTGGGTGTGCAACAGATGCGTCATCGACCCGAGTGCCCTAAGAAGCACAAAACACATTGAACTCATCAGAATCAAATTTGGTGCCATTATCTGTGATGATGCTGCGAGGGACCCCATATCTGAATATCAGCTCTCGTATGAAACTGATGGCAGTGCTTGAGTCAAGGTTCTTGATAGGTTTGGCTTCGATCCTTTTGGTGAACTTGTCGACTGCTACGAGCAAATGAGTGAAACCACTTCTGCCAGTCTTGAAGGGTCCAACCATATCCAACCCCTAGAATGCAAACGGCCAGACAAGTGGAATAGTCTTCAAGGCAGATGCAGGCTTGTGGGACATGTTTGAATAGAACTGGCATCCTTCATGCTTGTCGACTATATCTTTTGCCATCTCATTTGCACGCGGCTAGTAGAATCCTGCTTGGTATGCTTTGGCAACGATGGTCTGAGAAGACGCATGGTGACCACAGGTCCCTGAGTGGATCTCGTTTAAAATCATTCGACCTTCTTCTGGGGTGATGCAACATTGAGTCACACCTGTGACACTTTCTCTGTAAAGTTGCCCTCTTATCACGGTGAAAGCCTTCGATCGACGGACGATCTAGCGGGCCTCATCCTCATCTTATGGGAGTTCCTGCCTGAGCAGGTACGCGATATATGGCACCTTCCAGTTGGGCATGATCACTAAGACTTCCATGACCAAGTCGACTACAGCAGGGACTTCAATCTCAGTCGGATTGGTTGAACTTATCGGTTGCGGGGGCTCTTCCTTGAAGGGATCTTCTTGTACTGACAGGGTGTGGAGATGCTCCAAGAACACATTACAGGGAATAGGCTTCCGAGTGGAACCTATCTTCGCCATATCATCAGCAGCTTGATTCTTGATTTGAGGTATGTCGTGGAGCTCTAACCCCTCAAACTTCTTCTCTAGCTTTCTTACTACATTGCAATAACCGGTCATTGCTGGACTCCTGATGTCCAATTCCTTCATTACTTGATTAACCACTAACTCTGAGTCGCCGTAGACCATCAAGCGTCAGACATCGAGTGAAATGGCCATACATAACCCATACAACAGTGCCTCATACTCAGCTTCATTATTTGAAGAATCAAAGTGAATTTGGAGTACATAACTTAGCTTGTCGCCCCTTGGGGACACCAATACCACTCCTGCACTAGAGCCCTTCAACATCTTGGACCCATCAAAGAACATAGTCCAATGCTCCAGCTGAATCTGAGTCGGTTGCTGTTGTTCAATCCACTCTGCGAGGAAATCTGCTATGGCTTGGGACTTGATGGCTTTCTTTGCCTCAAACTTGATATCTAACGGAAGGAGTTCAATCGCCCATTTTTCCACTCGACCAGTTGCGTCCCTATTATTCAGAATTTATGATAATGAAGCGTCACTGACGAATGAAACCGAGTGATCTAAGAAGTAGTGTGCAACTTTCTTCGTGGTCAAGTAAATTCCATAAACAAGCTCCTGGTAATGAGGATATATCTGCTTGAACGGAGTCAAGACTTCAGAAATGTAATACACCAGGCGCTGAACTTTGTAGGCTTTGCCTTCTTCTTCTCGCTCGACTGTGAGCACTATGCTGACAACCTATCCAATGGCTGGGATGTAAACCAGTAAAGGCTCCTTGCTGATTGGAGCGGCAAGCACCGGGTGGGTGGAAAGAAGCGCTTTGAGCTCTTCAAACGCTACTTCAGCTTCGTCATTCCACTCAAACTTGTCAGACTTCTTCATCAGTCGGTAAAGAGGTAATGCCTTTTCGCTGAGGCATGAGATGAATCGACTAAATGCAGTCAAACAACCAGTAAGCTTCTGAACATCATGTGCACGCATAGGGCGTTTCATTTGGAGGATTGTACCAACTTTCTCTGGGTTTGCCTCGATCCCTCGTTCAGAAACGAGGAAACTGAGTAACTTTCCACTTGGGACTCCGAATGTGCACTTTGATGGATTGAGCTTGATAGCATACCTTCTTAAGTTGGCAAAGGTTTTAGCAAGGTCAGTCACTAGGTCGGAACCTTTCCGTGACTTGACCACTATGTCATCCATGTATGCTTCCACATTCCGACTGATTTGAGTGAGCAAGCACTTCTGAATCATGCGCATGAACGTGGCACCAGTATTCTTGAGGCCAAAGGGCATAGTAACATACCAAAAACACCTGAATAGGGTGATGAAAGTTGTTTTTATCTCGTCGGGTCCATACAGTTGGATCTGATGGTACCCGGAATAAGCATCCAAAAAGGACAATCGCTCACACCCCGCAGTTGAGTAGACTATCTGGTCGACATGGGGCAGAGGAAAATGATCCTTCGGGCAGGCCCAATTGATATGCTTGAAATCAATACACATTCTAAGTGACTTATCTTTCTTGGGGACCATAACAATATTGGCGAGCCACTCGAAGTGGTATATCTCGCGGATGAACTCAGCAGCCAGAAGCCGAGCCACTTCCTCGCCAATTGCCTTCCTCTTCTCCGTGGCGGACCGACAGAGATGCTCTTTAACGGGTTTTGCTTTCGGGTCGACTCGCAAATGGTGCTCAGCCAGTCCCCTAGGAACACCTGGCATGTCAGATGGCTTCCATGCGAAGATGTCCCAGTTCTCACGGAGGAACTGAATGAGCGCTTCTTCATATTTGTCGTTGAGTGTTTTTGAGATATGAGTCGGAGCAGCATTGGGATCGGTCGGGTGAATGTGAACCGGCTTTATTTTACCAGATGACTGAAATGCAGACCCTGAAGCAGGTCTCTTGGCACGCAACAAATCACTCGGATTTGCATTCTTCTAGAACTCTTGCATTTCTACTGCTGCCATTTGTTCATCGGTGATCTTTGAGCCCTTCTGGAGGCAATCTTCTACTCTCTGCCGATTTCCAGTGATTGTGATCACGCCATTGGAGCCAGGCATCTTTAACTTGAGGTATACGTAACATGGTTGAGCCATGAAACGAGCATAAGCAGGTCTACCTAGAATAGCATGATAGGCACTGTCAAAACCCACCACCTCAAACATCAACTTTTCCTTGCGGTAATTCTTTGAATCACCAAAAACTACATCAAGACTGATCTGACCAAGTGAGTCGGCTTTCTTTCCTGGGATGACACCATGGAATCTCATGTTGCTCTCACTAAGCTTGGACATTGGAATGCCCATCCCTCGGAACGCCTCGGCATAAAATATATTCAAACCACTGCCACCGTCCATCAAAACCTTGGTCAGTCGTGTGCCCCCAACGACTGGGTCGACCACCAACACTTGCCGCCCAGGGGTAGCAATGTGTGTTGGGTGGTCGGATTGGTCGAATGTAATAGGGGTTTTTTATCACTTCAAATATCTTGGTGTTGTCGGAGCAACCATGTTTACTTCTCTGTTAATAACTTTTAGTCGATGTTTGCTCTCAAGGTCAGCAAAAATCACCAAAGTGGCATTAACATTGGGGTAACCACCATATTCCTCTTTGTCCTCCTCCTTATCAGACTCCTTGTCCTTTTCATTGGGCTGGCTCTCTCGAAAACTCTGAATCAGGAGCCGACACTGTCGAGTGGTATGCTTGGGAAGAATCAAATTTCCTTCTTCATCCTTTTTGGTGTGTATATGACACGTTAAATCAACCACATCATTTCCCACTTGATATTTCACTTTTTTAGGGGTCCAAGGCCTTTTAGGCTTCCCCTTGAACTTCCCTTGATTCACAATTGCTGCCTCGGCAGGACCTGCTGCCTCGGCCTTTTGTTTCTACTTCCGACTGGAGTTTCCTCCTCTGGTGTCCTGGGCGACTGATTTATTCTTGCCGCTTCGGAGTCAGTCCTCCTCTTTGTCGTTAGCGTATCGAGTGGCAATCTCCATCATCCGAGTCAGAGACATGTCTCCGGTCCGACCGAACTTCAGATTGAGCTCTCTGTAGCGAATGCCTTCTTTAAAGGCATAAAATGCTTGGTGCTCTGACACATTCTCCACTATGTGATGAAGGATAGTCCATCTCTGAATATAGTCTCTTAAAGTCTCATTCTTTTTCTACACACAATGCTGCAATTTTGTCAAACCAACAGGTCACTTGCAGGTGCCCTCAAATGTTTTGGTAAACACTTGGGCCAATTCTTCCCAACTGAAAATGCTCCGAGGGGCCAACTGATTCAACCAGGCTTTGGCAGAACCCTCAAGCATCAAAGGGAGGTGTTTCATGGCCACCTCATTGTTGCCACCACCAATGTGCATAGCCACTCGGTAATCCTCCAACCAAGTGTCAGGCTTCGACTCTCCAGTGAACTTACTGACGCCCGTCGCCAACCTGAATTTGTGAGGGATCTTGCGGCTCGGATGGCTCTTCCGAAGCACTCGGGGCCGGAAACATGCACTCTGCTTCCACTGGGTCGATCTCTATCCAAACTTTCTCTGAATGCTCTGTTCCGGTCGACCAAACCTTGTACAAGGATTGGCCTTGCATCAAACTCAGGCTCTCTTGGGTCGACTGGAGCTCTGCGGTCATTACCATACGGGCGGTCGTCGTCATAACATTAGGGCGTGTATGACGCGTCCCTCGGAGGGAAGGCACTCAACGCTGGTTGTCACGGGCATACTCATGATCAAATTCTCCATGGGCTCTCCCCAGGTACCAATCTCGATAGTGATCACGATCTTCACATCATAAAGGCGACCCAGGACTGTGTGCCAATTGAACTGTATATGCCCTCACTGACCTGCTATGGATCCTGTTCGCGACTGAGAAACGGCGGAGTTTTGCTCTCCTGCTGCCCAGAGCAGCGCTGGGATCTATTCCAAGCCTCTTTCAGCTTCTGAACGGGACGGCTAAATAGACTCTCCTATACATGCATCAGTTGTAAGATTCTGGATCGGAGTGAGGTAAACCTGGGGTTCAGGCGGAAACAATTGTCGTTGACGTCAACTGGATTCAGGGATCAGTCGACGGGCGCGTTTGTCGAGAGAATGTCGGAGGTTCTCCAAACGCGCGCGCTCAGCCAGCATGGCTAGGCGCGCAGCCACCAAGGCCCGAGCCTCGATAGTCTCCCCCATGATGGGAGTCTGGAGCGCCTCCATGTTGCGGCAGTGCAACTCTTCCCTCTGCTGCGAATTGAAAGACTGGGGCTCGTACTCATCATGGCCGTATGACGGGTCGTCACCGTCACTGTTACCGCCGTTGTGGCGAAACCCGGGTGGGCTGCGACGGGAGTCGACCATAATCGATAGCTAGACCGGTAATCACTATTGCAATTCTATTTGAGGGAGAGGCATAAGCTAACATACTTTCTCTTCTTGGATCATATGCACTTATGATTGGAACTCTAGCAATGCATAGTATAAGCAGTTTTTTTGCAATTTTATCATATTGGAAACATAGAGAGGTGGAGATATAGTTCCTCTCTCATAATAATTGCAAGTAGGAGCAGCAAGCACATGCATATTACATCTATCAAAAGCATCATGTGCAATAGTGAAAGGCAACCCATCAATATAATCCTTAATAAGCACAAACTTCTCCGATATATTGTAGTAGGGAGAATTCAAAAAGATAATAAGACTATCATGTGTGGGTGTAATAGCAATAACTTTATGTTCAACATAAGGAACTATAGCAAGTTCATCTCCATAAGCATAATTCATATTGGCATCTTGGCCACAAGCATAGCAAGCATCATCAAAAAAGGGTCATTCAAGAGAATCAACGGGGTCATAACAATCATCATAGCAATCATACTTCGGTAAGCACAAAGGAAAATTAAACAATGTATGAGTTGAAGAGTTAATCCCATAATAGTTTCCCTTTTTGTGTCAAGCGATAATCCCTAAAGTAATCACGTTGATCCAACGTTACTCCCATTAAAAAGTTGAATAGGGTTTTCTCAGGATTATCAAAGTAGTACAAAATATTTTTCACATGATGATCATCAAGGGTTTTAGGAGGTTCCCCATCTCCATGAGTAGCAACTACACCTAATTTTTTTGGTATTTCGTGTTCCATATCCATAACTAAAGATAGAGAATAACTAAGAACAACAAATAAAAATTACTTAGTGATAAAGCAAACAAGCACACACGAGAATATTCACCCCGCGCTATGACTCCCCGGCAACGGCGCCAGAAAAAGGTCTTTATAACCCGCAAGTATACAGGATCAGTTGTAGCCTCTTTCAATAAGTAAGAGTGTCGAACCCAATGAGGAGCTAAAGGTAGAACAAATATCCTCTCAAGTCCTATCTGCCACTGATACAACTCTACGCACGCTTAGTGTTTGCTTTACCTAAAACAAGTATGAAACTATAAGTACTTTGTAGGTGTGATAGGATAAGTTTGCAAGATAATAAAGAACACGTAAATATAAAGTAGGGGCTGCTTAGATAAAGATGCAAAAAAGTAAGTATTAGTAGAGAGCTTTTTTGTTACGAGAAAGTTATTTGTCCCTAGGCAATCGATAACTAGACTGGTAATCACTATTGCAATTCTATTTGAGAGAGAGGCATAAGCTAACATACTTTCTCTTCTTGGATCATATGCACTTATGATTGGAACTCTAGCAAGCATCCACCACTACTAAAGATTCATTAAGGTAAAACTCAACCATAACATTAAAGTATCAAGTCCCCTTTATCCCATACGCAAACAACCTACTTACTCGGGTCTGTGCTTCTGTCACTCACGCCACCCACCATAAGCAAATCATGAACATATTGCAAACCCTACAGCGGGGATCCCTCACGCTTGCGCGACACGGAGGGCACCATAGGACAGCACCAATAATAAAACATGCAACTCAAACCAATCACGATCATCAATTAACCCATAGGACAAAACGGATCTACTCAAACATCATAAGATAGCCATACATCATTGGGAAATAATATATAGCGTTGAGCACCATGTTTAAGTAGAGATTACAGCGGGTAAGAGAGAGGTTACACCACTGCATAGAGGGGGGAAGAGTTGGTGATGAAGGCGGTGAAGTTGTTGGTGAAGATCGCGGTGATAATGATGGCCACCCACCGTTTCTTGTATATCCGGAGATCCGTAACTCTGATTCGGGTGAATCTTTCGCCCAGATTTTTCTCATAAAATTAGCTTTCTTGCGGAAAAAGAAGGGCATCAACCGCCTTACGGGTGGCCCACGAGGGTGCCAGGCGTGCCCAGGGGGAGGGGGGGCGCCCCCTATCTCGTGGCCACCTCGGACACCGTTTCGCGTTGATTCTTCCTCCGGAAATTCCCAAATATTCCAAAATAATTCTCCGTCCGTTTTTATCCCGTTTGGACTCCGTTTGATATGGGGTTTCTGCGAAACATAAAACATGCAACAGACAGGAACTGGCATTGGGCACTGGATCAATATGTTAGTCCTAAAAATAATATAAACAGTTGCAAAAAGTATATGAAAGTTGAATAATATTGGCATGGAACAATCAAAAATTATAGATACGACGGAGACGTATCAGCATCCCCAAGCTTAATTCCTGCTCGTCCTCGAGTACGTAAATGATAAAAACATAATTTTTGATGTGGAATGCTACCTAGCATAATCGTGATCATATGTCTAATCATGGCATGAATATTAAGACACAAGTGATTCAAAGCAATAGTCTATCATTTGACATAAAAATCAATAATACTTCGAGCGTACCAATAAAGCAATCATGTCTTTTCAAAACAACAAGTCCAAAGCAAGCTTATCCCTAGAAAATCATATAGTTTTGCCATGTTTCATTTTCGTCACACATAATGCTCCCATCATGCACAACCCCGATGACAAGCCGAGCAATTGGTTCATACTTTTTAACGCGCTTCAGCTTTTTCAACCCTCACGCAATACATGAGCACAAGCCATGGATATAACACTATAGATGGAATAGAATATGATGGTGGGGGTTTATGTGGAGAAGACAAAAAGGGAGAAAGTCTCACATCGACGCGGCTAATCAACGGGCTATGGAGATGCCCATCAATTGATGTTAATGCGAGGAGTAGGGATTGCCATGCAATGGATGCACCAGACCTATAAATGTATGAAAGCTCAAACTGAAACTAAGTGGGTGTGCATCCAACTTGCTTGCTCATGAAGACCTAGGGCATTTGAGGAAGCCCATCGTTGGAATATATAAGTCAAGTTCTATAATGAAAAATTCCCACTATTATATGAAAGTGACAACATAGGAGACTCTCTATATGAAGAACATGGTGCTACTTTGAAGCACAAGTGTGGTAAAAGGATAGTAACATTGCCCCTTCTTTTCTTTTTTTTCTATTTTTCCTTTTTTGGGTGGGCTTCTTTGGCCCCCTTTTTTATTTAGGCTTCTTTGGCCTTTCCCTTTTTTTCCTTTTTTTCTTTTTTCTTCTTTTTTTTCTGGGGCAATGCTCTATAATGATGATCATCACACACTACAAAAAAATACACTTCCATGATGATACGTTTTTGTCACAGTAGGTCGCGTTTTCTGTCATGCATGTACATCCGTGACAAATTTATGAAAGAATCAAGATAGTCATACCTGTGTTGTCGTAGAAGTGTTCCATGACATTACCAAAATTATCATCACGGAAGTGTCCACTTCCATGACGATAAATCGTGTGTCACAGAAGTGCTTTCGTCAAGGGTGATCGACACGTGGCATCCACCGTAACGGAACGCCATTAAGCTATCAGGTTGGGGTTTGGATCCGATAACCCGTTAACAGCCCCGACCAATGGGGATTTTCCACGTGTAAAATCATCATTGGCTAGAGGAAACACGTGTCAGCTCATCGTTGGGACAGATGTCATCCACTCATTGGACTGAAGGCGCCTATGATACGTTGACACGTGGCACGGCCCATCGAGTTTAAATGGGCCGGCCCAACTAAGGGCCCACAAGATTTTGTGGACCATAATGGGTCGGCCCAGCTAAACGCCTACGAGATTTTGCGGACCATAATGGGCTGGCCCAGCTAAAGGCCCACAAGATTTCGCGGCCCATAATGGGCCGGCCCAGGTAAAGGCCTACAAGATTTTTGTGTGCCATAATGGGCCGGCCCAGGTAAAGGCCCACAAAATTCTTGCGGATCATAATGGGCCGGCCCAGTTAAAGGCCCACGAGATTTCGCCAAAACTAATGGGCCGGCCCAGCTATAGGCCCACAAGATTTTGAGACCCTAGTAGGCCGGCCCATTAACTGGCTGCCATGTTTTGGGCCAAATGCCGGCCCATATTTGATCCAGTCCATTAATGGCCTGCCACGTTCCGGGCCTAATAATGGCCCATATGAGATCCGGCCCATTAAAAGCCTCCCACGTTCTGGGCCAAATCACGGCCCAGATCAGGTCCGACCCTTTAAGAGGCTTCAGCCTCAATTATGTCCCATATCAGATTTGGCCCGTTAACTGGACGCTATGCTTTTGGGCCCACTTGCTAAAGGCCCATTTAGTAAATCGGCCTGATATTAGTTTCGGTCTGTTAAGGGCCCGTTTAACATTTCGGCCCTATATTAATTTCGGCCTGTTAAAAGCCCGTCATATAGTTGGGCCTAACTACGGCCCGGTTTGCATCCGGCCTGCTCGCAGCCGATATCTGATTAGGCCAAACAAGGACCGAGCCAATATTGGCCTGTTAAAAGCCTGTGATTTGATTCGCACAATCATGGGTCGGGGTCCAATTCGGGCTGTTGCCGGCCCGTGAGCTGTTCGGCACGTTTCAGGCCCAACCTACTTCTCAGCCTCCTAAAAGCCCATTGAATTTTCTTGCGAAAAGAGGGTCGGGGGTTACTCGGCCTATTAAAGGCCCGAATCTACTAGTGGGCCTGTTTGACGGGGCCCATGATGCGGATCGTACATCGTGATTGCATGACGGCCCGATTATGTACCGTAGTTTTACGATTTGGCCGCTTTACTACGAAGATAGGATATATATACAGTAAAATAACTGCAGCATCGTGAATAAGAAAAAACCTAGACTATACAATAAAGAAAGTATGGCATATTACATCCACTGGGCATCAAAGTTCGCCACTATGATAATAAAGCACAAGCAGACAGCGGATTACATACACTGGGCATCAAAGATCGCCACCAGTGCAAATAAACACACCGACAAAATAATATACAAAACCGACAGCACTTCAATAGAGTTCAAGAAAGGTTAGCCCTGCTGGCGACCTGCAGCGCAAGCACCTGAGCAAGATGATGAGATTGCGCTTGCTCAACACTTATATCTTCCTCACTCTGAAAGATAAACAAGCAGACATATGACAGGTTTTGCACATAAAAGTATCAGTGCTGACAATTCATCACATTTCTTACTAACGAATAAAGTGACACAGTTTAAAAATGCATTAACACAATATGGTATTGTTCAGGTCAAGACATGGCAGGAAATAACATTGTGAAGGAGTTGGCAGCTTCACGACACCATTGGATTACAGATCAAGAACTCATAAGTATCAATGGTTAGTGTGCTGTCAATTTATCCCATTTCAGATTGGCAAATAAGGAGACGGTTTAAATAACAGTAGAATGATATGACATTGTTCATAGTTAAGACATTGCAGAATATGACATTGTCCTGTAGTGGGTAGGTTCACCACACCACTAGATTGCGGATGAAGAACAGAAGCATACATGCAATGCACAAGAAGATCACCTGCTCTGTATAGTTTAATTTACATGGTATGAAGAAGGAACTTGGTTGTACAACTGAAAACTTAAATTGAGAAGGACAAACTTTTGTTTATGAACTACTCCCTCCGTTCCTAAATATAAGTCTTTTAGAGATTTCAATATGAACTACATACGGATGTATATAGACAAAGTTTAGAGTGTAGATTCACTCATTTTGTTCCGTATGTAGTGCATATTGAAATCTCTAGAAAGACTTATATTTAGGAACGGAGGGAGTACATAATAAACTTTAAACATGCAATTTGATGCAAACACAAAAAATAAACAGCTGTTGCATTCATGTCTAACCAAATATACACGACAAAGTTTGAAGGCTTGAGAAGGACAAATTTACATTACTGGTGAAGACAGGCTCTATAAAGCCCATGTCCATGTTGATGGGGGGGCAATTCAAGAAGTTTACCACAGAATCTTCTTCATAAGCATTGCCTTTATTCTACATTTTGTTAATAGTATATATAGATGTGATAATATATGAAAAAATGGAGAATATTTAAGATAAGATGAAGAGCGATGCTACATAACCAAGTAGCTATAAATGTATGTGCAGCGATACAGGCAAAAGGCACAAGCCAAGAGCAATGCACAGCTAAACTTCTTCAGTACCAACCTTATGGTAAGAGTAAATATAGATCTGATGTGTAGAAAATGGAGGGCAAAGGAAAATAAGCTGCAGAGTGATGGTACATGAACAACTACCTGTCAATATAAGTACACTGATAAAGGGCATCATGTACTTACAAGAACAATGCAGAGCTAAAAAAATTCATTGGCATTGGATATATTCTATACTAATGTAACCATTCATACAGATCAGATAATTTGGAGCGAACAATTGATAAGCAAGCTATCATGCATACTGTTGTCACATAATGAACCAGGTATGTATGCAAGTACAGTGATACAGGACAACATATTTGCGATATCTTGTCGTTCTTTTCAAACCGGAATTCTTCTTCGAGCAGATTTCCTGCAAAAAAGATCTGTAAAGCACATGCAGAAAAGTAGAAGTTCAAATTATCATGTGATTTCATAGACAGTACCTCATCCTAGGAATGAGACCAGTGCATAACAAGGTTTTTCCATTCAATGTCTTCTAAATTTAGCACAGGAGACTTCACTGGAAATTCGTTTATAGACTTGCCATCAAAGTGTGATTTCCTCAGGTAACACCGATACTGCTGCAATGCTTCCTTGAAAAGCACAAGCAAGCTTTGCTCATCATGACTATCCAGATTGACCCTCGCCTAGTTACAACAATGTAATGTAAATCATTGATGTGTTCGATCAGCAGAAAACAGGAAAATAATAACCATGAACAACAGCACTTACACGTAAGTTGGACAGTAAGATGTGAAAATGGTGTTTGTCTTCACTATAATCTTCCCATGATGGGAATATATGCATGTAGTCCCTAACAACATTGAAAGCATTGTCTTTTAAACTGGGAATAAATGGAATGGGGTTCCAATCTGCAGGAATTGGCCGTCTCTGCAGTTAGGATAGGTCTTCGGCCGGTGGACTTGCTGTACTTTTTGCTGGAGTGGGATTTTTCTGTCGTACTGCTGGTGCTATGGCAAATGAAATCGGTATACCTTTTGCTGGAGTGTAGGTCCTGTGTGGTGGGGCTAGTGGTGTGGCCAGTGAAGTATGGGTACAGTCTGCTGGAGTCGGTCCTACGTTTTGTGTCACTGGTTGTATAGCAATTATAAGTGGGGCGCTATCTGATTTCTCCGGCACCACCACGTTTTCCAAGGACTTTGCTGGTGCTCCTTCAGGTTCGTTAATCACCCTCTTCCTTTTTGATGTCTGATGCACAAGAATAGCATTTGAGTGGAAAAACATGGTATGATGACAGATGGAATATGTATTGATAATGGATGGGCATGGCATCTCGAGTTATATGATGAGTAAACTAAGCAGATGGTGGTGCAACAAAGTAGAAGAAATGCAAGACAACATATGCAAGATACGTGCAATCAATAAAACCTTGCCAAATTAGAATAGGCACCTTGATGGGTGAACAGGACATGCCATCTGCCTTTGACTCCTCGAGGTTAGAATAGTCATTAGGATGATATTCTGAACAAGAATCAATAGGTGGGGAGCGTATGAGTTTCATTGCTTCCAGAATGGCACTCAATGCCTTGGTGCCAATTTTGTAAGTCATTGCAGTGTTCCACAATATTCTTCTGATGTGCGGATTCTGATATTCACTGTAATTGCGTATAATATCTGAGAATCATGATAACATAAATAGTTGTGAGATTATCTTTGTAATGCAGATGATATTCTAATATAGGGGCACCCCTGTAAACACTTCTGTGCTATCACTGGATCTGATGAGAGAGCTCATGTGTGATGTAATATGGTGCGTGCATTTATATAATCTGGCACAAGTACACAAAAAATAGGCTCCAGAAGTAAGGATAGCTAGCAGATGACAGGTTCATAATATACTGTATAGAGAGTTTATTGCCAAACCATGATAACAAAGCACACAGCAACTAGGTAGATCATAGTGTACATAACAGAAGTACACCATAACCACGATATATAAATCGGGAAAGTGGAACTGGCTTGAAAATACGGTGTTGTATTGCCGCTAGTAATTGAAAGCCTATCGATCACGTACATGCCAGCTCTATTAGCTGTTGACTGCAGATGTCCCTGCGCCCCTTCCTGACAAGGAACATACTGTACGTACTAAATAAAGAATAAACAAAGAGGAAGATGTTAAAGAACAGAAGAGGAAGCATATTCTTGAGATTCCGCTTCATTGCATACAATGTTGGTTGCCCACTCATGATGAATCACATCGCCCAAAGAAATGCAATTCCATGTTGTCCCTCTATATGAGGCAATTTTGAAAAAGAGTCTAGGATCATATTCTGAACAAGAGTCAATAGGTGGGGAGCGTATGAGTTTCATTGCATCCAGAATGGCACCCAATGCCTTGGTGCCAATTTTGTGAGTCATTGCGGTGTTTAGCTTCAAGAGTGGACTGCTGCTAGTGCGACACAAAGCAGCTACACAGATCATAGTGTAGATATAACGGGAAAACCTTAAGCATCAGAGTAAAATCAGCAAAGTGGAACTTGCTGGAATATATGTGCTAGTTTGCCGGTACGGCTAGAAAGGTTTCGGATACCAGCTCTCTTCAAGTGAAGGTGCGGTACTGTTAATATTACTGTAACTCTCAAAGGCGACACAGCTCCCCGCATTTCCTTGCTGTTCTTATAGGATTCAAGTGGGCAGGCCAATACAAATCCTATTCCTATGTTTACAAGATCCTACGAATCAAAGAGGCTCAAAGTGTCCATCACAACCGACCGTATAGACCTCTACACTACAAATATCCCTGCTCATCTTAAGTACAAGGAACATGCTGTACTACTATCAAACTCCCTCCGTTCCAAAATATAAGTCTTGGTAGAGATTTCCACTATGGATCACATACAGATGTATCCAGATACATTTTAGAGTGTAGATTCACTCATTTTGCTCCATATGTAGTCCATGGTGGAATCTATACAAAGACTTGTATTTAGGAACGGAGAGAGTACATATTAAAGAAGAACGGAAGAGGAACATGGTAAAGAAGAGCAAGCAGATTTATGATAATAAAATGTTGGTTGCGCAGTGCCCACACATGATGAACCAGACCGCATTAAGAATGCAACTCCCAGCTGTCTCTCGACCATTTCAGGCGGTTGGATGAAAATCCTACATCTCCTAACCCATCTTCTTCCTCGTCTCTGATTCTTCCCATACAGAACACCGCACGGGCCGCCGGCCGGACCACCGGCCCCCATCGCCCGTGTTCCTCCGCCACCCCCACCCCCCACCCCCGCCCCAACCCCCACCCGCGTCGATTTTTCTTCGTTCGGCGAGGACCCACAACCACCCGAGTCCCTTCGTTCGCACCGGCGAACTCCGGCAACCTCTAAAAATTTTAGTCTACTGTGATTTAACTAGTGTGGAATATAAAAGGGGAAAACCATAAGCATTGGGAGTATAGTGTTGAGTGTGCCATGGCGGATCTGAAGGTGCGAACCGTACAAAGGCAACTTCGCAACCAAGACAATAAATCAAACTAAAGCAGTGGTGATCTATTTTCTTGCTGCAATAAATAAGTTGAGCGGATACGAAAGAGTACCGCCTCTGGTGCGGCGCCGTGTATGCATCTGCTGAGAATTTAACGGTGCTGAGGTAGCGATGGCTGTCGGCGGCGTGGAACCAGATCTAGGAGGGTAGACGGTGGCGGCGGGGTGCGGTGGACGAGACGGTCGTAAGAGCGGCGCCGGCAAGGTGGACGACAGCGGGGATGAAGCGAGAGGACGGGATGCAAGGATCCCGGTCCGGAGCCGTGGATGAGAGAGGTCGATCTCTTGTAATGGACGGCAGTGTCGACGTATCAGCTCCGGCATGGTGGAGGAGGACGGCGGTGGATGGGGTGGCGGGCGGCGGCGGATGGAGGAGGGTGGGGTGGAGAGGGTGTTTTGGCGCCCACGGAGTACGGATGGGGAAAAGGGAGGTAGAGAGGAAGGGGGGAAACATGTATTCAGGGCGCGCTTGTCTCAAATGCGAGGAAATTTACAAAATTAGCCCCCATTTCAAATTTCTACTACATCACAGCAACATTAGTCGGTTGGGGATAGGATGGTAATCTCGCATACACCGAATATTTGCCGACGAGAGTTTGTTTTCGGCGCCCACCGTGTATATGAATATGAATCAGGGAGGGAGTCGATTTCGGCCGAGGACACACTGTGTTTTGGCGCCCACCATGTATGAATCCGGGTGAGAGGCGGTTACGTCACATTTGGGTGAAATTACAAACCTACCCCTATCGAAACCTATAGAAATCCAGCAGATAGGCTTTTCATGGCAGGGATAGGCAGTAGTAATTTCCATCTCGTAGATTTTGGTTTTGGACGGTTACTGTGACTTTCCCCGCTTCGTTCAAATTTTGCACAGTGCACGTTTACGCTCGTGCCAACTCAATTCGAATCCCGTTTGTATTCTATTTTTTTCGGGTGGGATCCATTTTCAATTGGAATTACATTCTATATACATCATTTTTTATATATACTTTCAAAAGCACAACACCATTTATACATAAATATGGTTTATAAATGGCATGATCTCAGATTCATAAGGTTGTATCCATCAATTTGGATTTTCAAATATTTGAAACCACTTTATGTTGAAATCCAAAGTATGCATTCCTCGCTAACTGTCTCCAATTAATGTGTGTTTCATGCGGGGTTTTTTTTTACTTCTCAAACATGTATAATGTGTTTCACACACGCAACATATAGTGTAATCCCGTTTAGACATTAATTGCATATAAACCATGCATTGTTTGTAATTAAAGAATCTATGGATCACCAATATTGATAAACTATATAACATTACACGTGTGCCCAAATTCAAATGAATATGCATGTTTGATACACCAATTTGCGTTATGATATTATCGATGTCGTGATCTCCAGTTTAAATATTTGAATCCCCTTTAATCCAGATATTCGTCTCATATAGCTATCACTCATGCTTATATAGGACTATCTCTCTGGACCTATACGCGTTCATCGTCTCTCAGGTATCTCTCATGCTACATGTATGTCGACAATGATCTTTTATCTTCGTAACACACTGACGGTACTCTCTCCCTCGACCTTCATCACTCTATCTCTCTCTAAGTATATCTCGCTCCCTGCTATGTGTCTCTAACTATGATTCTCCATGTGGAATCTCTTTCTCTCACACAAACACAAAACTTTGTCTCCCGGGGTCTCATTTCTCTCTACTATTCCCATGTGTGCCACTCGCACACCCCTCATACAGAGATGTCTTTCGCTCCTTAGATATGAGAACCTATGACTCTTCCTCTTAAATATCTCTTTCTCACACACAAACACAAACTCTGTCTCCCAGGGTCTCATATTTCTCCATTGTTCTCTTGTATGCTGCTCACACACACTCTCTCTCCCTAGATATATCTTGTGTTCCCTCATATGTCTCTCTAGCTATCACTCTCGTTGTGAAATATCTTTCTCTCTCGCAGACACAAAACTCCGTCTCTCGGGATCTCATTTCTCTCTAATATCTGTTTGTATGTGACTCACATGCACCCTCTCTCTATCTCTCTCACACCCACACACATAACTCAGCCTTCTGATCCACTCGAATCCTATCTCTAACGCACACTAGCTAGCATCTTTATCTTTTTATTTATCTGTTTATCCATCAACCTTCTTTCTCGCCCTGACTCTTGATTCCTATCATGCACACTACATATGTTTCTCTCTACATGCAGTCAAGTGCCCTCTCACACACATATATAACTTCACCCTCTGAACCACCCAGCGGTCATCTCCAACACCCAAACTAGCGGATGTCTCTCTAGCTAGCATATCCATCTTTGTATCTATCTGTAGTTTCTCCGTCAACATTTCTTTCTCGCATGGAGTCTTGCTTCCTATCACCCACACTATATATGTCTCTCCATACATATGCATTTATAGGTTGATCTCTTTTGCACAATCATTGTGCCTCACTCCCTCTGCTCGCCATAGATGCATGCACGTTCAAGGTCTCTATCCATACGTAGTTAATTACCCTCAATCCTAACGCCACATCGAATCGTTCTCCTTTTTTGTGCACATAACTTCCGCCTGGATGGGTAAAACACACACTCACACTTAACAATCTCCTTCTAGCTACCCCCCCCCCCCTCGCGCGCCTCTCACTCTTCCCCTATATCCTGGAAACCAATAAGACCATCCCTTTGTTTAATTCCCGCCTACATGCACCATCGATATATAGTAGTCTTCCTTGGTGTCTCTCGAACAAACACGTTCTCTAGATATCGACTCCTCTCACGTGCACACACCTTCTCTTCCCTCTCTACGGGCATTTTCTCTCTCGCACCCCATCGTTGGTGGCCTCTGCCATACACATCACCTCTCTATGATGAAGCCATGCACACTTACACACACGCACGCACACCCCCCCACACACACACACACACTAAGACTCCATCTCTCTCTCTCTCTCACACACACACACACCACACACACACACACTAAGACTCCATCTCACACACACATGCTCCAGGCGGAGCATTTGTTCCAACCACCCTTCATCCAACCTTACACGTATGATAAACAATCACCTTTATTTACTTGCATAACATGGACAAATTCCACTTTACTTAAGTAGTCAGCAAACTTATCATCTGTACCCTTATAAAAAAACGAGTTGGCGATGATGGTGTGCCTGCCATCTTGTAATACATACCGTATGATCTATATCTGATGGACAGAAAGCAAACTATGATAATTTTACCAAAGATACCCGCACCTCTCTCCACATCATTATCTCCCACAACCTCATTTCTCAGCAATTAAAAAAGGAATAAGTCTCTGGAACAATCTAGCATGCATGGTGGCCGCTGCCGCCTGCCGGTGCCGTCCATCCCCATGCCTCCGCCCATTCCGACCACCAGTCACCACCACGCTCCACTCCTCCTCACCTTATCTCTCATCTTTCATTTTTTTTCGATGACATTCTCAAGATACCAGTTTTCCGATAAAATTCTCGAGATATCATTAGTTTTTATACATGGGATTACTCCTGCATGGGTCAATCACAACAGGTGTTCTGTAAAAAAATGCATATTGATGTTCCGTCCAATGCACGAGAATCTTGCTTGTAATTATTTAACGCAAATCATGAGCAGGAAGTGACATTTTTTTGACACAACCACGTTAACATGGCCACGTAAATCACTAGCTAAAGTAAATACCATTATACTTATATCCCGATGCAAAAGGTTGAGTACATGTCCGAAGAGTAGAGTCGCACACACGCACTCTGTCTCTCAGAATCTCTCACACACACACACCAGTTACGTGACGCCCACTTAAGTAGACACGTATGTTACAATTTGTGCACCCGCGGGTACATGTGATGCTACGCATTTATTTAAGCCGGAAGGCGAACCCAAACAGTAGCTGCATTCATTCCCCTCCCGCGGCCTCTTCTCTGGTCGTTGTCGCCCGGTAGCCATGGCCCGGCCGAAGGTAACAACATACGCCATACTCCCATCGGAGCGGCGTTTTAATATGGAAATTTTAGTGGTCATGCATGCATCTTTTTGTGCTAGCACTCCTATATAAGGGTTGACCGGTCGCTTCCCGCGGACATGCGCAGGCGGTGGAAGAGGAAGGAGAAGGGAAGCGGGCTGTGGAGTAACGTTTTTTAACACAATTTCTTAGGAAACTGAGTGCAATAATTGAGTAGTTTTGCAAACTACCAGTACTATACCTGAAATGGTTCAAAACCTATACACCCTTGCCAGCACGCGCTTCCCGTGTGAAATGGTCAGCGTCGCCCTGGAGCGCCAGTGCCACATTAATGCCCGGCCAGAGCAGAGGCGACCTCTCACTGGCGCCAGCTTTGAAGTGGTGCGACGGCCGAGAGAGCGCCGCTTCCCGGTGCACGCGACTGCTCCGCATCGAGACTGGCCATAGGTCCTGTTTGGATCCATGGGTTAGAGTTAGTTTGAGCTAGTTGGGGCTCAAATAGCCCTAAAGTATCCAAGCATGAGGGTTTAAATTGGAGCAAGTTGCACCGAACCCACCAAAAAAAACTATCCCACCCAAGAGGTGCTAACTGGAGATAGTTCTCATTGGGACCACTAAAAAATCACTTTTCTCCCTCCATCAAGTGCATTTACTGTCAATCTAACCCTGTCACTCAAACACCTCTTTGGCTACATGAACTTCAGGCTTAGTCATGAGTTAGTCTAACCTCTAGCTAAGTTAGAGTATCAAACAGGAGCAGTATAGGACATGCAAGTTGCTCAAAGCATACAGGAAAATTTGTATGTGAAAGGATTTTTTTTCTTTTTGAAAACGGAACATGAAAGGATTTTTTTTAGAATGCTCTTGGCATGTCGCTAACATGTGATGAGTTAAGACCTCAATAGATGGCAAAAACGCCAGCCCGCCGCACTTTGATAGAGACGAGGAGGGAGAAGCAATACAGGCTGCTGGATTACTAGAGATAGGTGTCGCACGGAAGCCAAGAAATATGGTGATAGCGTGGGTTAGCCATGTACTAGTATGATGTAACTACACTGGGCTACCGTGTTTCGTACTCTTCCAGTCCACTGTGGAGATGATTGGTTAATTTTATATCGTTGAATAATATTAAATATTATGAGTGCAGACGCTCCACCACGAGGTTCCTTGCTCCTTCTCAGTCATCCGGAATCTATGTTCTTCCAGTCTATTTTTTTATGTGAGCTTTGTTCATCCTTTTTCCAACACGCGAGACATCTAGCATCAAGGTGCATGTGTTATGCAAGGATCGTTCCATCTATATGAAGAACACGTGGGACTGGAACTACGAGACGGACATGTACCCAGGAGTGGACGTACGAACCTGAGTAATGTAATGCAGTAAGTGAAGTAGAGAGGCACAAATGGTATGAACATGCGTGGCATATAGGGTGTGTTTGGTTGCGTTCTCGTCTCAGCATAATTGTTCCCTCTTCATGCATGCTCAACTCAACACCCCTCTTCATGCATGCTCAACTCAACACCCCTCTTCATGCATGCTCTCTTCATGCATGCTTCTAGTGTATTTGTGCTAAACTAGTGTGGACTCATGAACCCTCCATACACTCTACCAAACACCCAAAAGTGGGTCGAGAAGGGAACTCTTGGGCGGCATTTGTCTCTTACTACGTACTACCACTAAATGTTGTGCGTGCAATGCACGGTGATGTTATGGAGTACGTGCCTAAGTACTCTACTACTATATTAGTTGGAGGCACATATTAACTTTTATATTTGTTTACTTGTATGCCCCGAGACCTTCCAACTAGATGTGTCTTTCTCTCCAGGTCGCACTTTGTATCGTTCATACCACTAAGTACTACTACGTGTGGTCTCCGACGCAGAAGTGGAAGAAGTGGAGACGCTATACCATGCTGTTTTTTTACGCTGGGCTCTACCACGATGTTCATGTCCCACTCCTTTCACTGTAGTGTGGGACATCCAGCACGTGCCGTGTTTGGCACCCTTCGTCGTAAGAGTTGAAATGCTAGCATTCATCAGAAATAAAAAATAATTATAAATCATCAGTGATACTATTTTTTTGCGAACCAATCAGCAGTGATACTATACCACGCGTTTTCATTGCTCCTCGATATCGGAAAGAATACTTCCATTGGCCAACCTGTGGGACGTCGACCATCCTGGTCCACTTGCCATGCACGCAGAACTCCAAGGGAGAGTCACCCAGGTCATCGCGCCGCACTAACAATGACTAATGAGCTGTCAAATCACAGGCCCACTTCCCACTTTGAAGTTGCTCGGACGAAGGAACCATCATGACTTCGTTGAATTCCGCTTCTTGAAGAAAACTACTGTACCAACAGTACTGCTAGCTACAGTAGTTACTCCAATAGAGGCCTCCTTTCGTTCATAGGATATGAATTTTATAGGAATATGAAAATCATAGTAAGTGAGATGACATGCATCTCAATTCCTATAGAGAAAGAGATGCCATTTGATGCATAGGATAGGAATTTTTCCATTTAGTCGAGGCTAATGTACTGGTAATTTGCTCTAAAAACTACAGTAGTAACTAGTAGTACTGGTACATGCTCGTACTCAGACACAGACACACACACTAACTACTAGTACTACTACTTCTCACATGCTAGCCAGACGCCGTCGTTCTCCTTCCCGGCTTTGTCGGCGACACCCCACCGTGCTTGGATCTCCACCGACCTCTCCGCAGCAGCGCGTGCATCCTTTTCTTTCTTCCAGTGGCGGGCCTCTCTTTTCTTGAGTGCTTTCTGACATTTCCGCTCCCTCTGTGCGGCTTTGGCTGCCTCTTGCTCTACCGCCCATTCAGCCTTGGCATCTTCAAATTCCTCCCACAGAGTTGTGAGGTCACGAGCGGCGATGAACTCGGCACAGCGGGATGCCATCGCTTCCCTACCATTTTGTGTGCGGTCGTGGGCAGCGAGGAACTCAGCGCGGCGGGATGCCATCGCTGCCTTACCAGTTAGTGTGCAGCGCGGTGGCATGAACAATGCTTGGTCAGAGCTCTGGGGTGGAGTGGCCGAACAACCGTATAGTGCATTGGTTTGTCAAGAGCTCAAGGACAGAAGACGAAGCAAATTTGGATTCCCCTTCAATCCTGGTCATTTATTACCGAGTAAAATGCATTGGCGGTCATCGAATTTGTCTTATAGCTCACTTTGATCATTGTATACGAGATATGGTGATTATACAATCACTAGCTCAGCGTATAGCTCCGTATTTGTCTGGTTGACTAGTCAAACAGTCCGCATGTGCCTCATTAGCTCTTGTTCTTTATCTATCTACGCGGGCCTACCTGTCAATGGAGAAAGAAATACTGTAAAAACCAAAATTATGTGTATGTAGGGAATCAAACCACGGACTCGTCGCTGCAACGCACCCTGGTCAGCCAAATGAAAATGAAATACTTCGCGTCAGACACTCACGCTCATGCTATCAAAGCATGCTAATGCATGCACGTCGCCCTCTAAATCAAAGTCCTGCTCATGGGCAACACAAACGGGGAGCCCATCGCCTACGCGCCCCGGCGGTGCCTGACATTACTGTTTAGATGTTTGATGGAGGCTACGCAAACGCCGAGCATGTATTCACCTGGCTCAACACCAACGGTCATACTCGGACCGCCTTGCTCATGTATATCGTCCATCACAACAACAATCTATAAAACAGCCTAGCTAGAGAGGGTACTATGGTAGTATGGTACAGAGTATGTACTATCGTGAGCGACTGATCTTAGTGCCACTGCACACCGAAACCCCTTCCATCGCTAGCGCGCGCTTCCCGCCTAAAACGGTCACCGTCTCTCCAAAATGTCAATGCCGCATTCACCGGACTTAACTGCAGGTGCAATTGGTGTGTCACTGACATGCGGGCCAGATGCCCGTTGGCCCACATGTTAGTAACCCAACGCGTCTGTAGTTAAGTCACTGAAGCAACGTCCGCATTCACGCCTGATGTACCTACTCCGGCGCCAGTTGTCCATCCGTTTGCCGCGGCTCATCGCCATTCGCCCGCTATATTAACTTGAGCCCCAGCTCCCAGCCATAGCCAAAGACCCACACTTATTCTCCTCCGGTCCCTTCCTTCTGTCGGCACTACTCCAACCATGGCCTCCTGGCACTCCGAAGCTCTCTTGGACGTACTGCCGCAGGAGCAGACGAGGGACATTGGCGGCTCCGCTACGGGCGTGCTCCAAAGCTCTCTTCGACGTACTGTCATAGGAGCAAACGAAGGAGATCGCCGGCACCCCCCCCCCCCCCGGCCTCCCTCCGCCGCCATGACCACGAAGCCGGCGCGCGTGCGCGGGCGCAGCCGGCAGCGAGGAAGAGTAGTACACAATAGGTCGCCACCGCTCTAGTCCCGGGAAGGCCACCGCTACTCCACTCAGTCGAAGCCAAGCTTGGTGGGGTAAACATCGGCGGCCGATTAGCCGCTTGACGGCAACGTGGAGGCAGAAATCTTCAGAACCTTGTCCTCCGGAGGAGGAGGTTATTGAGGCGGATGAGGAGGAGGCAAAGGCAATGGTCGGCTTTCTCGGGTTCATGGCCGGACATGGTGGTCGGGCGCCGACGATCGTTTAGATTAGGTTTACAGTAGGTTTTAGTACGGTTTGTGCGAAATATGTAATGAATTTCGTCCATTTTGTAGGAAAAGTTTTCGAAATGTAATGAATTTCATCCGGTTAATTTGAAATTTGCTTTGTTTGCATGAATTTCATCCGGTTAGATCATATAGATGCCGGTGTAAATTTGTGGGCCAGCGCTGGAGATACCCTAACTATCATGCTATAATCGCTAACAGTCCTCCATTTTTATCTTGCTTACATAAAAACAGAGCAAGTGGACAGCATTGTAGCACGTCATATCACTCGAACTAGCCCACCTAACGATAGGGAAAGCACTGACCTCGTCATTTTATCGATCGATCGCGCGAAAATGTTACGCTTCGCAAAATCTAAAGGAAAAGGCGGCACACTTACGACTCGTACGTGTCGCAGCCCCGACAGTCCGACTAGCACGCCGCTCACCACAGGGGACACGCATTGTCTTGCAATTTCATTCACATGTGGGACTGTAATTGAATAAACCGGCGATAGCCGAAATCTAATCGCTCGGTGGGTGTCGGCTGAGAAGAGAGAAACGGGGGAGGGAGAAGAGATTGCCCGCTCGCCGCGCACGGACTCCAAGAAATATATGGTGATAATGTGAGGTGGGCCATGCTAGAGTCCGGACTACTTCCGGAGCCCGCTCTGACCCCCTTGGCCCCTCAAGACATCAGCTGCTCGTCGCATGCATAGCAAGTAGTCCCCGCTTATGTGGAGGAGAGAGAGGCATTAACAAAGTCAAGGAGTAACAGTGGAGACAATAGCTTTCATAAAAAATAAACAATGAATACTCGTTGCTCGTCCTCTATAAATGAAAGAATACTTTCATTCACCGACATGTGGGACATCGACCATCCTGGTCCACCTGCCATGCACAAAATTATCCTGGTCTACCCCAGTCGTATCGCAGGACCAACCTTTCCCACTGTAAGTTGTTCGGACGAAGGAACCATCATGACTTCGTTGAATTCCGCTTCTTCAAGAAAACTTACTCTACCCGCAATACTGCTACCACACGCGAAGACTGGACGGCACTGTACCACGGCATATCACTGAAACCCACTAGGCGAAACTAGCCAGCCTAGGTCATCTATTTTGGAACGGAGGGAGTACGTCTTTGCATTGCTATGATTTTGTGTTGCACATTCTCTGTACTTTTGCTACGATTTTCCTACCCTATGAACCAAATGAGGCATGAATGTATCTGTGTCGACTATTTTCTGATCGATCGCTAAGCCTACAATTTTAGGAGCTAGGGCTATTGGTCGATCGACGAGGGATAAGTATAAGCGTACCACGAGCTCATCAGCCCCAACGTTTCTCTTCGGAGAGTGTTTTGCAAGTACTATAGCTCGCACAGTAGCTAGCCTACTAACAGCAAGAATCATCAAACAAGCCCTGCTGATATGATAAACAGTTCAAAGTTACATCTAAGCATGCCATATATTACATCAAAAGCTGGTGAGGATACATCTGTTTCCATAACTCGGAGAGGGTTCGCATGATTCATCGCATGATTCACTATCAAACAAAAGTAGCAAGATCCGCCCACACAAGATAGTGCACTAGCCCTAAGATGGTTTGATAACACGCATCATTCTGGTAACTAAACACAGGGCAATGCAAACTACCCTGAAGGATTAGCACGACCAACTATTTCTTGTCATCGATCTCTCGGGCAATGACCACAGCAT
The DNA here is from genome assembly GCF_018294505.1 of Triticum aestivum. NCBI lineage: Eukaryota > Viridiplantae > Streptophyta > Magnoliopsida > Poales > Poaceae > Triticum > Triticum aestivum. Next base: position 528,467,107 of record NC_057810.1, on the reverse strand, counting down.
GGACAGCGGCATGGGAATCGATTTCTGGGGCGATGTCCACAGGACTAACCGCGACATCGGAATCAATCTCTGGGGCAATGTCCACAGGATGGACAGCGGCATCGGAATCGATCTCCGAGGCGATGCCAACAGGACGGGCCACGACATCGGAATCATCAAGGACGTCCATCGGCACCTGCACAACCCTAACATATTAGCAAGCACATTGCAAATAATCAAAAACCACAACTATGGTAATAAGCCATTATTTTTTACCTTGTGTAGCTCATCAGGGGATCTCATCCCTCTGGGGGACATCTCCTCGTCCTCGATGGGGGCCATCACCTTGCGAGGGGAATACTGCTTCTCCACGGCGACTATCTCCTCAAACTCGGTCTTGAGCCTCACATAGGTGGCAATCAGAGTTCCTGGGGTAGGCACAGTGGGGCCCTTTCTGTTCTTCCAACTTTCTTTGAGGAGTTCGTCCGCCAACGTCCTCAACTCTTTGGCCAGTGCTTGTTTCTTGGAGTTCTTCGTCTCCATGGGTTGGCCCGCCAACATGATCAACTCGTTGGTCGGTGCTCGCTTCCTGGAGATCGCTGTCTCCAGTGGGTTGTCTACCGGCAACTCTTTGCCTAGTGCTCCAGGATCCATCAATGAACTGACAAACAAAAAGCAATCGAAAGGAAACCACAATCGCAATGAAAACGGGAAAAGAATAGGATGTGAGAATCGGTCGATGCTTCACAAAAAGAAGATTCTTGGAATGAAAATATAGCAGCATAACTGATTCGCCCACCTTTCCTTCGTCGGTACAGAAGAAAAATGGCAGAAGTGAGTAGCCTGGAGTGAGGTTTTCTTCAAGAAAGGGAAGAAAGGGCTTGAACGAGCGTTCCAGTGAAATGATGGTTGCTTCGTCCAGTCCAACTTGGAGGCCACCTTAGCACTGCTGGTAAAGGTGTGGGTTTTGTGATATGATGGGTCATGACAGCCACACCGGGGTGACAGGTGAGTCTCGACTGTAGCACCTCGTTGTGATTTGGTGGATGGCACGCGGGCCCGGATGCTTTGAAATGTCCCGCATGTAGATAGAGCGGCTAGTCATATAGGAGTGCTCAATATTGTGCACCGCGACCAAGGCGGAGAGGAAAACGAGAGAACTACGTAATTAATGCATGAGTTTAATTAGGGTAGTTTTGTAAAGTAGTACGAGATACATTTCTCCAATCGCAAAATGCCATATAAACCGGAAGGGAGGGAGTACTGCACGGCTGCACGCGGTGTAGTCTAGTCACTTGTTGAAATCTCTAGGAAGGCAAATACTCATTTCTGGTTTACAGGGCTATACTACTTTGTAGGATCGGAAGTATGTCTAGAGGGGGTGATTAGACTACTTGACCAATTAAAAACTTAACCTTTTCCCAATTTTAGTCTTTGGCAGATTTTAGCTATCTTTGCACAAGTCAAGCAATCTTCACACAATTCAAGCAAGCATGCAGAGAGTATATGAGCAGCGGAAAGTAAAGCATGCAACTTGCAAGGATGTAAAGGGAAGGGTTTGGAGAATTCAAACGCAATTTGGAGACACGGTGATTTTTGAGCCGTGGTTCTGATAGGTGGTGCTATCGTACATCCACGTTGATGGAGACTTCAACCCACGAAGGGTAACGGTTGCGCGAGTCCACGGAGGGCTCCACCCACGAAGGGTCCACGAAGAAGCAACCTTGTCTATCCCACCATGGTCGTCGCCCACGAAGGACTTGCCTCACTCGCGGTAGATCTTCACGAAGTAGGCGATCTCCCTGCCCTTACAAACTCCTTGGTTCAACTCCACAATCTTGTCGGAGGCTCCCAAGTGACACCTAGCCAATCTAGGAGACACCACTCTCCAAGAAGTAACAAATGGTGTGTTGATGATGAACTCCTTGCTCTTGTGCTTCAAATGATAGTCTCCCCAACACTCAACTCTCTCTCACAGGATTTAGATCTGGTGGAAAGAAGATTTGAGTGGAAAGCAACTTGGGGAAGGCTAGAGATCAAGATTCATATGGTAGGAATGGAATATCTTGGCCTCAACACATGAGTAGGTGGTTCTCTCTCAGAAATGGTAAGTTGGAAGTGTAGGTTTGTTCTGATGGCTCTCTCCACGAACGAAGAGGAGGTGGAGGGCTATATATAGCCTCCACATAAAATCTAACCGTTACACACAATTTACCAATCTCGGTGGGGACCGAATCAACAAACTCGGTCAGACCAATTTAGTAAACCTAGTGACCGTTAGTGATTTTGGTGGGACCGACATGCAACTCGGTAGGACCGATATGGTTAGGGTTAGGGCATAACGTAATCTCGGTGAGACCGATTACACAAACTCGGTGAGACCGATTTTGGTAATAAGCTAACCAGAGAGTTGGTCAGGTAAACTCGGTGGGACCAATTCGCTCTTTTCGATGGGACCGAAATGTTACGAAGAGGAAACAGAGAGTTTACATTGCAATCTCGGTGGGACCGATCGCTCACTTCGGTTAGACCGAAACGTTACGAAGGGAAACAGAGAGATTACAATCCCATCTCGGTGAGACCGAGATCCCTATCGGTGAGACCGATTTGCCTAGGGTTTGTGGCAGTGGCTATGACATCTGAACTCGGTGGCGCCGGATAGAAAGAATCGGTGGGGCCGAGTTTGACTTTAGGTTTAGGTCATATGTGGATATGAGAAAGTAGTTGAGGGTTTTTGGAGCATATCACTAAGCACTTGAAGCAAGAAACTCATTAAGCAACACCTCATCCCTCCTTGATAGTATTGGCTTTTCCTATAGACTCAATGTGATCTTGGATCACTAAAATGTAAAATGTAGAGTCTTGAGCTTTTGAGCTTGAGCCAATCCTTTTATCCTTAGAATTTTGAGGGATCCACTTTCCTCATCCATGCCATGCCATTCATTGAGCTTTTCCTGAAATGTTTGTCTTGGAAAGATGTTAGCTTAATGAGCTATATGTTGTTCGGAATTACCAAAATCACCTAGGGATAGTTGCACTTTCAATATCCCCCTTTTTGGTAATTGATGACAACATATAGATCAAAGCTTCAACAAATGATAATGAGATTGAAAAACATCGTTGCTTTGAGAAGTATGTGATAAGCAAGAGCTCCCCCTAAATTTGTGCATAGTTTAAGATTTCCTTTGGACTGCAAATGCACAAGGAGTTAGGCTCATGGGTTACTCTTCCAAGTCACATACATCTTGGTGGAGCGCTCAAAATATTAAAGATTGAATACATGCAGTCATCACAAAGCAAAGTGAATGATCATATAAAGATAAATAGGATATTGTCATGTAACAAGCATTAAGGTAGCATATGATCAAACACATGATCGTCAGTGTATCACACAGACAAAGTAGTAACTCAAGCAAGCAAAAGCAAATAAAGTTCAACCACAAAGACAAGAGAGAACAAAAGAAAACTCTCTCTCTCTCTCGAAGCCTATGATCTATACATTTTTCTCCCCCTTTGGCAACAAGTTACCAAAAAGTTCCTAGAAAATGCATAGTACTATTTTGTCTCTCAGGCTTGGTCTTCATGTGGTGGTGTAGATATGACTCCAAGGACGAAGGCTTCAGTTGATGTGGATGGAGCTGGAGGAGTTGGTGCTGGAGCTGGTTGCACTGGAGCTATAGCTGGTGCAGATGAAGTGGCTCTGGTGTCTGTCACTGGCTCTGCAACTGATCTCTAAGCTCGAGGCGCTCTAGCAAATGCATCAGTGGTTGTCTTGCCCTTCCTCTCTTGCATATCATCCTGAAGCTGCTCCACAATAGACTGGATTTCAGTTACTTTCACATCTAAGTCATAGAACTTTTGTTCCATGATTCTTTCCAGGATCTCCTGGTTTTGAGTTAGGGTGGCCAACCCTTTCTCAATCCTCAGAGTTGATGCTATTAAGTAACCGAGCTGGTCCTGCTTGCTCTTCAAAAAGTACTCAGATGCCTCATCAATTGTTGGCATCTTGGCAGCCTTCTCCTTCTTTGCCTTCTCCTTCTTCTCTCGTGCTTGCACTGAAGATGGTTCATTTTCATTCATGACTACTTGATTGTCCTCAAAATCTGGAAAGATAGCAAAGTGTTCCTTGTCCAACAAGTATTTTCCTGTGCCCATCTTAGAGTTGATCAGCTCCTGGATCTGTGGGGCATACCCACAGCTTCTCTTCTGGTCTGCTGATGTCCTCTTGATAGTCTCAACTATGAGGCTCATGACCTTGAACTTCTGTGGCACATCAAATATGTGTAGCAAGTTTATTGCATGGCCTCTGGTCATGTTGTGGTCACCTGACTTGGGCAAGAGAGTGTGCCTTAGGATCCAGTTGATCGTTGGCAGTCCTGACAGAAGGAAATGGACAGACCCAAACTTGAAAGTCTCAAGAGCTTTATCTGGGATCTCCTTGTGCATGTGTGACATTGAGTTGTGATCCATTTTCTTCTTGGACTAGACATCCAATTCATCAGCTTTCTCGCCTGGTGCATTGATCAGTTTTTCCCATTCTTCAATTGTGGATTGGTACCTTGTACCTTCAGACATCCAGACTATTCTGCATCAAGATAAAAATGAGTTGTGGAGTAGAATTGCATTACGAGCTCATCATTCCAGTTGGTGAACTTCTGTCCAACAAAGTCATCAACTCCACAACCCTTGAAGCTGTCAAACACACCTGGGTAGTGTTCCTCATTGGCCTTCATGTATTTCCAGTCCACCCACCTCATGTCACAAACTATGGGTTTCTTGTCTAGCAGCACAGTCTCATAGAAATCCTGTTGTTCCTTAGTGTGGAACCTGTAGTCAACAGCAGTCCTTCTCCTGATTGCATAAGGATCAGACAATCTCCACTGTCTGTGCCCTGCATCCTTCCTCACCTTCATGTTCTCAGCCATTGGATGAGCATCATTGTGGTCTAGAATCTTAGGTTTCAGCTTCCTCAAAACTTGTCCTTCATCTTCTTCTTCTTTAGCAACTTCAGGCACTGGGACCTTTTTCTTCTCAGCAGCTGGTATACTCCTGGTATTCCTTTTGGGTGCAGGCTTTGGCTTGGAGGCAGCTTTGGGTGCTTCTTTGGGCTTTGATGATGCAGCCATTGACCTTATAGCATCACCCATAAGCTTTTGTGCCTTGGGTGCTGGAGCAGCAGCCTCTTCTTCCTCTTCCTCTTCCATCATGGAAGGCTGTCCAACAACTCTGGCCATGGCCTTTTTGACTCTTTCCTTCCTCTTCTTCCCTTCTGCAGCAGCCTCTTTGGTATCAGATTTCTCAGATTCTTGAGTTGATCCTCTGACTTTCAGCATAGGTGTCCTCTTGGCAGGGACCTTCCTTTTTAGTCCTAGCTTTGTGGCTGCAGCTGAGCCATACTCCTTCTTGAGCACTATCTTCTTGGAAGTGGCCTCATCTTCAGCTGCCACATAGTCTTCATCCTCAGAGTATGAGGTTCTCTTCCTTCTGGCCCTCGTGGAAGCTTTGGGCAAGTTTCTTGGGGTGCTCCTGCTGCCCTCGTCTGAGGTGCTAGAGGGACTAGTGCCCTCACTCATGTGAACCTGCTCCTCTTCCCTGTTCTGGCTATCACTTTGGTCTGACATGTTGCAAGCTTTGACTGCTGACCCTGTGAATAGATGTAGTTGAGATAGAATGGATGAGCATCACAAAATGCAAAGGTTTTTGCAAAACAATGATTCAAAAAATTAGTTTTAGTTTTCCACAGAAAGCATTTCGGATCAACCGATTTGCAAACTCGGTTATACCAAAGCAGCTTTTGGAACCTAAACTAGTGAACTCGGTCAGACCGAGTCACAGTTCGGTGGCACTGAGACTGCTAGGGTTTCACAGAGTTCTGAACTCGTCACACCGATTTGCAATTCTCGGTCAGACCGAGAATCACTTGTGCAATGGCCTTAGCCAAATCGGTGGAACCGATTTTTTCAACTCGGTGGGTCCGAGATGGTTTCGGCGGAAACCTAACCCTAAATTTTCAATTCACATCTAATCTAAGGATTTTTTTTTTGATTGGATAGAATTGTTTCAATCGTGGCAAGAATCATGATGAACACAATGTGCTAGGAATCGGACGGGGATAGCAGTGTGATCGAGTCCATACCCTAGTTTGGCGATGAACTCGCTACGGCGGCAATGACGGGGTTGAATTCCGTCGACGGCGGCGGAGAACAGCGACTGGAGGCGACTGGCGATGAGGACGACGATCCGGAGACCCTAGAGGCAGAGCGAGCTATGCGCGAGCGAAGGGGCTTGGAGAAAGTTTCCAAATTTTTGCCCGTGAGTATATATAACCCGACCCTGTCGGTGTGACCGAGTGGAACAACTCAGTGGCACCGAGATGCATAACTGTTGACAGTTACAGCAACTCGGTGAGACCGAAAAGTTCAAATCGGTTGCACCGAGATTGAAAACCTAGATCGACTTAGTGATCTCGGTATGACCGAAATGGAAGAATCGGTCAGACCAAAACGCACAAAGAAGTTTTGGAAGTTTAAGTCTATGACGAATCGGGGACTCCGAGTGCTCCTCACACGGAGTGGTTCGAATCTGACTTGATCAAATTTTGTGATGTAGCATGAATAGAGTTTGAGACAAGAAAAGCATAGATAGCTAGAGAAGGTTCTTAGGCATTCTTGTTCATCCACTTGGCAAAAGAAAAAGAAGCCAATCAATCAAAGCAACAAGTGGATGTCCTCGAATGAGTTAAATATGCAACCAACATGCTCACACAATAAAATGGCAAATGAAATATGTGGCAAAGCATGCACAACCAATTCTAGCATCTATCAAACAATTGGCGATGACTAGGTCATCTATATATGAGTATATTGACTTAGGAGTCAAATGAGAACATTTGATCATAGGTCATACTCATCGTTTAAGCTCAAGTGGGGTTACCACTTTTACATAATGCATTGATGTGTTCACACCATTAGAGTTGCTTTGACTCAATTCTTAGAGTTAAGCTCCCCCTAGATGTGAGATCCCCCCTAAGAGGGATGAACTAACCTTGGGTTTTGTCGATGATGACTTCATGTAGGTGTTGAAGATGTGGATGCTCAATGTTGATGAAGATCATTTGGAGCAATCCTTTGGAGTGAGTTGCACTTTCAATACCTACACGGGTTAGTCCCACAAGGAACAAACAAGTATATCCATAGACATAGAGTGATGCACACACAAGATGATGTCCATGAAAGCATTAGGTTACCTTGTCCCTTGCCTTACCAACATGAGGGTTTGTGACTCCTTGAACTAGTGCAAGATGTGGAAGTTGATTGCACTTGTTGTTGCCAAAAAGATATGAGTGAAGTATGTTGGCGGAGTCACCCTCAAGAACTCTCTAGTTCTTCTTCTTCGGGATCCACATCATCTTGATGGGAATCCTTGGAGTTGTAGTCGTACTTGATGAAGTAGAACTTGACGTAGTCTTGGGAACCCACTTGACCAAGGCCTTAGGAGCTTCTTCAAATGCATCAATCTCCTCTTGAAGCTTGTCCTTGCCTTTTTGCTTGTGGTCTTGTGGTGGAAGATCATCTTGAGCTTGTGTCCCCTTGAAGGAAGTAGGATCATACTTCTCTTGCTGAGGAACAAACTTCGTCTTGGGGTATTGATCTTCTTCCCACTCAACTCCATTGGCATTGAACTTTCGTTCAAAACCAACACCTTGATTCTTCCGGTGCCTTCCTTGCTTGCGTACAATTTCCTCGAATTGCTTACTCCCGGCAAGGCTCTTGTAAACACCTTTCTCTATGATTCCCTTCAATAAGCTATTTTCTTGCTCAAGTGTAACTTGGCTAAGAGAATCATTAGTGGAATCAAGAGAACTACTAGAAGCAACAATATTGGATTTAGCATGATTATTATTACAACTAGAGGAAGAATCCTTCTTGTTTTTGTTACTAGACTTGACTTGAGGCATGTAAGTAGATAAGAGTAAACGCTTGGCAATGTAAGAAGAACTTTTCTTCCGAAGATCATCATTGATTGCCTTTAAGAACTCATGCTCTTGCTCAAGATTGAGCTTTTCAAAGCGTAACTTCTCATGAGTCCTTAAAAGTTCTCGATGATCTTCTAAGATAGTTTCATGAGCTAACTTAAGAGTGTTTAGTTCTTTAGTTAGGAGCTCAATTTTCTCCTTATCATTGTCATTCGTTTTATCTTGATTAGCATGATCAATTGACGTTTCATCATAGTATTCATCACTAGAGTTGTCAATAAGTAAATCATCATCACCTAACAAGTCATCTTCATCACTATTGAAATCAACATACTCGGGGTGTGTTACCTTAAGGCCTTTAGCCATGAAGCATATTCCAATTCCTTCATTTGGTGAATCAAATATGTCGTAGGAGTTGGTTGACACAAGTGCTAGACCGGCAACACCTTCATCTTGAGTATGTTCGGAGTCAGAGTGATATCTTCTCTCGGAGTGATGTTCAGAGTCGGAACCGGATACCCATTCAACAACATGAGCTTGATGTCTTCGCTTTGTGTAGCTCTTTGATGACTTGTCCTTCCTTTCCGAATCCTTGCTTCTCCGGGATGTTCTTCGTTCATAACGATCATCTCTACTCCTCCTCTCTCTTGGCGGTGATTCTTCTCTTCTACTTCTTCTCTTTGGAGAATCTTCTATTCTTTTGTAGGGTGTCGTACACTCATTGGAATAGTGTCTGGGTCTCCCACAATTGTAGCAATTGCGCTCTCGACTGTAAGATCTTTTGTCATTGTAGGACCTTGACTTGGAGCTTCTTCCTTTGCTTCTACTCTTGTAGAATTTGTTGAAGTTCTTCACCATTAAGCTCAATTCTTCATTGAAGGTTTGTTTCTCATTTGATGATGTAGGAGCTTCACATGAGGCTTTGTAAGCACCACTTGACTTGTTGTGAAGTTCCTCCTTATCCTTGAGTGACATCTCATGAGCAACAATTCTTCCAGTGACTTCTGTTGGCTTGAGATTCTTGTAATTGGGCATCATTTGGATCAATGTGCACACGGTATCATATTTTCCATCCAATGCTCTTAGGATCTTCTTGATGATGAATTTGTCAGTCATCTCTTCACTTCCTAAGCCCGCAGTCTCATTTGTGATAAGAGAAAGCCTAGAGTACATTTCAGCGACACCTTCACCATCCTTCATTTTGAACTTGTCAAGTTGACTTTGGAGCACATCCAACTTGGACTCCTTGACGGAGTCAGTACCTTCATGCATATCAATCAAAGTATACCAAATTTCCTTTGCATTCTCAAGACGGCTGATTTTGTTGAATTCTTCGGGGCACAATCCGTTGAAGAGGATATCACAAGCTTGAGCATTGTATTGCAGCATCTTCAATTCTTCCGCGCTAGCTTCACGGTTTGGTTCCCTCCCATCAAAGAATTCACCTTGCAAGCCAATACACACAATAGCCCAAACGGCGGGGTTATGTCCGACAATATGCATTTTCATCTTATGCTTCCAACTAGCAAAATTAGTGCCATCAAAGTAAGGACCTCTACGGTGATAATTTCCCTCGCTAGACGCCATACTCCCCTAGGTTGTGAAACCAAGGCTATGACCACCAAAAGCTATGGAAATCAAAGCAAATGGAGACCAAGCTCTGATACCACTTGTAGGATCGGAAGTATGTCTAGAGGGGGGGTGATTAGACTACTTGACCAATTAAAAACTTAACCTTTTCCCAATTTTAGTCTTTGGCAGATTTTAGCTATCTTAGCACAAGTCAAGCAATCTTCACACAATTCAAGCAAGCATGCAAAGAGTATATGAGCAGCGGAAAGTAAAGCATGCAACTTGCAAGAATGTAAAGGGAAGGGTTTGGAGAATTCAAACGCAATTTGGAGACACGGTGATTTTTGAGTCGTGGTTCCGATAGGTGGTGCTATCGTACATCCACGTTGATGGAGACTTCAACCCACGAAGGGTAACGGTTGCGCGAGTCCACGGAGGGCTCCACCCACGAAGGGTCCACGAAGAAGCAACCTTGTCTATCCCACCATGCCCGTCGCCCACAAAGGACTTGCCTCACTAGCAGTAGATCTTCACGAAGTAGGCGATCTCCTTGCCCTTACAAACTCCTTGGTTCAACTCCACAATCTTGTCGGAGGCTCCCAAGTGACACCTAGCCAATCTAGGAGACACCACTCTCCAAGAAGTAACAAATGGTGTGTTGATGATGAACTCCTTGCTCTTGTGCTTCAAATGATAGTCTCCCCAACACTCAACTCTCTCTCACAGGATTTAGATCTGGTGGAAGAAGATTTGAGTGGAAAGCAACTTGGGGAAGGCTAGAGATCAAGATTCATATGGTAGGAATGGAATATCTTGGCCTCAACACATGAGTAGGTGGTTCTCTCTCAAAAATGGTAAGTTGGAAGTGTAGGTTTGTTCTGATGGCTCTCTCCACGAATGAAGAGGAGGTGGAGGGGTATATATAGCCTCCACACAAAATCTAACCGTTACACACAATTTACCAATCTCGGTGAGACCGAATCAACAAAGTCGGTCAGACCGATTTAGTAAACCTAGTGACCATTAGTGATTTCGGTGGGACCGACATGCAACTCGGTAGACCGATGTGGTTAGGGTTAGGGCATAACATAATCTCGGTGAGACCGATTACACAAACTCGGTGAGACCAATTTTGGTAATAAGCTAACCAGAGAGTTGGTCAGGTAAACTCGGTGGGACCGATTCGCTCTTTTCGGTTGGACCAAAACATTACGAAGAGGAAACAGAGAGTTTACATTGCAATCTCGGTGGGACCGATCGCTCACTTTGGTTAGACCAAAACGTTATGAAGGGAAACAGAGAGATTACAATCCCATCTCAGTGAGACCGAGATCCCTATCGGTGAGACCGATTTGCCTAGGGTTTGTGGCAGTGGCTATGACATCTGAACTCGGTGGCGCCGGATAGAAAGAATCGGTGGGGCCGAGTTTAACTTTAGGTTTAGGTCATATGTGGATATGAGAAAGTAGTTGAGGGTTTTTGGAGCATATCACTAAGCACTTGAAGCAAGAAACTCATTAAGCAACACCTCATCCCTCCTTGATAGTATTGGCTTTTCCTATAGACTCAATGTGATCTTGGATCACTAAAATGTAAAATGTAGAGTCTTGAGCTTTTGAGCTTGAGCCAATCCTTTTATCCTTAGAATTTTGAGGGATCCACTTTCCTCATCCATGCCATACCATTCATTGAGCTTTTCCTGAAATGTTTGTCTTGGAAAGATGTTAGCTCAATGAGCTATATGTTGTTAGGAATTACCAAAACCACCTAGGGATAGTTGCACTTTCAATGAGCCCTATAAACCGAAAGGGAGGTAGTACTGCACGGCTGCACGCGGTGTAGTCTAGTCACTTGTTGAAATCTCTAGAAAGGCAAATACTCCTTTCTGGTTTACAGGGCTATACTACTCCCTCCGTCTAGGTGTGTAAGTCATCTTACGAAAACCAAATAGTACCAAAATACTTAGGCGCGGTGCATTAACTTCTACCTTGTTTCTTGTTTCTTGACATATCAACCAATAAGAGATGATAGGTGTGCATACTTTTAATGACTTGCAATGGCTAGTTCATTGGAAGAAATGCTATTAATTTGCAAATAAACATTGGTGACCCCAGGAGGAAACGGTGCTAAGCGCGTGGACCTATGCAGAATGAGTATCAACCAATGAATGATGGAGTTTAATTGTTAAACAATAGCAATTTTGTCTCATGCAAGAGCCTGGCTACTATATGCGTGCTCCAAGGCACCGCACCACGCGAGCATTCACAACTGCCACGTTCGGGTTGCGCTTGGCTCTTCGCCTCTTCGAGAAGACGAACAATGATGTTACTCCTACTTCTACAGTATCGAATCCACTGCTGCATGTCCGTCCACCTCGTGCGGGAGGGATAGCGTGTAGCGAAAGCTTCTACTTACTGCTCCTGCCTTTGCATCTATGACTGGTGGGCCCAACATGTGGTTGGCCCTCCTGTCATGCAGCCAAAGGCTGGTGCAGTTAAGGTGGAGCTCAGTCCGCGAGGGAGAGGGCGTTGTAGTAATCAAATTTCTCGGTCTTGTACGAGTTGAGCGACACATCAAAGCACTGCACTCGATATAAGGCTGGTCATAGTGGGGAGTAACTTAGACTAGTAACATGCATATCATAGTTTGTACCAAGAGTACTTATCTCTATAGTGCATAATATCATAGATTAGTATCATAGGTCGTCTGATTTATTGACATGCATGACACATAGTAGCATCACATTTATTTTGTTACGGTATCTACCTATGTTACTATAACCATCTCTCTCTTCTTTAATTGCCTACCACATAAGCATGTTTGCGAGTCCCAAGTGCATGATACTACTTATGTTACCCCCACTATGGCCAGCCTAAGTCTTTTTACACATTTCAAATAGACTACTTCGTACGTAGACATATTCTGCTTCGTATGTAGTCACTTGTTGCAATCTCTAAAAAGACTTACATTTGGAAACGGAGGGAGTACAACGCATGCATGCATGCCGTGACTTTCCTTTTGATACTTGCATGTGTTGATTTGATGCACCTTGCCAAATTTTGACTATAAATTTAACTAACCAAATTTTCATGCATGTCACAAAAAATTACGGGGTTGTTTGGATTGTGACTATGTTTGTCTTACGTTGCCACATTATTTTTCCCACTTGCCACACTTGCCTAACCTGAGTTGCTCAAATTGTTAGACACACTTTGGCTTGCCTAAGGGAATCTTGCCACAATTTTTGTGTCTATGACACATTATTTTTGTGTCTATGACATGTGGAGTAGAAAATATAAATAATAATGCATGTTGGGGCAACCCACGTTTTCGCTAATTTTAGCCGTGGGCTTGTTCACAATTTTTACGAGGGGGTGGTTGTTCATTTAATGGATGGACTTGTAGTACCAGACTTGAACGATACAAAGTGCGACCTGGCACACCGTAACACCACTTGGAACAAGCGGGTAGCTATCTCAAAAAACAATCAACAACTAAAAAAACCGCGACCTGGCATGTAGTAGTACACAATTTTAAACGATTGTTTTGATGGAGTGAAAAAGGAAAACTACCCCATTACGTATATATAGGCCGGGGCCTCCGCGCTTGCTTGCTAGGGTTTCTCTATTCACACACTCTCATCCTCTCCAGATCTAAACAAGATAGGGGTAGTAACACTGTCTTTCTCCCTTCAAAAAACACTGGCTTTCTATCCTCACCGCTGGTTACAGATCCGAACGTATCCCCCTCCGCCGGTGAAGGGGAGGAGGGGCAGCGTTTAGGCCATCGTCGACAATGAGGAAGGAGACCCACTGCCGGCCGCACCATTATCTCTGGCCGAGCGCCGGCGCGGGAGGTCCTCTGATCCCTTCGTTGTTGCCTGTGGGCGAATCCAGCCTCCCGCCGCCCACCTATCCACATCCCGACGACCTTCAGGTATATCTTCGTTCGAAACCGCCTTAGCTCTACCTCCCCAGCTTGCTACGTTGCTGCATGTGCATCATTTTCTACCTCTCAGCCCCTCTCGATCGGATGGTCCAACGTCACCTAGTATTTTTTTTCTTCTATTGTTAGAGGTAAAGCTACTTCATGGAGTCGAATCTTGTATTCCCTCCGTCCGAAAATACTTGTCAGTGAAATGGATGTATCTAGATGTATTTTAGTTCTAGACACATCCATTTTGATGACAAGTAATTTTGGACGAAGGGAGTACTTGGTTCAAACAGGAAATAAAGTGGGGGTGGGGGAATTTAGTATGTACATCGGACTTGGTACAAACAGGAAGGAAATGGGGTGAAAGTAGTACAGACTAGTCATTCAACCGGTATCTTGGTCGAAAAGGGAAATATAGGGGTAACGCTGTACACAGTGGTATAACCAGGACTAGATTTGCTATCCACACATAGGAGTAGGTGGCTAGAGTGAACAAAAATGGGACCAACCCAGATATGTTTCTTGGATGTTTGTTTCTCAGGGGAACAAACTATGAATCACCACTTTATGCCCCTGTTTACGTACATGGTGCTGGACTGCTGGTGCATCCACTGTCCCATGCCCTTATACCAAATATTTAGTTGTTCTTAATCTAATGTCCCTGGTAAAAATGAAGCTTTGCATGTAATTGTTTGAGACTCTGACTGTTTCCTCTATACCTTTTTGTGCAAACAGGGTATCCAATTCAACTGGTTACTGTTGTGACCTTTTGGTGCACTGCACAAAACTCTTCTTAAAGGAAGTGACATTTGTGCTGTTTAACTAGAATGTCAGAATGGAACAGTTGGTTCATTTCAGAGGAACTGCACAAAGGGAGATCTGTGTTCCAATCCTCATCATCCATATTGGCGCCATAACCTTCCTTTAGGTAAGAATGATATTTAATGCATGTGTTCATCTCTATTTTCCGACTGCCATGAGAAAATAATGCTATTTTTTTACTAGTACACTTGTACTCCCTCACTGACAAAACCAATTCTGAACTAGAAGGCCAATCATGTACTTGGTTTCACCAACTGGTGAGGAGAAAGAGAAACAGAGCATGAAGAGGAAGAAGAAGAAGGAGGAGGAGGAGGAAATGAAGAAGATCACACGATGGTACCGTCCTATGTTATCCTCACATCTTGCTAGTGGTGTTGTATTGATGTGTTGCTACTAGTCTTAATTTACTTGGAAGACTAGCAAATGCTCGTTCGTTGCACGTAACATCGAGATGCACTTAACAACAAGATCACCAAATCTGTTTTTTTAAGAGTATAAGATAATAGATAAGAGAGTAGAGATAGATAGAGAAATGCAGCATAGTAGTACTTGGCTTAACGACACATCATACTAATTAACCAGATTCTCGATGCATGTGTGACCCAGCTCTACACGATCAACAGTGCCAAGTTGATCTTGCTGAAGCCGAGGCCTCAGTCGAGGCCATTCGAAGGCTCCGGCAATGTCTCCCTTACATGTGAGACGATCCTCCAGGGAGCCCTTCCACTTCTGTCGTCTCTCCTGCAAGGTCACTTAATTAATCAGGAGTACTTAAGTAGCACTAATTTATTGCTGCCTAATTTTTCCGTCAGAGTTAAACAAATCTTTAGTAGCACCCTATGTTGAATCATGTATGTGTATATATGTATCTGGAGGTGAATCATGTGGTGGATCAGGGAGGGAATCTTGGTAGTGTCATGACATAATAATGCTATTGTCTTTCTATCCTTTCTCACTAAGCTAATGAAGGTTTCACCTGTTTCCTACTTGTGCAAACAGGGATCATGTTGTGCCAATCGTACATTTTAGTGGAACTGCACTAGAGAATACAATGAACTGTATCCCATCCAGTGCTTTAACTCTGCTATAAGTTCTTGATAATCTTTCGATATAATCTCACCACTGGTAAACAAGAGTTATTTCAACCATACATTTGAAGTGCACAAAAATATATACTATTGAGTGATTCCAGTGAGTGCTTTATCATCTCTTCTGGAATTACTTGAATAAGCATATTTTGCTCAGGTTGGTACCAGCCTAAGGCCTTCAGCCA
Organism: Triticum aestivum; assembly: GCF_018294505.1. Lineage (NCBI taxonomy): Eukaryota > Viridiplantae > Streptophyta > Magnoliopsida > Poales > Poaceae > Triticum > Triticum aestivum. Next base: position 528,451,553 of record NC_057810.1, on the reverse strand, counting down.
TATTAGTTTGTTGTACCTATATATGTATTGTGCTACTGTGTTGCTACTGTCATGAGAAACTCCTTTATCTTTGCATGTTAAAGTTTTGCAACCTATGATACATGGCAATGTTTTGAGTAGGGATAAAAATGGCACGGAAACGGACGGAACTGGGTGCTACCATATTTGTTTTCATATTTTTTGCAGAAGCGGAAACAAATACAGAAACCCCGGAAATGAATAAGAAAACAAATACTACCGGAAACAAACACGGAGCGAATACAGAGCGGACACGGAAACAAAATTGTGTGTTAACCGGACCTTAAAACCCCCTTGAATCATGGAGAAATACAGACAAAAAATAAACAAATTGATGGAATTGTTAACATGGCTACAAAATAATATGTCTGCGTTGGTAACACAGGGTAGTATTGTAGTAGTACATGACAATTCCATATAGGGTCTAGCTGTGTATGTGTGTGGTAGTAAAAGTTGGAACTCAAATGATACATTTTGCTCATTCTACTCATTGTGTCATTGCATGTTGTTTGGTAGTTGAGCTACAAAGCAGTCCTGGGCCTATAGTAGAAACGAAAATTCCATATTAACGGAAACGGAAAGTTCCGTTTCCATGTGTGTTCCACCGGAAAACACCATTCCTTTTTTGTTTCCGTTTCCGCGTAAAAAATTCCATTTCCTTTTCCGTTTTGCAAATTTCCATTTCCATTTTCATATTTCCTCTCCATTTCCATTTTTCCTCCGGAAAAGCAGAAACTTTCCACTCCATTTTCATCCCTAGTTTTGAGTGTTGAGCTAATTGGAACTGATTAAATAAACTAATACCTCTCTTTAAGCAAGACTACTATGTTGCTAACTTTACCCATTAAGATAATGAGGGTGCTTATGTTTGTTAGTGTATGTTTCATCAACTAGTCCCACTATTACAGTAATCTCACTCTCTCAATATATGTGCCAACAGGGATGCTTGATTTTGGTGGAACTGCACAAAAACTTTGGGTGCTTCATTGCCTCGACCGCTTCCTTCCCTTCATGTCAGTCGCTTATCTCGACTTCCAGTGAAAGGAAATAGTAATTGATATGCTCCCTCACATAGGTTGGTACTGGGCTTTATCCTGATTATTATGCTTGTCATGTATTGGTAATTTGGTATTGTGCTACTGTTTGCCGATTTTATAAAGGAGTAACTTGGAGCCTGAACTCGCAGGCAAATCATTGCATTGGGTGATTTCAGTAGACTGCACAAAATGATCAGATGGACAGATACTTATGTTGCTGCCATGTACTCCAAAGTTCACTCAGACAAGCATCGATGTTGACAAGAAGTGCCTATATTCATTCGAGTATCAACCGGCGTCAACCAGTTGTCAAACTCCCAAGTATTAGGAGAGTGAACGCCAAAAATATTGCTTGGCGCATAGCCCAGAAGAACACAGTCCAGTCTTTGGTCCCAACTTGTGCCTTTTGGTTATCGGCAGATATGGTAGCGAACTGTATGGCATGGAGTCTAAAGATTCCAGACAAGTTGGTTGACACATATATTCATCTGGCACTTAATCAGTCTGCACGCCAGGGATGCTCCATTTCAGTTGAACTGCACAAAAAATTTGGGTGGTTCATTTTCTCAACTGCCTCCTTTCTCGTTTGCAATGTAGAGTTTTGGCGAGCTACACGACCAAGATGAGCCAGTAAACTAGTTGGATGAAAGTAGTGGCCAAGTTGCTCAAACCTCGCTCAGCACAAGGCCACTATTTGAGGATAAACCTACAAGCAAAGTTCAGATTGTCTGTGCTACCTCTTATGTACTTGAAAGTTTACTCGTACAAGAACTAATTATAGCAAGAAGTACCTCCGACTGAACACCATTTACCAGTTTGTACCCTAGGTAATTAAAGTTTGTCCATGGATCATACTGGCTGTGATCTCAATCATTTGGATGCATAAACATATTGAACATGTGTATATCTGAATCTTTTTGTGAATTATGCATGAATATTGTCATGTGATCTATCAATCATTTGGATGCATAGATATGCTGAGCTTGTGTATATATGAATCTTTTGAGTTTTTGATAGTGAATGATGGCTATGAATATGAACGTGTCCTGTGAACCTGAGTTTGATACGAATGTTTACCTTTTTTGTTGTATTTGTGTGTGAACTTCTTAGTATGCCTACTGTGGGGTATGTGACGTGTGGGTGTCAACGGCACACCTTCTTCCTGAGAAGAATTGCACCTGCTTTGTTAGGGTAGCAATGGTGCATCAGCTCTTTTTAATCTTTTTATTACTCTGTCTTCCCCTCTCCCCTACTCAACCCCTGGCGTAATGTTTTCGGCCTCAAAACAAACATAGTACTGCGTTGTTTTTTAGGCTTGTTCAAAAATAAAGTGCTGGTTTCTGTAGGTTGGCCCGCCCAGCAAATGGGCTGCTGGTCCACCACGACAGACTGGGAGGCTAAAAATACAAGTTGTATGGTGCAGAGGCAAGTAAAAAAACGCTATCGAGAGCCATGCACTTACGCTCCTGATGTGCTTCTTCAGTCGTGCCGCCGGCCCCCTCTTTAATCCAGTTCGCTCGTGGATCTGGTATCATTTTTTTCCAGAGGGCAAACAAGTATCAGCTAGGCCTAGGTTTTGTATTTTAACATGTGTAGCCCACGACATATGGAGACAGTGGTTTCAACTTATTTTTTGAGGTCCATACCGGCCTATGGGCTTTTTCTTAAAGATCGACAGCCCAATGTATTTTTAACAAAAAGCAGGTCTCTGTTATATTTATCTATATATAAGAATAATAATGATGTGTCCAATTTATGTTTTCCCTTCTAACCACATTATATATATTTATATTATTACTATTATCGTATATTTTATAGAGACTTTTATATACATTATAAAAACATCCCACGTGTTATTAACTTATAAAAGTAAATGTTTAACGGAAGTTGGCAAGGAAAATCCTGGTTGTTTTTAACTCACAGGCAAGGAAAATCCTGATGATTGCATACAAAAGCTTGCGAAGATTTTAAGCACCAATTTAATAATAACGCCCTCATTTTTATTTTGAGCAATAACTCGTTAATTTATTAATTATATATAAAAAATGTGCCTCTCCGGTTTATTCTTTGATATTAATTGCTCCTTCTAACATAACATTATATATATAACGAGCCCAGCATTTTGTTTTTTGAGAATCACAGCGCACTTTATTGCCTAAGTTCAATGCTTACAGGGATACATAAATGAGCAGGTGGTGCATCAAGCCACACATGCCTACCTATATCAAGGGACGTAGCCATATGTGCTAGTCTATGAGGCTCCTCATTACATTCGCGTTGTTCATGACTAAAAAGACAAGCCCTAAATAAATTGCTTCGTTCTTTGATCTCATGAAACACCATACAATGTCCACCAAGGTTATTTGGTGCTTCGATTTCCCGGACGACTCTCAGACAGTCAGTAGCAATATATACTCTTTCCAGGTCCACATCCTCACTCAACGCTAGTGCTTCTCGACATAGGCTGGGACTCGTGTATAAATGGGCTGGGATTTCTTAGAAAATATAACGAGCCCAGCTAATTTGTGTATTTCAAGGAAGTGCAAATGGGCTGGGATTTCTTAGAAAATATAAATGGGCATGATTGACGCGAAATTATTTGTTCACCCAGCCCAGCAAATGGACTGTACATTCTAGAAAACATGGGTTAAATATATGCCACATTTTTGCATGCTGACATGTGGGCCAATAGATCGAAGCCTACGCAGGGTGTTGTCAACTTTGTCAACAAATGATTGTGACATCTACAGCCATTGGATTTATATCCAACAGCCGGCATGCACCTTCAATCTCTCGTCTTCTTCCTCCAGCGTTGCCGGGACCGCCTGGTCCGGCCTCCGGCGGCTAGCGGCTCTGCCTAGCACGCATCGCTGCGAAGCGCTACCCCACCGCAGGCCAGGCTATTGCTGCGAAGATGACTGTACGTGAGAGGCTGACAGTGGGGATGCACCACGCCCATGGATGCATGCATGCAACAGAACTCGGCGTGGTCAACATGGTCAAGGAACGACTTCCATCAAAAGTATATTGTACATGGAGAGGCTGACAGCTGGGCCCACTAAGTTAACGGGGACGGAGGGCTTTGTCAACTTAGTCAATATGAACGATTCTAGCTGCAGTGACCATATGATGTCCATCCAACGGCCATCGTGCTTCTTCAACCTCTGGTCTTCTTGCTCCAGCCGCCCAAAGCAGTGCCGGTCGTGCCGCCTGCTCCTGCCACCCGTGGCTGGCTGTGATGCCGCGGAGGCCTCACCGCCCCCTACTACTCCTGCCGCTGGCCAGGCCATCCCTCCACTCACCCATACCACTTGTTATTCTGTAGCGACGGCAGCCTCACACCGCGGCCGAACGAGTGAATCCTCATACTCTACACGTGGGCATCCACTGCCGCGCCTTCCCCGGCTACGCGTCGTCCCCTTCCTAGGCCTCGCCGTCGTCCACCGCCGTGGTGCTCTCGGCGCGGCGTGGTCAATATGGTCAACGACCGACTTCCATCGGAAGAGTACTGTACATGGAGAGGCTGACAGCTGGGTCCACGGCCACAGCCCAGTTTTTTTATGATTTGGCAAGTAAGTCGCTTTGTCAGGCTGTTGGTGAAGGAAATATGCCCTAGAGGCAATAATAAAGTTATTATTTATTTCCTTATTTCATGATAAATGTTTATTATTCATGCTAGAATTGTATTAACCGGAAACATAATACATGTGTGAATACATAGACAAACAAAGTGTCACTAGTATGCCTCTACTTGACTAGCTCGTTAATCAAAGATGGTTATGTTTCCTAACCATGAACAATGAGTTGTTATTTGATTAACGAGGTCACATCATTAGTAGAATGATCTGATTGACATGACCCATTCCATTAGCTTAGCACCCGATCGTTTAGTATGTTGCTATTGCTTTCTTCATGACTTATACATGTTCCTATGACTATGAGATTATGCAACTCCCGTTTACCGGAGGAACACTTTGGGTACTACCAAACGTCACAACGTAACTGGGTGATTATAAAGGAGTACTACAGGTGTCTCCAATGGTCGATGTTGGGTTGGCGTATTTCGAGATTAGGATTTGTCACTCCGATTGTCGGAGAGGTATCTCTGGGCCCTCTCGGTAATACACATCACATAAGCCTTGCAAGCATTACAACTAATATGTTAGTTGTGAGATGATGTATTACGGAACGAGTAAAGAGACTTGCCGGTAACGAGATTGAACTAGGTATTGGATACCGACGATCGAATCTCGGGCAAGTAACATACCGATGACAAAGGGAACAACGTATGTTGTTATGCGGTCTGACCGATAAAGATATTCGTAGAATATGTAGGAGCCAATATGGGCATCCAGGTCCCGCTATTGGTTATTGACCAGAGACGTGTCTCGGTCATGTCTACATTGTTCTCGAACCCGTAGGGTCCGCACGCTTAAGGTTACGATGACAGTTATATTATGAGTTTATACATTTTGATGTACCGAAGGTTGTTCGGAGTCCCGGATGTGATCACGGACATGACGAGGAGTCTCGAAATGGTCGAGACATAAAGATTGATATATTGGAAGCCTATGTTTGGACATCGGAAGTGTTCCGGGTGAAATCGGGATTTTACCGGGTTGCGGGAGGTTACCGGAACCCCCCGGGAGCTATATGGGCCATAGTGGGCCTTAGTGGAAAAGAGAAGGGGCTGCCCTGGATGGGCTGCGCGCCTCCCCCCTCCCCTAGTCCTATTAGGACTAGGAGAGGTGGCCGGCCCCCTCCTCCTCCTCTTTTCCCCCTCCGGGGAATCCTAATAGGAATAGGATTGGAGGGGAGTCCTACTCCCGGTAGGAGTAGGACTCCTCCTGCGCCTCCCTCCTTGGCCGGCGCCTCCTTCCCCCCTTGGCTCCTTTATATACTGAGGTAGAGGCACCCCAAAACACATAAGTTGACACAAGTTGATCCACGTGATCGATTCCTTAGCCGTGTGCGGTGCCCCCTGCCACCATATTCCTCGATAATACTGTAGCGGAGTTTAGGCGAAGCCCTGCTGCTGTAGTTCATCAAGATCGTCACCACGCCGTCGTGCTGACGGAACTCTTCCCCGACACTTTGCTGGATCGGAGTCCGGGGATCGTCATCGAGCTGAACGTGTGCTCGAACTCGGAGGTGCCGTAGTTTCGGTGCTTGATCGGTTGGATCGTGAAGACGTACGACTACTTCCTCTACGTCGTGTCATCGCTTCCGCAGTCGGTCTGCGTTGGGTACGTAGACAACACTCTCCTCTCGTTGCTATGCATCACATGATCCTGTGTGCGCGTAGGAAAAAAATTTGAAATTACTACGAAACCCAACAGTGGTATCAGAGCCAGGTTATTGATGTTGATGTTATATGCACGAGTAGAACACAAGTAAGTTGTGGACGATACAAGTCATACTGCCTACCAGCATGTCATATTTTGGTTCGGCGGTATTGTTGGATGAGACGACCCGGACCAACCTTACGCGTACGCTTACGCGAGACCGGTTCCCTCGACGTGCTTTGCACAGAGATGGCTTGCGGGCGACTGCCTCTCCAACTTTAGTTGAACCAAGTATGGCTACGCCCGGTCCTTGCGAAGGTTAAAACGGAGTCTATTTGACAAACTATCGTTGTGGTTTTGATGCGTAGGTGAGATTGGTTCTTACTTAAGCCCGTAGCAGCCACGTAAAACATGCAACAACAAAGTAGAGGACGTCTAACTTGTTTTTGCAGGGCATGTTGTGATGTGATATGGTCAAGGCATGATGCTGAATTTTATTGTATGAGATGATCATGTTTTGTAACCGAGTTATCGGCAACTGGCAGGAGCCATATGGTTGTCGCTTTATTGTATGCAATGCAATCGCGATGTAATGCTTTACTTTATTACTAAACGGTAGTGATAGTCGTGGAAGCATAAGATTGGCGAGACGACAACGATGCTACGATGGAGATCAAGGTGTCGCGCCGGTGACGATGGTGATCATGACGGTGCTTCGGAGATGGAGATCACAAGCACAAGATGATGATGGCCATATCATATCACTTATATTGATTGCATGTGATGTTTATCTTTTTATGCATCTTATCTTGCTTTGATTGACGGTAGCATTATAAGATGATCTCTCACTAAATTATCAAGAAGTGTTCTCCCTGAGTATGCACCGTTGCCAAAGTTCGTCGTGCCCAGACACCACGTGATGATCGGGTGTGATAAGCTCTACGTCCATCTACAACGGGTGCAAGCCAGTTTTGCACACGCAGAATACTCAGGTTAAACTTGACGAGCCTAGCATATGCAGATATGGCCTCGGAACACGGAGACCGAAAGGTCGAGCGTGAATCATATAGTAGATATGATCAACATAACGATGTTCACCATTGATAACTACTCCATCTCACGTGATGATCGGTTATGGTTTAGTTGATTTGGATCACGTGATCACTTAGAGGATTAGAGGGATGTCTATCTAAGTGGGAGTTCTTTAGTAAAATGATTAATTGAACTTTAATTTATCATGAACTTAGTCCTGGTAGTATTAGCATATCTATGTTGTAAATCAATAGCTCGCGTTGTTGCTTCCCTATGTTTATTTTGATATGTTCCTAGAGAAAATTGTGTTGAAAGATGTTAGTAGCAATGATGCGGATTGGATCCGTGATCTGAGGTTTATCCTCATTGCTGCACAGAAGAATTATGTCCTTGATGCACCGCTAGGTGACAGACCTATTGCAGGAGCAGATGCAAACGTTATGAACGTTTGGCTAGCTCAATATGATAACTACTTGATAGTTTAAGTGCACCATGCTTAACAGCTTAGAATCGGGACTTCAAAGACGTTTTGAACGTCATGGACCATATGAGATGTTCCAGGAGTTGAAGTTAATATTTCAAGCAAATACCCGAGTTGAGAGATATGAAGTCTCCAACAAGTTCTATAGCTAAAAGATGGTGGAGAATCGCTCAACTAGTGAGCATGTACTCAGATTGTCTGGGTACTTCAATCGCTTGAATCAAGTGGGAGTTAATCTTCCAGATAAGATAGTGATTGACAGAATTCTCTAGTCACCATCACTAAAGTTACTAGAACTTCGTGATGAACTATAGTATGCAAGGGATGACGAAAATGATTCCTGAGCTCTTCGTGATGTTGAAATCGATGAAGGTAGAAATCAAGAAAGAACATCAAGTGTCGATGGTTAACAAGACCACTAGTTTCAAGAAAAAGGGCAAAGGGAAGAAGTGGAACTTCAAAAAGAACGGTAAGCAAGTTGCTGCTCAAGTGAAGAAGCCTAAGTCTGGTCCTAAGCCTGAGACTAAGTGTTTCTACTGCAAAGGGACTGGTCACTGGAAGCGGAACTACCCCAAGTGATTGGCGGATAAGAAGGATGGCAAAGTGAACATAAGTATATTTGATATACATGTTATTGATGTGTACTTTACTAGTGTTTATAGCAACCCCTCAGTATTTGATACTAGTTCAGTTTCTAAGATTAGTAACTTGAAACGGGATTTGCAGAATAAACAGAGACTAGTTAAGGGTGAAGTGACGATGTGTGTTGGAAGTAGTTCCAAGATTGATATGATCATCATCGCACACTCCCCTATACTTTCGGGATTAGTGTTGAACCTGAATAAGTGTTATTTGGTGTTTGCGTTGAGCATGAATATGATTTGATCATGTTTATTGTAATACGGTTATTCATTTAAGTAAGAGAATAAATTGTTGTTCTATTTACATGAATAAAACCTTATATGGTTACACACCCAATGAAAATAGTTCATTGGATCTCGATCGTAGTAATACACATAATCATAATATTGAAACCAAAAGATGCAAAGTTAATAATGATAGTGCAGCTTATTTGTAGCACTGCCGTTTAGGTCATATTGGTGTAAAGCGCATGAAGAAACTCCATGCTGATGGGATTTTGGAATCACTTGATTATGAATCACTTGATGCTTGCGAACCATGCCTCTTGGGCAAGATGACTAAAGACTCCGTTCTCCGGAGCGAGCAACTGACTTATTGGAAATAATACATACTGATGTATGCGGTCCGATGAGTGTTAAGGCTCACGGCAAGTATCGTTATTTTCTGAACTTCATAGATGATTTGAGCAGATATGGGTATATCTACTTGATGAAACATAAGTCTGAAACATTTGAAAAGTTCAAAGAATTTCAGAGTGAAGTGGAAAATCATCGTGACAAGAAAATAAAGTTTCTACGATCTGATCGCGGAGACAAATATTTGAGTTACGAGTTTGGTCTTCAATTAAAACAATGTGGAATAGTTTCACAAACTCACGCCACCTGGAACACCACAATGTAATGGTGTGTCCGAACGTCATAACCGTACTTTATTAGATATGGTGCGATCTATGATGTCTCTTACCGATCTACCACTATCATTTTGGGGTTATGCATTAGAGACAGCTGCATTCACGTTTTAAAATAGGGCACCATCTAAATCCGTTGAGACGACACTGTATGAACTATGGTTTAGCAGTAAACCTAAAGCTGTTGTTTCTTAAAATTTGGGGCTGCGATGCTTATGTGAAAAAGTTTCATCCTGATAAGCTCGAACCCAAATCGGAGAAGTGCGTCGTCATAGAATACCCAAAGGAAATTGTTGGGTACACCTTCTATCACAGATCCGAAGGCAAAACATTCGTTGCTAAGAATGGATCATTTCTAGAGAAGGAGTTTCTCTCGAAAGAAGTGAGTGGGAGGAAAGTAGAACTTGACGAGGTAACTGTACCTGCTCCCTTACTGGAAAGTAGTTCATCATAGAAAACTGTTTCAGTGACACCTACACTAGTTAGTGAGGAAGCCAATGATAATGATCATGAAACTTCAGATCAAGATACTACTGAACCGCGTAGATCAACCAGAGTAAGATCCGCACCAGAGTGGTACGGTAATCCTGTTCTGGAGGTCATGCTACTAGATCATGATGAACCTACGAACTATGAAGAAGCGATGGTGAGCCCAGATTCCGCAAAGTGGCTTGAAGCCATGAAATCTGAGATGGGATCCATGTATGAGAACAAAGTTTGGACTTTGGTTGACTTGCCCGATGATCGGCAAGCAATTGAGAATAAATGGATCTTCAAGAGGAAGACGGACGTTGATAGTAGTGTTACTATCTACAAAGCTAGACTTGTCGAAAAAGGTTTTTGACAAAGTTCAAGGTGTTGAATACGATGAGATTTTCTTACTCGTATCGATGCTTAAAAGTCTGTCCGAATCATGTTAGCAATTGCCGCATTTTATGGTTATGAAATTTGGTAGATGGATGTCAAAACTGCATTCCTGAATGGATTTCTGGAAGAAGAGTTGTATATGATGCAACCGGAAGGTTTTGTCGATCCAAAGGGAGCTAACAAAGTGTGCAAGCTCCAGCGATCCATTTATGGACTGGTGCAAGAATCTCGGAGTTGGAATATACGCTTTGATAAGTTGATCAAAGCATATAGTTTTTGTACAGACTTACGGTGAAGCCTGTATTTACAAGAAAGTGAGTGGGAGCACTACAACATTTCTGATAAGTATATGTGAATGACATATTGTTGATCGGAAATAATGTAGAATTATTCTGCAAAGCATGAAAGGATACTTGAATAAAAGTTTTTCAAAGAAAGACCTTGGTGAAGCTGCTTACACATTGAGCATCAAGATCTATATAGATAGATGAAGACGCTTGATAAGATTTTTCAATGAATACATACCTTGATAAATTTTTGAAATAGTTCAAAATGGAACAGTCAAAGAAGGAGTTCTTGCCTGTGTTGCAAGGTGTGAAGTTGAGTAAGACTCAAAGCCCGACCACGGCAGAAAATAGAAAAAGAATGAAAGTCATTCCCTATGCCTCAGTCATAGGTTCTATAAAGTATGCCATGCTGTATACCAGATCTATTGTATGCCATACCACTGAGTTTGGCAAGGGAGTACAATAGTGATCTAGGAGTAGATCACTGGAGAGCGGTCAAAATTGTCCTTAGTGGAATAAGGATATGTTTCTCGATTATGGAAAAAGGTTCGTCGTAAAGGGTTACACCGATGCAAGTTTGACAGTAATCTAGATGACTCTAAGTCTCGGTCTAGATACATACTGAAAGTGGGAGCAATTAGCTAGAGTAGCTCCATGCAGAGCATTGTTGACATAGAAATTTGCAAAATACATGTGGATCTGAATGTGGCAGACCCGTTGACTAAGATTCTCTCACAAGCAAAACATGATCACACCTTAGTACTCCTTGGGTGTTAATCACATAGCGATGTGAACTAGATTACTGAATCTAGTAAACCCTTTGGGTGTTGATCACATATCGATGTGAATTATGGGTGTTAATCACATGGTGATGTGAACTATTGTTGTTAAATCACATGGCGATGTGAACTAGATTATTGACTCTAGTGCAAGTGGGAGACTGAAGGAAATATGCCCTAGAGGCAATAATAAAGTTATTATTTATTTCCTTATTTCATGATAAATGTTTATTATTCATGCTAGAATTGTATTAACCGGAAACATAATACATGTGTGAATACATAGACAAACAAAGTGTCACTAGTATGCCTCTACTTGACTAGCTCATTAATCAAAGATGGTTATGTTTCCTAACCATGAACAATGAGTTGTTATTTGATTAACGAGGTCACATCATTAGTAGAATGATCTGATTGACATGACCCATTCCATTAGCTTAGCACCCGATCGTTTAGTATGTTGCTATTGCTTTCTTCATGACTTATACATGTTCCTATGACTATGAGATTATGCAACTCCCGTTTACCGGAGGAACACTTTTGGTACTACCAAACGTCACAACGTAACTGGGTGATTATAAAGGAGTACTACAGGTGTCTCCAATGGTCGATGTTGGGTTGGCGTATTTCGAGATTAGGATTTGTCACTCCGATTGTCGGAGAGGTATCTCTGGGCCCTCTCGGTAATACACATCACATAAGCCTTGCAAGCATTACAACTAATATGTTAGTTGTGAGATGATGTATTACGGAACGAGTAAAGAGACTTGCCGGTAACGAGATTGAACTAGGTATTGGATACCGACGATCGAATCTCGGGCAAGTAACATACCGATGACAAAGGGAACAACATATGTTGTTATGCGGTCTGACCGATAAAGATCTTCGTAGAATATGTAGGAGCCAATATGGGCATCCAGGTCCCGCTATTGGTTATTGACCAGAGACGTGTCTCGGTCATGTCTACATTGTTCTCGAACCCGTAGGGTCCGCACGCTTAAGGTTACGATGACAGTTATATTATGAGTTTATACATTTTGATGTACCGAAGGTTGTTCGGAGTCCCGGATGTGATCACGGACATGACGAGGAGTCTCGAAATGGTCGAGACATAAAGATTGATATATTGGAAGCCTATGTTTGGACATCGGAAGTGTTCCGGGTGAAATCGGGATTTTACCGGGTTACCGGGAGGTTACCGGAACCCCCCGGGAGCTATATGGGCCATAGTGGGCCTTAGTGGAAAAGAGAAGGGGCTGCCCTGGATGGGCTGCGCGCCTCCCCCCTCCCCTAGTCCTATTAGGACTAGGAGAGGTGGCCGGCCCCCTCCTCCTCCTCTTTTCCCCCTCCGGGGAATCCTAATAGGAATAGGATTGGAGGGGAGTCCTACTCCCGGTAGGAGTAGGACTCCTCCTGCGCCTCCCTCCTTGGCCGGCGCCTCCTCCCCCCCTTGGCTCCTTTATATACTGAGGTAGAGGCACCCCAAAACACATAAGTTGACACAAGTTGATCCACGTGATCGATTCCTTAGCCGTGTGCGGTGCCCCCTGCCACCATATTCCTCGATAATACTGTAGCGGAGTTTAGGCGAAGCCCTGCTGCTGTAGTTCATCAAGATCGTCACCACGCTGTCGTGCTGACGGAACTCTTCCCCGACACTTTGCTGGATCGGAGTCTGGGGATCGTCATCGAGCTGAACGTGTGCTCGAACTCGGAGGTGCCGTAGTTTCGGTGCTTGATCGGTTGGATCGTGAAGACGTACGACTACTTCCTCTACGTCGTGTCATCGCTTCCGCAGTCGGTCTGCGTTGGGTACGTAGACAACACTCTCCTCTCGTTGCTATGCATCACATGATCCTGTGTGCGCGTAGGAAAAATTTTGAAATTACTACGAAACCCAACAGTTGGGCTGCAAATCTTTCAAGACGAGGAGAGCTTCATTCGGCTGGCCGAGAAAATGACCTATCAGTAATGAGAAATGGGCTGTACATTTTTAAAACACATCAAACCGGCAATTAGTTTCAAATTTCTTTTTTTCATTTCGAGATTTTAAATTGCATTGATTTTTATGCGTGGACAATTTGTTGGACTTTATATTGATATACATTTATTTTTGAAATCAGTTTGAATGTGACTCGAAATTTCGGGATTAAAAACAGTTCGGACCGCACTGAAATATGCAAAATTTCGTATAATTTTTTAACCGTGGCCACAATATGGGCTGTAATGCTAACAAAAAGAATATGGGCTCCAAAAGAACCCTTAAGAATTAGCAAATGGGCTGTAAATTATTAGAAATAATGGCAGATGGGTTGTATACTGTTTTCCATAGATTTGAGGCTTTCCTAAAAAAAAGGTTGACGCACAAGCAGTGACTGTTGGATTTCCATCCAACGGCCGTTGTGCTTCTTTAATCTCTGCTCTTCCTGCTCCTACCGCTCAAACAAGCGCCGGCGGGACTGCCTGCTCCCTCCTACCCATGACCGGCTGTGCTACCGCGCAGGCCTCACCGCCCCACCGCACTCCCATCGCTGGCCTAGCCATCCCTCTACTCACCCACACCTGTTGTTATTCTCCGGCGACGGCAGACAAACCAGTAAACCCTTGTACGGTCATACTCCCCTCCGCGTGGGAAACAACTGCCAAGTCTTCCCTACCTCCATCTCATTCCCTTCCTAGGCCTCGCCGTCGTCCACCGTCCTGGTGCTCTCGGCGCGGCCTGGTCAACATGGTCAACGACCACATGCATCTGAAGTGGACTATACGTGGAGAGGCCGATAGCTGGGTCCACGGCCGCACGCAAGGAAATGCCTCCTTATTACGCGCAAAATAATGATTCCTCCACCTGACATCAGGGACCCACCGAAAGGGCCTCTGTATTTCACGAAAAAATGTTACTACCGCTGACTTGTGGGCCTACTAAGTTGACGGGGACGGAGGGCTTTGTCAACTTAGTCAATATGCACGATTCTAGCTCCAGTGACCGTACGTTGTCCATCCAACGACCGTAGTGCTTCTTCAACCTCTGGTCTTCTTGCTCCAGCCGCCCAAACCAGCGCCGGTCGTGCCTCGTGCTCCTGCCTCCCGTGGCCGGCTGCGATGCGGCGGAGGCCTCACCGCCCCCTACTACTCCCACCGTTGGCCAGGCCATCCCTCTACTCACCCACGCCCCCTGTTAACTGTTATTCTGCGGCGACGACTGTTGGGGAACGTAGCAGAAATTCAAAAAAATTCCTACGTAACACCAAGATCTATCTATGGAGAGACCAGCAACGAGTAGAAAGGGGAGGAGTGCATCTACATACCCTTGTAGATCGCTAAGCGGAAGCGTTCAAGTGAACGGGGTTGATGGAGTCGTACTCGTCGTGATTCAGATCACCGATGATCCTAGTGCCGAACGGACGGCACCTCCGCGTTCAACACACGTACAGCTCGACGATGTCTCCCACGCCTTGATCCAGCAAGGAGAGAGGGAGAGGTTGAGGAAGACTCCATCCAGCAGCAGCACAACGGCGTGGTGGTGATGGAGGAGCGTGGCAATCCTGCTGGGCTTCGCCAAGCACCTACGGGAGAGGAGGAGGTGTCACGGGAGGGAGGGAGGCGCCAAGGGCTCAGGTATGGATGCCCTCCCTCCCCTCCACTATATATAGGGGCAGGGGAGAAGGGGGAGGCGCAGCCTTGCCCCCTACTCCAAGAAAGGGGTGCGGCTAAGGAGGGGGGAGGAGTCCATCCTCCCCAAGGCACCTCGGAGGTGCCTTCCCCCTTTAGGACTCTCCCCTTTTTCCTTATCTTGGCGCATGGGCCTCTAGGGGCTGGTGCCCTTGGCCCATGTAGGCCAAGGCGCACCCCCTACAGCCCATGTGGCCCCCCGGGGCAGGTGGCCCCACCCGGTGGGCCCCCGGGACCCTTCCGGTGGTCCCGGTACAATACCGATGACCCCGAAACTTGTCCCGATGGCCGAAACAGGACTTCCTATATATAAATCTTTACCTCCGGACCATTCCGGAACTCCTCGTGACGTCCGGGATCTCATCCGGGACTCCGAACAACATTCGGTAACCACATACAAGCTTCCTTTATAACCCTAGCGTCATCGAACCTTAAGTGTGTAGACCCTACGGGTTCGGGAGACATGCAGACATGACCGAGACGTTCTCCGGTCAATAACCAACAGCGGGATCTGGATACCCATGTTGGCTCCCACATGTTCCACGATGATCTCATCGGATGAACCACGATGTCAAGGACTCAATCGATCCCGTATTCAATTCCCTTTGTCTAGCGGTATTTTACTTGCCCGAGATTCGATCGTCGGTATCCAATACCTTGTTCAATCTCGTTACCGGCAAGTCACTTTACTCGTTCCGTAACACATCATCCCGTGATCAACTCCTTGGTCACATTGCGCATATGATGATGTCCTACCGAGTGGGCCCAGAGATACCTCTCCGTTTACACGGAGTGACAAATCCCAGTCTCGATCCGCATAAAACAATAGATACTTTCGGAGATACCTGTAGTGCACCTTTATAGTCACCCAGTTACGTTGTGACGTTTGATACACCCAAAGCACTCCTACGGTATCCAGGAGTTACACGATCTCATGGTCAAAGGAAGAGATACTTGACATTGGCAAAGCTCTAGCAAATGAACTACACGATCTTTTGTGCTAGTCTTAGGATTGGGTCTTGTCCATCACATCATTCTCCTAATGATGTGATCCCGTTATCAACGACATCCAATGTCCATAGCCAGGAAACCATGACTATCTGTTGATCACAACGAGCTAGTCAACTAGAGGCTCACTAGGGACATATTGTGGTCTATGTATTCACACGTGTATTACGATTTCCGGATAATACAGTTATAGCATGAATAAAAGACAATTATCATGAACAAGGAAATATAATAATAATACTTTTATTATTGCCTCTAGGGCATATTTCCAACAGTCTCCCACTTGCACTAGAGTCAATAATCTAGTTCACATCGCCATGTGATTAACACTCACAGGTCACATCGCCATGTGACTAATACCCAAGAGTTTACTAGAGTCAGTAGTCTAGTTCACATCACTATGTGATTAACACTCAATGAGTTTTATGTTTGATCATGTTGCTTGTGAGAGAGGTTTTAGTCAACGGGTCTGAACCTTTCAGATCCGTGTGTGCTTTACAAATCTCTATGTCATCTCCTAGATGCAGCTACCACGCTCTATTTGGAGCTATTCCAAACAACTGTTCTACTTGGAGCTATTCTAAATTATTGCTCCATTATATGTATCCGGTCTCTCTACTCAGAGCTATCCGGATAGGTGTCAAGCTTGCATCGTCGTAACCTTTACGACGAACTCTTTTACCACCTCCATAATCGAGAAAATTCCTTAGTCCACTAGTTACTAAGGATAACTTTGACCGCTGTCCTGTGAGCCATTCTTGGATCACTCTTGTACCCCTTGACTGACTCATGGCAAGGCACACTTCAGGTGCGGTACACAGCATAGCATACTGAAGAGCCTACGTCTTAAGCATAGGGGACGACCTTCGTCCTTTCTCTCTATTCTGCCGTGGTCGAGCTTTAAGTCTTAACTTCGTACCTTACAACTCAGGCAAGAACTCCTTCTTTGACTGGTCCATCTTGAACACCTTCAAGATCATGTCAAGGTATGTGCTCATTTGAAAGTACCATTAAGCGTTTTGATCTATCCTTATAGATCTTGATGCTCAATGCTCAAGTAGCTTAATCCAGGTTTTCCATTGAAAAACACTTTCAAAATAACCCTATATGCTTTCTAGAATTCATCATTCTGATCATCAATATGTCAACAACATATACTCATCAGAAATTCTATAGTGCTCCCACTCACTTCTTTGGAAATACAAGTTTCTCATAAACTTTGTACAAACCCAAAATCTTTGATCATCATCAAAGCATACATTCCAACTCCGAGATGCTCACTCCAGTCCTTAGAAGGATCGCTGGAGCTAGCATACCTTTTAGCATCCTTAGGATCGACAAAAACTTTCTGATTGTATTACATACAACCTTTCCTCACGAAAACTGGTAAGGAAACTCGTTTTGATATCCATCTGCCAGATTTCATAAATACAGCTAATGCTAACATGAATTCGACGGACTTTAAGCATCGCTACGGATGAGAAAATCTCATCGTAGTCAACTCCTTGAACTTGTGGAAAAACTTTTCGCCACAAGTCGAGCTTCATGGACGGTGACATTACCATCCACGTCCGTCTTCTTCTTAAAGATCCATTTATCTTAATGGCTTGCCGATCATCGGGCAAGTCCACCAAAGTCCATGGATCCGTTCTCGGATTTTATGGCCTCGAGCCATTTATCGGAATCCGGGCCCACCATCGCTTCTCCATAGCTCGTAGGTTCATTGTTGTCTAGCAACATGACCTTCAAGACAGGATCACCGTACCACTCCGAAGTAGTACGTGTCCTTGTCGTCCTACGAGGTTTGGGAGTGACTTGATCCGAAGTTTCATGATCAATATCATAAGCTTCCACTTCAATTGGTGTAGGTGCCACAGGAACAACTTCCTGTGCCCTGCCACACACTAGTTGAAGAGACGGTTCAATAACCTCATCAAGTCTCCACCATCCTCCCACTCAACTCTTTCGAGAGAAACCTTTCCTCGAGAAAGGACCCGATTCTAGAAACAATCCATATTGCTTTCGGATCTGAATTAGGAGGTATACCCAACTGTTTTGGGTGTCCTATGAAGATGCATTTTATCCGCTTTGGGTTCGAGCTTATCAACCTGAAACTTTTTCATATAAGCGTCGCAGCCCCAAACTTTTAAGAAACGACAACTTAGGTTTCTCTAAACCATAATTCATACGGTGTCATCTCATCGGAATTACGTGGTGCCCTATTTAAAGTGAATGTGGTTGTCTCTAATGCCTAACCCATGAACGATAGTGGTAATTCGATAAGAGACATCATGGTACGCACCATATCCAATAGGGTGCAACTATGATGTTCGGACACACCATCACACTATGGTGTTCCAGGCGGTATTAATTGCGAAACAATTTCCACAATGTCTTAATTGTGTGCCAAAACTCGTAACTCAGATATTCATCTCTATGATCATATCATAGACATTTTATCCTCTTGTCACAATGATCTTCTACTTCACTCTGAAATTACTTGAACCATTCAATAATTCAGACTTGTGTTTCATCAAGTAAATATTCTCAACATCTACTCGAATCATCTGTGAAGTAAGAACATAACGATATTCACTGCATGCCTCAGCACTCATTGGACTGCACACATCAAAATGTGTTACTTCCAACAAGTTGCTATCTTGTTCCATCTTACTGAAAACGAGGCTTTTCAGTCATCTTGCCCATGTGGTATGATTTGCATATCTCAAGTGATTCAAAATCAAGTGAGTCCAAACGGTCCATTTGCATGGAGTTTCTTCATGCATATACACCAATAGACATGGTTCGCATGTCTCAAACTTTTCAAAAACGAGTGAGTCCAAAGATCCATCAACATGGAGCTTCTTCATGCGTTTTATACCATTATGACTTACATGGCAGTGCCACAAGTAAGTGGTACTATTACTATCTTATATCTTTTGGCATGAAAATGTGTATCACTACGATCGAGATTCAATAAACCATTCATTTTAGGTGCAAGACCATTGAAGGTATTATTCAAATAAATAGAGTAACCATTATTCTCCTTAAATGAATAACCGTATTGCGATAGACATAATCCAATCATGTCTATGCTCAACGCAAACACCAATCTCGATGGTAGAGGGAGCGTGCGATGCTTGATCATATCAACATTGGAAACACTTCCAACACATATCGTCAGCTCACCTTTAGCTAGTCTCCGTTTATTCCGTAGCTTTTATTTCGAGTTACTAACACTTAGCAACCGAACCGGTATCTAATACCCTGGTGCTACTAGGAGTACTAGTAAAGTACACATTAACATAATGTATATCCAATATACTTCTATCGACCTTGCCAGCCTTCTCATCTACCAAGTATCTAGGGTAATTCTGCTCCAGTGGCTGTTCCCCTTATTACAGAAGCACTTAGTCTCGGGTTTGGGTTCAACCTCGGGTTTCTTCATTGGTGCAGCAGCTGATTTGCCGTTTCATGAAGTATCCCTTCTTGCCCTTGCCCTTCTTGAAACTAGTGGTTTCACCAACCATCAACAATTGATGCTCCTTCTTGATTTCTACTTTCGCGGTGTCAAACATCGCGAATACCTCAAGGATCATCATCTCTATCCCTGATATGTTATAGTTCATCACGAAGCTCTAGCAGCTTGGTGGCAATGACTTTGGAGAAACATCACTATCTCATCTGGAAGATCAACTCCCACTCGATTCAAGTGATTGTTGCACTCAGACAATCTGAGCACAAGCTCAACGATTGAGCTTTTCTCCCTTAGTTTGCAGGCTAAGAAAATCGTCGGAGGTCTTATACCTCTTGACGTGGGCACGAGCCTGAAATCCCAATTTCAGCCCTCGAAACATCTCATATGTTCCGCGATGTTTCGAAAACGTCTTTGGTGCCTCAACTCTAAACCGTTTAACTGAACTATCACGTAGTTATCAAAACGTGTATGTTCGATGTTCGAAACATCCACAAACGACGTTTGGGGTTCAGCACACTGAGCAGTGCATTAAGGACATAAGCTTTCTACTGTCCGCATAATCGCTACTGTCAACTTTCAACTATATTTTCTCTAGGAACATATCTAAAACAGTAGAACTATAGCGCGAGCTACGACATAATTTGCAAAAGGTCTTTTGACTATGTTCAGGATAATTAAGTTCATCTTATGAACTCCCACTCAGATAGACATCCCTCTAGTCATCTAAGTGATTACATGATCCGAGTCAACTAGGCCGTGTCCGATCATCACGTGAGACGGACTAGTCATCATCGGTGAACATCTTCATGTTGATCGTATCTACTATACGACTCATGCTCGACCTTTCGGTCTCCGTGTTCCGAGGCCATGTCTGCACATGCTAGGCTCGTCAAGTTAACCCTAAGTGTTTTCGCTGTGTAAAACTGTCTTACACCCGTTGTATGTGAACGTAAGAATCCATCACACCCGATCATCACGTGGTGCTTAGAAGCGACGAACTGTAGCAACGGTGCACAGTTAGGGGAGAACACTTCTTGAAATTTTGTAAGGGATCATCTTATTTACTACCGTCGTCCTAAGTAAACAAGATGCATAAACATGATAAACATCACATGCAATCAAATAGTGACATGATATGGCCAATATCATTTTGCTCCTTTTGATCTTCATCTTCGGGGCTCCATGATCATCATCGTCACCGGCATGACACCATGATCTCCATCATCATGATCTCCATCATCGTGTCTTCATGAAGTTGTCACGCCAACGACTACTTCTACTTCTATGGCTAACGCGTTTAGCAATAAAGTAAAGTAAGTTACATGGCGTTCTTCAATGACACGCAGGTCATACAAAAAATAAAGACAACTCCTATGGCTCCTGCCGGTTGTCATACTCATCGACATGCAAGTCGTGAATCCTATTACAAGAACATGATCAATCTCATACATCACATATCATTCATCACATTCTTCTTGGCCATATCACATCACATAGCATACCCTGCAAAAACAAGTTAGACGTCCTCTAATTGTTGTTGCATGTTTTACGTGGCTGCTATGGGTTTCTAGCAAGAACGTTTCTTACCTACGCAAAACCACAACGTGATATGCCAATTGCTATTTACCCTTCATAAGGACCCTTTTCATCGAATCCGTTCCGACTAAAGTGGGAGAGACTGGCACCCGCTAGCCACCTTATGCACCAAGTGCATGTCAATCGGTGGAACCTGTCTCACGTAAGAGTACGTGTAAGGTCGGTCCGGGCCGCTTCATCCCACAATACCGTCGAAACAAGATTGGACTAGTAACGGTAAGCATATTGAACAACATCAACGCCCACAACTACTTTGTGTTCTACTCGTGCAAAGAATCTACGCAATAGACCTAGCTCATGATGCCACTGTTGGGGAACGTAGCAGAAATTCAAAAATTTTCCTACGTAACACCAAGATCTATCTATGGAGAGACCAGCAACGAGTAGAAAGGGAGAGTGCATCTACATACCCTTGTAGATCGCTAAGCGGAAGCGTTCAAGTGAACGGGGTTGATGGAGTCGTACTCGTCGTGATTCAGATCACCGATGATCCTAGTGCCGAACGGACGGCACCTCCGCGTTCAACACACGTACAGCTCGACGATGTCTCCCACGCCTTGATCCAGCAAGGAGAGAGGGAGAGGTTGAGGAAGACTCCATCCAGCAGCAGCACAACGGCGTGGTGGTGATGGAGGAGCGTGGCAATCCTGCAGGGCTTCGCCAAGCACCTACGGGAGAGGAGGAGGTGTCACGGGAGGGAGGGAGGCGCCAAGGGCTCAGGTATGGATGCCCTCCCTCCCCTCCACTATATATAGGGGCAGGGGAGAGGGGGAGGCGCAGCCTTGCCCCCTACTCCAAGAAAGGGGTGCGGCTAAGGAGGGGGGAGGAGTCCATCCTCCCCAAGGCACCTCGGAGGTGCCTTCCCCCTTTAGGACTCTCCCCTTTTTCCTTATCTTGGCGCATGGGCCTCTAGGGGCTGGTGCCCTTGGCCCATGTAGGCCAAGGCGCACCCCCTACAGCCCATGTGGCCCCCCGGGGCAGGTGGCCCCACCCGGTGGGCCCCCGGGACCCTTCCGGTGGTCCCGGTACAATACCGATGACCCCGAAACTTGTCCCGATGGCCGAAACAGGACTTCCTATATATAAATCTTTACCTCCGGACCATTCCGGAACTCCTCGTGACGTCCGGGATCTCATCCGGGACTCCGAACAACATTCGGTAACCACATACAAGCTTCCTTTATAACCCTAGCGTCATCGAACCTTAAGTGTGTAGACCCTACGGGTTCGGGAGACATGCAGACATGACCGAGACGTTCTCCGGTCAATAACCAACAGCGGGATCTGGATACCCATGATGGCTCCCACATGTTCCACGATGATCTCATCGGATGAACCACGATGTCAAGGACTTAATCAATCCCGTATTCAATTCCCTTTGTCTAGCGGTATTTTACTTGCCCGAGATTCGATCGTCGGTATCCAATACCTTGTTCAATCTCGTTACCGGCAAGTCACTTTACTCGTTCCGTAACACATCATCCCGTGATCAACTCCTTGGTCACATTGCGCATATGATGATGTCCTACCGAGTGGGCCCAGAGATACCTCTCCGTTTACATGGAGTGACAAATCCCAGTCTCGATCCGTATAAAACAATAGATACTTTCGGAGATACCTGTAGTGCACCTTTATAGTCACCCAGTTACGTTGTGACGTTTGATACACCCAAAGCACTCCTACGGTATCCAGGAGTTACACGATCTCATGGTCAAAGGAAGAGATACTTGACATTGGCAAAGCTCTAGCAAATGAACTACACGATCTTTTGTGCTAGTCTTAGGATTGGGTCTTGTCCATCACATCATTCTCCTAATGATGTGATCCCGTTATCAACGACATCCAATGTCCATAGCCAGGAAACCATGACTATCTGTTGATCACAACGAGCTAGTCAACTAGAGGCTCACTAGGGACATATTGTGGTCTATGTATTCACACGTGTATTACGATTTCCTGATAATACAGTTATAGCATGAATAAAAGACAATTATCATGAACAAGGAAATATAATAATAACTCTTTTATTATTGCCTCTAGGGCATATTTCCAATAACGACAGCCTCACACCGCAGCGAACCAGTGAACCCTCGTACTCCTCTACGTGTGGGCATCCAATGTCGCGTCTTCCCCGGCTCCGCGTCGTCCCCTTCCTAGGCCTCGTCGTCGTCCACCGCCCTCGTGCTCTCGGCACGGCGTGGTCAACGTGGTCAAGGAACGGCTTCCATCGGGTGTGGACTGTACATGGAGAGGCTCACAGCTGGGTCCACGGCGGTCGCAAGGAAGTGCCTCCTTATTACGCGCAAAATAATTATTCCTCCACCTGACAGCGGGGACCCACCGGACGGGCCACCGTATTTTGCGAAAAAAATGTTTCCCCCATGACTGCTGGGACCCACCAGCTACACCTTGGCACGCAAGGAATTGCGTCCGGGCAAAAAAAAACGATCCGCCCCCCTGACAGCTGGGACCCATCAGCTACATCTTCGCACGTAAGGAAATGCCTGACAGTCGGGACCCACCTGGTCAAAGTGTACATAGCGTTGTCATTCTGGTCGAGAACGTGTACGTACATATATATTGGTGGATGTAGAGGCGCGCACGTGTCGTAGTAGAGGTGCATATGTGTCATAGTAGAGGCGGGCATGTAGCACGTACACGTACGTACAGCGGCTAGTGTGCAAAAAAAGAAAATATGGCCATGTATGTGTACATACGGGCGGGGTCTCAAACGCCTACTCGCGCATACGTACGGCCAGGGCTCGTGTACATGGCTGGGTCGGAAGGGAGAAACAGCGTCATCGTCATGTTCATGGGGAGCCAACCGGCTGGGCCAGAACGGAATGCGTGGTCGTGTTCATCGGGAGGGCTTGGACGGAACATGCGATGAAAACGAGGCCTGGCGTACCGCAGAACGGAGGAAACGGCCTTGTGTTCGACCGGCCACGTTCGAAACGGGATCATGTTCATCGGAAGGGGTCTGGCATACCGCAAAACGGAGGAAACGAGACCTCCTACGCTCGAAACAGGGATCCTGTTAATCGGGAGGGGTGTGGCATACCGCAAAACGGAGGAAACGGACCTCCTACGGTCGAAACGGGGGTCCTGTTGATCGGAAGGGGTGTGGCGTACCGCAAAACGAACGAAACGGACTTGTGTTGGAGCGCCACGGTCGAAACGGGGGGTCCTGTTCATCGGGAGGGGTGTGGCATACACAAAATGGGACTCCATGTGATACTGTTCATCTCCATCGTCGACCTCCTACAGCCTCCATGGGCTACTGTTCATCCACCGTCGACCTCCTCCAGCCTACACCTGTGACTGTTCATCCACGGGCTCCTGTTCATCCAACCTCCATCATGCACTACTCCACCGGCTACTGTTCAACCACCCCTCCACGGGCACTCCTCCATCGTCTACTGTTCATCCAGCCCTCAACGGGGTCCTGTTCATCCAGCCCCAACCGGCTCAATCGATCGGGGTCCTGTTCATCCAGAGGCAACGCCACGGGTCCTGTTCATCCACTCCCACCGCTCACTATTCATCCAAACCCCCCGCAACACTCACTGTTCATCCAGAGAGGCAGCATTGATCGGCTTCAGTTAGCAGCAGTAGCGAAGGAATTGATCGCTCGGGTTCAGTAACGCGTAGCCTGCAGTGCAATCGCTCGGGTTCAGTTAGAGCCCAACGCCTCGCTCGGGTTCAGTTAGAGCCAACGCCTCGCACACACGCGCGTACGTGTACGAGAGAAACGCACATCGCTCGGTACCCGACCACCCACCGTAACCGAAAACTCCCCAAAATTTTCCTCGCCCTCGCTTCTACCATGGTTTTTATCGTCATGGACGGCCCAAAGAATGTCATACAGCTGCATCTCCGGCCCGCCCAGGACGAAAAGCCCATTTTCTGTCATGATTTTTTATCATAGAAGTAGGAGCCCACCACATCTATGATGATACTGGGTTTTGTCACAATTATCGTCATAGAAGTGTCATATGTATGACATAAAAAATTCGTTCAGCCCAAAATGCCACGGATGTCTTTTTTTTGTAGTGACACTTTTATTTACTTACAACTCAATATTACAACTCGATACTAGAACAAAGATATGACTTTATATGAATGCTTCCGGCAGTGTACTGGGATGTGCAATGATCTAGCGTAGCAATGACATCAAAAAACGAACAAGTCATGAAAACATCATGCTAGCTATCTTACGATCATGCAAGGCAATATGACAATGAATTCTCAAGTCATGTATATGATGATGATGGAAGTTGCATGGAAATATATCTCGGAATGGATATGAAAATGCCATGATGGGTACGTATGGTGGCTGCTTTGAGAAAAATATAAGGACGTTTATGTGTTATAGAGCGTATCATATCACGGGGTTTGGATGCACCGGCGAAGTTTGCACCAACTCTCGAGGTGAGAAAAGGCAATGCACGATACCGAAGAGGCTAGCAATGATGGAAAGGTAAAAGTGCGTATAATCCATGGACTCACATTAGTCATAAAGAACTCATATACTTATTGCAAAAGTTTATTAGCCCTCGAAGCAAAGTACTACTACGTATGCTTCTAGGGGGATAGACTGGTAGGAAAAGACCATCGCTCGTCTCCGACGCCACTCATATGGAAGACAATCAAAAAAACACCCCATGCTTTAAATTTGTTACACAACAATTACCATACGTGCATGCTACGGGACTTGCAAACCTCAACACAAGTGTCTCTACAATCCACAACCACCCACTAGCATGACTCTAATATCATCATCTCTATATCACAAAACTATTGCAAGGAATCAAACATATCATATTTAGCGATCTACAAGTTTATGTAGAATTTTATGACTAACCATGTAAATGATCAATTCCTGTCATCTTTCTAAATAGATATAAGTGAAGCAAGAGAGTTTAATTCTTTCTATAAAATATATGCCCACGCTCTAACAAATATAAGTAAAGCAAAAGAGTATTCTACAAATGGCAGTTTTCTAAGTAAAGAGAAATAGGTAATCCAAACTTCAAATGATATAAGTGAACACATGAAGCATTCTATAAATCAACCAATGACTATCTCATAACAGCATGGTGCATAAAAGAAAAGTGAAAACTAAATGCAAAAGACGCTCCTAGACCTGCACATATCGCATGAACGAAACGAATCCGAAAATATAGCGATACTAGTTGAAGAAAGAGGGGATGCCTTCCGAGGCATCCCCAAACTTAGACGCTTGAGTCTCCTTAAATATTTACTTGGGGTGCCTTGGGCATCCCCAAGTTTGATCTCTTGCCTCTCTTCCTTTTCCTCATATCGAAACCTTCTCAATTAGACACTTCATCCACACAAAACCTCAACAAAAGATTCGGTAAAATCCGTTAGCATAATAAAGCAAATCACTACTCTAAGTACTGTAGCAAACCAATTCATATTTTATTTTTGCATTATGTCTACTGTAATATAGCTTTTCCATGGTTTAATCCACTGATATAAATTGATAGTTTCATCAAAACAAGTAAATTATGCATCAAAAACAGAATCTGTCAAAAACAGAACAATCTGTAGCAATTTGAACATTCACCATACTTGTGGTACCCCAAAAATTCTACCAAAATTAGGAAAAATAAACAATTTGTACATAAAGACATTGCAAAAGGAATCGGAACCGTTTAGCGTTCCAGTTAAAAATATAAAATCGCGCGCTACAGCCAAAGTTTCTGTCCTACACCGTACAAACCAGCAAGCATTGTAAACATCTTAAAGGCAAACCTTGGCACATTATTTTTATAATACAATGGAATTGTACAAGGGGATAATTATTTTTGATGAAAAGTTTCTGTAATCAAGATTACAAAGTTTCCGTGAGCATGAACAAAGTTCAAGGAGCTCTCCCACTTCAACAATGCTTGTCTTTCTCACTTTTACTTTCCTTTTTGAAAAGTTTTTAGGTTTCCCTCTTTATTTATTTATTTTGTTTTTGAACTATATAAAAGCACTCAAGAGAAATAAATGACTCTCTAAAACTTCCGGGTTGTCTCCCTGGTAGCGCTTTTTTTAAAGCTATTAAGCTAGGCATATAGTGCTCAAGTAATGAATTCATCCGGATCCCAAGGTATATCAAAGCCAATTTTAATTAACAATGATTTGTAATTTAGTAGTGAACACAAAGTAACATAAATCGAACAATGACGAAGTCTAACTCTCTTCCTATGCATCGGCATGTCATAAAAGAACAATTCATGCACACATAGTAAAGGTCAATGCATAGTATAAACAATTTTTTACAATTTTATCATATTGGAAACATAGAGAGGTGGAGATATAGTTCCTCTCTCATAATAATTGTAAGTGGGAGCAGCAAGCACATGCATATTACATCTATCAAAATCATCATGTGCAATAGTAAAAGTCTACCCATCAATATAATCCTTAAAAAGCACAAACTTCTCCGATATAGTGTAGTAGGGAGAATTCAAAAAGATAATAGGACTATCATGCGTGGGTGTAATAGCAATAATTTTATGTTTAACATAAGAAACTATAACAAGTTCATCTCCATAAGCATAATTCATATTGACATCTTGGCCACAAGCATAGCAAGCATCATCAAAAAAGGGTAATTCAAGATAATCAACGAGATCATAACAATCATCATAGCAATCATCCTTCGGTAAGCACGAAGAAAAATTAAACAATGTATGAGTTAAAGAGTTACTCTCATTAGACGGTGGGCACGGGTAGCTAATCCGCTCTTACTCCTTTTGTTCTTCGCTCTCCTCATCATCTTTTTCATCTAATTAGCTCACAATTTTATCAATTTCTTCTTTCATAGCTTCCTGCAAAATATTAGTCTCTTCTTGGACAGCGGAGACTTTCTCAATAAAAGCGTTAATATTGTAATTGTATTCATAATTATCATTGCAATATTTCAATATAGTAAAATTTTCAGGCCTATAAACATCATCATCTAAAACTTCATACTTTTCAAACAAAGATTCAATTTCATCTTAAAAGCAACATATTCTTCAATTTGTTCAACATCATAATAATCATATATACCATTAGCATAAGAAGCTAAGGTTTCATTATCATTAAATTTGCATGAAAAGGGAAGGTGTGAAGCCTTCATCCTAGAGCAACAATTATAATCATATCTCCAGCATAGATCCCGAGCATACCAACACAACATATTAATTTGATTCCATAATAGTTTCCCTTTTTTGTGTCAAACGATAATCCCTAAATTATTCACGTTGATCCAACATTACTCCCATTATAAAGTTGAATAGGGTTTTCTTAGGATTATCAAAGTAGTACAAAACATTTTTCACATAATGATCATCAAGGGTTTTAGGAGGTTCCCCATCTCCATGAGTAGCAACTACACCTAAGTTTTTTGATATTTCGTGTTTCATATCCATAACTAAAGATAGAGAACAACTAAAAACAGCAAATAAAAATTACTTAGTGATAAAGTAAACAAGCACACACGAGAATATTCACCCCACGCTATGACTCCCCGACAACGGCGCCAAAAAAAGGTCTTGATAACCCGCAAATATACGGGATCAATTGTAGCCTCTTTCAATAAGTAAGAGTGTCGAACCCAACGAGGAGCTAAAGGTAGAACAAATATTCTCTCAAGTCCTATCTGCCACTGATACGACTCTACGCACGCTTAGTGTTTGCTTTACCTAGAACAAGTATAAAACTATAAGTACTTTGTAGGTGTCATAGGATAGGTTTGCAAGATATTAAAGAACACGTAAATATAAACTAGGGGTTGTATAGATAAAGATGCAAAAAAGTAAGTAGTAGAGAGCTTTTTTGTTACGAGAAAGTTATTTGTCCCTAGGCAATCGATAACTAGACTGGTACTCACTATTATAATTCTATTTGAGGAAAAGGCATAAGCTAACATACTTTCTCTTCTTGAATCATTTGCACTTATGATTGAAACTCTAGCAAGCACCCGCAACTACTAAAGATTCATTAAGATAAAACCCAATCATAGCATTAAAGTATCAAGTCCCCTTTATCCCATACGCAAATAACCTACTTACTCGGGTCTATGCTTCTGTCACTCACGCCACCCACCATAAGAAAATCATGAACATACTGCAAACCCTGCAGCGGAGATCCCTCACGCTTGTGCGACACGGAAGGCACCATAGGGCAGCACCAATAATAAAACATGCAACTCAAACCAATCACGATCATCAATTAACCCATAGGACAAAACGAATCTACGCATACATCATAAGATAGCCATACATCATTGGGAAATAATATATAGCGTTGAGCACCATTTTTAAGTAGAGATTACGGCGGGTAAGAGAGAGGTTACACCGCTGCATAGAGGGGGGAAGAGTTGGTGATGAAGGCGGTGAAGTTGTTAGTGAAGATCGCGGTGATGATGATGGCCTCCGGCAGTGCTCCGGCGCCACCGGAAGCAAGGGGGAGAGAGCCCCCTTCTTCTTCTTCTTCTTCTTCCTAGACCTCCTCCCTAGATGGGAGAAGGGTTTTCCCTCTGGTCCTTGGCTCCCATGGCGTGCGAGGGGCGAGAGCCCCTCCGAGATTGGATCTATCTCTCTGTCTTTCTCTGTTTCTGCGTTCCCAGATCCTTCCCCTTCACCGTTTCTTTTATATCCGGAGATCCGTAACTCCGATTGAGGTGAATTTTTCATCCAAATTTTTCTCACAAAATTAGCTTTCTTGCGACAAAAGAAGGGCATCAACCGCCTTACGGGTGGCCCACGAGGGTGCCAGGCATGCCCAGGGGGAGGGAGCACGCCCCCCTGTCTCATGGCCACCTCGGACACCGTTTCGCGTTGATTCTTCCTCCAAAAATTCCTAAATATTCCAAAATAATTTTCGTCCGTTTTTATCCCGTTTGGACTCTGTTTGATATGAGGTTTCTGCGAAACGTAAGACATGCAACAGACATGAACTGACACTGAACACTGGATCAATATGTTAGTCCCAAAAATAATATAAGAAGTTGCCAAAAGTATATAAAAGTTGAATAATATTGGCATGGAACAATAAAAAATTATAGATACGACAGAGACGTATCACAGTGTCCATCGAAGTGAGCAGATGATGCAAGGACCGACCGATATGGAGTCGACGGTTGTCGTAGGAGAACGCTACAGGCACTCACGCGGAAGAGCCTCGACGTCGAGGGGTCTTTCTTGGAGCCAGGCGGAGTTATCAGCGACGAAAGTGAGCGCGCCGAGTCGGAACTCGCAGCCCATGACCAAACCACCACCGGAAACCTTGTTAATGAAGATCGGAAAAAATGCAACCTCGCCGAAAGTTGCAAGACGCTTTGCCCCACGGTGTGCGCCAACTGCCGTGGTACTAAGTCTGACAGTAAGAGTAGGGGGTACGTATAAGAAGGCAAGGCCCTAGCTATGGCGAGGTTGTACACACGATTTTACGAGTTCAGGCCCCTCTCGAAGGGGGTAAAAGCCCTATGTCTCGGTGCCCTGAGGTGGTCGACTGGAATATGGTGTCTGTGTGTGTTATAGGGGGCGCGAAGCCTTGTCCCAAAGGAGGGGGTGGCTTATATAGAGTGCGTTAGGACCCAGCCATCCCCTGTTACAGGGTTCAATGTACATTAAGACAGGGCGTTACTGGTAAGCCAACTATAAAGTGCTATTAATGATCTTTAAGACTACGGAGTGAACGCTACCGTTGTCATCTTGAGTGACTCTAGGTCTTCTGTACTCCGAGTGGTTTCTTGTATGGTCGAATGACTTCATCTTGGTCGAGTGAAATTGGGGGTATCCGAGTGGGGTAACTAGTCGAGTGGATTGCACTCCATGGTTACTTCAGTCGGTATCTCTTGCTAAATTCTAATGTAGTGACCTTGGGTAGGACGTATAGGTCAGGCATATGACCCTACCCTAGGTCCATGGCCTCGTCAGTAGCCATGATGGGATAAAAAATGTATTACAGACTACTCTTATTACTTTGACATCCCTCCACTGTCCCCACTAAGCCGATGCTCACCTTCATCATCGCCTGCTTGAGCAGCTGTTCGTCAGCGCCATCGTAGTACTGCTCAATGTAGACCACATCCCTCTTGCGAGCGTCACAGAAGACTGTTCTTCTGACGCCATAATATGTTATGCACTGTCAAATAGAAAGATCAAGTATGGAGATAGTCATCATCCACTGGTCGGTCTTGTAAATTTCATTGCCGCTGATGATTATTGATTTTTGAATGCATCAAAAACCAATTTTTCGCTTCAACAAAATCTAGAAGAGAAACAAAGACAATTGTGTAAATATCCATAATTGCAACTGAACATATGTTCTATTCAAATCAGTACTAAACTTCTTTGGAGATGTGACATCAAATGTTTGGCAAGACCGCAAATGATAAAAAGGGAGAGATGGGAAGAAAGATATTACCCGACAGCCGCTCCCCCTTCTTTTGCACCGTGCACACTCAGTGGCGCTCGCCACCGCCGTACATCGCTTGCATGGCAAGTGGTGCTTACTTTGACCTGATAGTTGTTCTCATATCTCTCTCAACTCCGACATTATTAAATCTGGCATCATCGTGCAACCACTTATCAATAGGTAAATCATGATGTATTAGGACAATTGTGCAAATCATAACTCAAGCTAGAAGACACCTCATTTTCTTAAATGAACCAAATGTTTTGGGAGTTAATTCAACAAGAGGAATTAGAGGGTTGATGAGCAATAACCTTAAACAACATCTTTTGCAGAAGAAGAAAAACAATCAGCAACAACAACTACTGTGTGGCCTTTGTTTGTAGTCTGAACACAAATGTGAAAGCGGGTACATCCATAAGATAGCATTTGCCAAAGATGAAGCCCTAAGCAATAATCAGGTCTCCTAGAATAAAAAGACCAATTAGATGTTTCAGGGGGAAAATCACAAGGAATTTTCAAATGCATCCAAGAATCATGGACAGATGTTGAATGAACCTTCCGTCCCAATTGTCATAGTGATATGTTTGACAGCACTATGTTCTGAATAACAAATCTGCAACATTAGCAGAAGTATGCCCCGATAAAGCATATTGCAGATTTCTGGTAAAATAATCACAATAAGCAGCCAGTAATGACATGAAAGTACCACCCATCAAAGTGAACTCAGCCTGCAAAAGAGTATATTTGAATTACTTTAATCAACCCATGATTAGTTAATTAACACCTGCTCTGCTCATGGGGTTGATTAAACATTCACATGCGCCTCCTGACTCTTTGTAGACCAGCAGATGGTGCTAGATGGGAGCCCGCCAACAACCACAAGATATCACAGGCCAAACAACAACTTAATTAATTTCTTCACAGAAGGGGAAAAAAACAGCAACAACATTTCAGCCTTTCAATCATATTCGATGCAATCAACTTTAAAACAACAATGATATCATTCAGCTGACCTTATAAAGCTGAGTTCACTTACCATGACCAAAGGCCAGACCAATTCTTTGATACTTTGAATTTTCGAACCAATGTTCTCATCTGCCTTTCCTCTCTATTTATTTGGAAGTGACAAGATGTCATGAAAGTCTCCATCTCTGGCATCCCTGGCTGTTGCAGTCCAATGAGCACATACAGAATTCAGGAAATAAAAAAGATTACTTGTGAAAGATGTAGAAATTAGGACTGAGTCAAATTGGAGTATAAGAGTAGAAGTGGGGAAGACGAAAATACCTACAGCAACCATAGGCAGCAGGAAACACTTAAAACAAGAATTAAATTAGAGAGGAAGGGGATTAGAAAGAGGAACTCGCGGGAGGCGCAACCAAAAGTGATGGGAATGAGATGTCGCGTGTCCTCCTGCCGAGCCCGGATCGAGGCCGCGCTCATCGGCTTGAGCTCCTACTGCCGAGGTCGGATCGAGGCCGACGGGCGCCGGCAGAGCACGGGGCGGCCGCATCTGGGCCAAAACGCGACACAGACGAGTCGCGGCTGGCTGCTGCCTCTGCACTCCTCTTCCTGCCGGGGGAGGGCGTTGGTGATGAGTCGTGGCCAACCTCTTCCTGCCGGGAGAGGGCGCCGGTGGTGAGTCGTGGCTGGCTGCTGCATCTATCCCCCTCTTCCTGCCGGGGAAGGGCGCCGGTGGTGACGATGGCTGTGGAAGATGGTGCTGATGAGTTGTGGCGGCGGCAGGCGAGGGAAGAGGGAGAGGGAGAGGAATCGGGTGATGGAGGGGGGTTGGGCTCTCTCTGTGCCAATCCTGTCAGCACATGTGGACCAGGGAGAGAAGCCCAACGCGCCCATCGATCGCCTCCAGTGGACATGTACAATGCATAGGATCGGATATGACGTAAAGTAGTTCGGATAGGGAAGCAGTATTCTTTTTAAGAGGCGGGTGCTTGAAGAGGAAAAATATGGTCCGGTGACAAAAGCTGAAAAGATTAGAGTGAAAAATAGAGATGCATATGTACTAGAGTCTTTATTTTTTATTTTTTAATAAGGTCCACTAGTGATAGCTTGCATTGGAGAGGAAAAATGAATATAGATGCTTCAAATTATTTTTTGTCATGAGGCATATGTATCCATATGCCACCATTATACATGCCCTAACAAGCAATCGAGCGGGTCCAGTAAAAAAGCCAAGACGCACAGTAGCAGGTGATGACGTGAATGCAGCGAGGGGGCGCCCTTACCGCGACTGTTTTTCTTTAACATCAGTACAGACGCAATATGCGCATATACTCACTCTTATGAACGTACACACGCATATTCTATCCCTATGAGCACCTCCCAAAGACTGCTAATGGGTGTTATTCACATGACATTGCAAGATGCTAGAGTCTAGTTATTTGCTTTGTATATAAATTGTTGCCGGCTGGAACGGGTCCCGCAGCCATGATAGTTGTGCCAACGGGAACGGATCCCGCTGGCGCCCTAAAGGCAGAACTTGCAAAGATGGTACTTTTGTAGGTTTTCAATGTTCTATGAACTAGATGATGTCCCGCATTGTTGCCGAAATATTTTACAATATATTTCAAAGTTATTGATTTTATGGAAATAAAAAAATTCGGAGAAATAATATGAGAGCTAAAACTAAAAATAGATATGGTTTATTGTGTTTGATTATTGTATTTTTATGAATATTTACTAAATATATCATGCATTGTTGCATGTTAAGGTGAACCTTTTCCTATGACTCATTGAATGTTGATGAGGTGAGCCTTTCTAATGCATGTTGCTTGATGAGGTGCTATGTTTATATATCGAGAGAAATAGGTTAATTATAGAGGACTTTATACAGGTTTACCATCTTCGGTTTCTAGCCGGACAACACCCGGTTTAATAACTTGAACCACGGTGATCGGTCACTGTCGGCCGGATACGTCCGACGTACAGGGGAATGGATTAGCTGCCGTAGATTCTGGGCGATTCATACATTCGATTCCAGCGACGCCCACCTTATCCTGCTCCCCTTCCTGGCCACTCCATTCGAATCCTCCCCGCTCACGGAGCTGCCACCAATGGCGCTCCCTCCTCCCTTGCTCCCGCGCTCTTCCTGTATTTGCAGAGGCGTCACCAATGTCACCCCATACAAATCCGTGGAAAACATACCGGATGCCTCCACCGCCCCCTTCGCCACAGCGCAGCACTCGCTGCTTCGCGCCCATACGCGCGCCGGCCGAATGCAGCCCGCGCGGCAGGTGTTCGAGGCAATGCCGCCGCGGGACAGGTCCCTCGTCGCTTGGACTGCTATCATGTCCGGGTACGCCACCCACGGTCCCGCCTCCGAGGCGCTGGTCCTGCTCCTGCGCATGATGGAGCGGTCACTGAGGCCGGACGGGTTCGTCTTCTCAGTCGTGCTGCGCGCCTGCGCGGCAGTCGGGAACCTCAGATTTGGAAGGCAGGTCCACTGCGCCGCTGCGAAGATGGGCTACGTAGATTCTGACCTCTTTGTGGCAAACGGCCTCCTTACCATGTACGCGAGCTGCCGGTCGCTGGGTTGCACTGAGAAGGTGTTCGATGGCATTGCCGCACCTGATTTGGTTTCTTGGACCTCCATGCTCAGCGGCTACACTGAGAATGGCTGCCATACCGAGGCGCTAATGTTGTTCGTGGAAATGATCCATGCCAGTATTGGATGTGACGCGTTCACTCTGTCAATTGCACTCAGGGCAGCTTCTAGTTTGGCCAATCGAAGTTTGGGGCACCAGCTGCATTGCTGCATCATCAAGTCAGGATTCTCTAAAAGCGGCTTCTTGGAGAACTGCCTGATCGAGTTCTATGGGAGGTCCAGGGAACTACAGCTGATGCAGAAGGTGTTTGATGATATGCATGACAAGGATTTGGTTTCTTCCAATAGCATCATCCAGTGCTATGCAGATAATATGTGTGATGATCAGGCTTTGTCTCACTTCCGTGCTATGATGTTTGAATGCTCGGAATGCGATGAGTTTACATTGGGTAGCATTTTGCATGTTGTCACCAGAAGAGGAGCTTTTGGTTATGGAAGGGAAATACATGGCTACCTCATTAGAGCAGGTCTAGACTCAGATAAGCATGTTATGAGTGCTCTGATGGATATGTATGTCAATTGGGCTACTCTTCATAAGGGACAATGTATGCTACCTTTGAGAATGCTAAGATACTATTTGCTGGTCCAGGGAAAGCTGGATCACTTTATTGTGGCCACTAGTTTGAGGTTGTGCGCTTTTGATCAAGATTTAGCAACAGGAAGGATGTTACACGCCTATGTTTCGAAGTTCAACATGAATTCAGATCCCTTTGTCACTAGTTCACTGGTCGACATGTATGCTAAATGCGGTTCTGTGGATGAATCACATGTTCTCTTTTCAAGAACCAAGGATCCAGGGACAGCAGCATGGACTGCGGTAATCTCAGGCAACTGCTTGAATGGTCAATTTGAAAGAGCAATGCATTTGTTCAGGAGGATGCAGTTGGAGCATGTGCAACCTAACGAGTTCACTTATACCTCTGTACTTACAGCATGTGTGGCTCTTGGGGATGTCGTAGGTGGCATGGAGATCCAGGGCAACTCCATCAGAACTGGTTATGGAACCAATGCTTCTGTTGTGAAAAGTCTTATAAGCTTTTACTTAAGAGAAGGGCAGTTCAAGCAGGCTCTTAAGCTGTGCTTATCACTCTCAAACCGTGAGATTTCTTGGGAAGCACTGATTAAAGATTTTGCTCAAGGTGATGATCACGTTGGAGTACTTAATCTTTTGTGTGTTATCCAACGTTCTGGTGGGGTTCTTGATTATCCAACTGCATTACACATCTTGAATTCTTGTGGAAAATTGGAGCTCCTTCGTGAAGGGCTTCAAGCACATGCCTACCTTACAAAGCGTGGCCTTGCTTCGGAACCATGCATCAGCAATCAGCTTATTGACATGTACTCCAATTGCGGCAGTCTCAAAAATGCATTGGATGCCTTCAGATATATGTCTGACAAGAGTGCGTCTACTTGGACCACAATAATCATAGCTCATCTAGAAAATGGCTGTCCAGAGACAGCCATTGACTTGTTTGTGCAGATGTTAAGAAGAGAGAAAATACCAACTTCGATTGCATTCTTATCTGTGCTGAAGGCCTGTGCAGAAATCGGCCTTGTAAGTGAAGCCTTCCAGTTCTTTGTGTCCATGACCGAGGTTTACAAAATAGAACCTTCAGAAGGTCATTACTCGCATATGATTGAGGTTTTGGGTCATTCTGGTATGTTCAAGGAAGCAGAGCATTTCATTGATAGTGTGGTCCCTTTGGAATCTAGTGCTTCAGCCTGGATTTTACTTTGTTCTGCTGCCAAACAAAATGGAAACACCAAAATCGTGAAGCTTGCAATGGACAAACTCGCAAGCCTTGCTCCATGTGATTGTCGAGCAAATGCTTCACTGGGAAATGTCATCCCCATCACTGACTAGTTAATCAGGCGGCACGAGTGTAATGAGTGACAGAGTGAGTGCCCCTCCTGGTTTATCCAAAGGGAAGTATGCCTTAACTTGTCAGATTGTAGGTTGCGCGGAGTGCACAGTGGCATATGAAGTGGACATTATGAATTTAGAACTGTAAACTGCTGTATATTTGTATACTAGCTAATATGTTGTGCAGTTTCCACAAATGTAGATAATTTCCCTTGTGTTATACCCAATTTCAAATGTATGCCGTTCTTTGCGTGTTTCTGGTAAAAATATAGCGGTTGAATGGTACCGCGGTTACCAATCACAATCATTTTGTGCTATGCAAGCTAAAGAAAAAGTTTATCCTGCAACAAGAGCCTTAAATAGTGCCTACATAGTCAACAAGAGTGTTAAGGAGTATTAGTATTGGTTTAGGAGTCCTTATTAGTCTATGTTTAGTTTCCTTGCACCTCAAGTCATGTGTAATATATATATGCCCCTTGGGCCTTCAATAATGATAAGTTGCTTTCCTAACATGGTATTAGAACTTAGGTTATTTTTTTCGGGCACCGCAACTCGCCCTCCCGATCGAGTTCTTCCTCTCGATCTCCCGATCCAATCTTGCTCGCGATGTTGCCCTTCTCCTATGATGGTCGACGCTGCTCCCTCTTGTTACAGCTACAACATGCCTCAATCTACATCAACGTGTTGCGTATGTGCTCCTCTCCTGATCTGCACGTGCGCGTCACCCCGGCCTGCTGGTCAGCGCCCCGACCTGGCCCCCGCTGCAGGTGCGAATGCCCGCCTCCGCTGGACAAGGACGGGAGCTGCTGCACGTGATGGACAAGGCCATCCGCTGATTCGGCCAGGAGCGGCTGCACATGTCGATCTATTTGGCGTTGGCAATGCCTCGGTGTAACGTGCCTCACTTCCGGCGGATCTGGGTAGCGAAGGGAAGGGAGGAAGAAGATGGGGATTGTTGCTTAGAGGGGAAGGAAGGAGTTCAGGAGATTAGCTCCGATAAAAGTCGAGTACAATTCCATACCCACTCCTACACACACGCTAGACTATATGTAGTGGCCGCTAGTTGGCAGTCATAGCCAATCGCTGCACACCTCCTCGTCACGCCTTGTCCACCTGGCTGTCGACTGGGTCGATGGTTGCTTGGCTTGGGCCGGCCTGGTTCTGGGGCCCATCTTCAGGTGACTCATGGGTGGCCTTGATATTCTCCCCCCTTGGGAAACAGCTTGCCCCCAAGCCGTGAAGGAAGGAAAACGCTGGCGCAGTTGCTTGGGATCTTCCCAGGTGGTCAAGGAAATGGGTAACCCGGACCAGTGCACACAAACCTTCTGGACGGCCCCAGTGCTCGTCTTGACCGTGCGCTCTCCGATGATCGCCACTGGTTCATGCTCCATACCAAGGATCTCAGTGTTCGGAGGTAATTCTTGTTCGACTAAGATATTGCTGCCAATTGCTTTCTTCAGTTGCGACACGTGCACCACCGGATGGATCTTGCTCCCTGCTGGCAAGTGAAGTTTGTAAGCTACCTTGCCAACTCTAGCCACGATCTTGTATGTTCCGTAGTAACGAAATGCGAGCTTCTGGAACGGGCGTTGTGCGACGGATGTCTGAATGAAGGGTTGTAAGCACAAGAAGACTGAATCACCCACTTCAAACTCCCGGTTTGTGCGCTTTTTGTCTGCTTGCCTTTTCATCCTGTCCTGGGCCTGTTTCAGTTGTTGTTGTAGCAGGTCCATCATCACTTCCCTTTCCTTCAGCCACGTTGCTAGGTTGGGCACACTGCAATCATCCACTTGAGTGACCCCAAATTCTCTCGGCATAGTGCCATAGATCACTTCATATGGAGTTCTTCCAAGAGCTGAGTGAAAGGTGGTATTATACCAGTATTCTGCAAGGAATAGCCATCTGTACCAATTCTTGGGGCAAGCGTGGACAGAGCACCGAAGGTATATCTCCAGGCATTGATTTACCCTCTCCGTATGTCCGTCTGTTTGCGGGTGGTACGATGAGCTCATGCGCAACTGAGTTGAGCTAACTTAAAGAGTTCTGCCACAAACTGCTAGTGAATATCCTGTCGCGATCTGAGATGATAGCCAGCGGAAGACCATGCAGGTTGAAGATGTGTTGCATGAAGGCTGTAGCCACTGAGAAGGTTGTGTAGGGATGCTTCAGTGGCACAAAATGGCTATATTTCGAAAACTTGTCAACCACCACTAGGATCACATCATAGCCATTGGATTTTGGAAGGCCTTCAATGAAATCCAATGATATGACTGCCCATGGACGCTTGGCAATTGGTAGAGGCTGAAGCAGTCCTGCCGGAGCGATCCGCTTTGTTTTTGCTTGTTGACACGTTGTGCACTGACGAACGAACTGACGAACCATGTCTTTGAGTCATTTCCATGCAAACAAGCGTTGCACTCTATGGTAGGTGGCGTGGAACCCCGGGTGCCCCCCAGCTGCGCTGTCATGCAGGGCCTTGATCAAGGACT
The DNA here is from genome assembly GCF_018294505.1 of Triticum aestivum. Lineage (NCBI taxonomy): Eukaryota > Viridiplantae > Streptophyta > Magnoliopsida > Poales > Poaceae > Triticum > Triticum aestivum. The sequence continues at coordinate 528,412,067 of NC_057810.1, read as the reverse complement.
CCTGAGTTTGAGGATCATCCCCTATCCAGATGCGTCCTTGGAAACGAATCACTCCCTCTTGTATAGCATATCCAGGATCGCTTTTTGCATCAAGCGCAAGTCTCGACATCAGCCGTTGGGCTGCGGGGTCTTGTTGATAGCTGTCCAAAATTGCTTGGAGCCAAGCTGGTTTGGCCAGGGCGATTGCCGTCAGTTCCTGGAATTTGTCTTGGACGCGTCGGGACAAGGCATCCGCAGCCCTATTTGACACCCCAGCCTTATATTGGATCTTGAATCACAGCCCTACCAACTTGGTAAAGGCCCTCTGCTAGATAGGCGTATTGAGTCTCTGATCCTTCAAATTGAGCAGGCTGCATTGGTCGATGCGGATAATGAATTCTGAATGTTGCAAGTATGGGCGCCAATGATCCACAGCAAGGAGTAGAGCCAGGCATTCCTTCTCGTATGCTGACAATCCTAGGTTACGAGGAGCTAAACTCTTGCTCAAGTACGCGACAGGATGTCCTTCCTGCATGAGCACCACGCCGATTCCTGTGCCACTGGCATCTGTTTCCACAACGAATTGCTTTGAGAAATCCGGCAAGGCCAACACCGGAGCAGTAACTAGAGCTTGTTTCAGACTCTGAAATGCCTTGTCAGCTAATGGAGTCCAGACAAACACCACTCCTTTCTTGAGCATATCGTTCAATGGCCGACTGAGCAGACCAAAATTTCTGACGAATTTTCGATAGTATCCTGCCAGTCCTAGGAATACTCTTAACTCCTTGACATTGGATGGTTGCTCCCAGTTCTGCACTAGCTGAACATGCTCTGGTAAGGTGGAAACTCCCTCCCCACTGATCTGATGCCCCAGATATGCGATCTGATTTGTGGCAAATGTACACTTGGAGCACTTGGCCACTAACTCGTTGTCTGCTAGCAGTTGCAGGACTTGACGCAAGAGAGCGAGATGCTGTTGAAATGTAACTGAATGGATCAGAATGTCATCCATGAAAACCAACACTCCTTTGCGCAATACTGGCGACAAGACAAAGTTTGCGACCGACTGGAACGTGCTAGGGCCTCCTGTAACTCCGTATGGCAGCACTCGAAACTGGAAGTGTCCTTGGTGGGTTGTGAAGGCCGTTTTCTCTTCGTCTTCTTCCACCAGACGTATCTGGTGGTATCCCGCGCGCAAATCCAACTTGGAGAACCAGTGCGAGCCTGCAAGCTCATCCAGCAATTCATCGATGACAGGTAGGGGAAAGCACTTCTTCACTGTGATTGCATTCAGGTGACGAAAGTCGACACAAAAGCACCATGTTTGATCCTTCTTCTTCACAAGCAGAACTGGGGAGGAGAAGGGGCTCACACTTGGAACAATCAAACCCTGCTTCAACATTTCTATGACTTGTTTTTCAATCTCAGATTTCTGCTCTGGGGTGTATCGATAGGGTCTGATGTTAACTGGTTTGGTCCCTTCTAATAGCTGAATTTTGTGATCCCACACTCAATGTTTGGGTAGGGTGGTTGGTTCAGTGAACACTTGCTGAAACTCCTCGAGAATTGCCGTCACTACTGGATGCTGCTCCCTTAATTCCTGGTTGTTCACGGCGTCAGTCATACTGCACAGAAGAACTACATGCGCCACTGCATGTTGCTCCTCTAATTCCTGCAGCTGAGCAGCTGAAATCTGTTCGACTGGTTGTAACTGAGGCTGCACACCGACAAGCTCAATCCACTGCTCATGATGCTGAAACTGCAACCGCTTCTGCTCCCAGTTGATCCACATAGGTCCACAACTCTGCAGCCAGTCCATGCCCACAACAACATCATAGCAGCCCAACGATAACACCCGGAGGTCGGTTTCAAACACTTGCCCTTGCGTTGTCCACGAGCATCGAGGAATCATGCTGTTACATTGAAGAATTCCCCCATCAGCAATCTTTACAGACGAACGGTTGGTTTTTTGCACTCGGTGAGGCATCGCAGCGGCCACTGCCTCACTCACAAAACTATGAGAACTGCCAGAATCTACCAGAACCAAAACTTCCTTGGACTCAATCGTCCCCACTAATCGAACTGTGTGTGGTGTAGTCTGCCCTGTAGTTGCTAGTTTGGAGATGGACATGAGTAGTTCGTCATCTGACTCTGCTTCTAGCTGTTCTTGATAGTGTTGGTCAGCTTGAAGAAGGTCCAGTAATTCTTCCACCACATGCAATTGGACCGTGGCGGCACACTGGTGGCCTTGGCCCCAGCGTTCCCCACATTTGAAGCATAAGCCCCGCGCGCGACGATAGTTGCGGAGCGCGGCGACTCGATCATCACCCACCCGCGGACGGTCTGGTGGATTTGTCGCGTCCACGCCGCGTTTGTCTTCGGCCGCAACTGGCGCTCCCGGCACCGCGGCGCGAGCTGGTGGTGCTCCAAGCGCTATTAGTGGCCGTGCGCCTCCGCGCTGTACTGGCCCTTCCTACCGACGGTACTCCCGCCTTGGCAACGCCTCCAGTAGCTCTTCTTGCATCGAAGCCAAAGAAAAAGTGGAGTCCAAGTCCTTTGGTTGATGAAGAACTACACTAGCCCGAATTTCGTGTCTCAATCCTTCCAAAAATTAGGTAGTGAAAAACACAGGATCAAATGAAGGATTATGTGCGAGTAATTGGTGAATAAGTTCCTCGAATTGCAGCATGTAATTGTGCACGGTGCCTGTCTGACGCAGTGCGTGGAACTGACGCAATTGAGCTTGATACTGCTCCCGGCCAAATTTGCCGCAAAGTGCCGCGCACAATTCCTCCCATGACATCGATTCACTCTGTGACTCGTGCAATTGCAACCAACATGTCGCGTTGCCGGTGAAGTGAAGGGTGGCTACACGTACCCAGAGATCTGAGTGAACACCATAGACTGAAAAATACTTTTTGCAATGAGTTCGCCAGAATTGGGGATTTTCTCCATCGAAGGGAGGAAAATCCAGTTTGGGCAATGACCAACTAAACAGAGTGGAATGTGGTGCAGGCGGCTCAATCTCTGCCGTATGGTTGGTAAGGGAGGAGGAAGGCCCGGTCAGGAACGTACCCTTGACCAGACAGCACATGGGTGGTGACCACGCCATATGTCTGACCCCCGGTGTCGTCGATCTCGCCGCGGCCTCGTGGCCCGTGGTGGTCAGAGGCGTTTGTAGCTGTCGTCGTCGCCGGTCGCACCACCGCGTCACCCTCCGGGATCGGATCCGGAGGCGCCGCCAGGATCGGATGAAGGGCGATGCGCCCCACTTGGGTACGCAGCTCGTCCACTAGCTGCTGGAGATGAGACACTGCCGGCCTCCAGAGTTCCAACGATGTCTGGATCGCGTCGAATCGGGCCTCACTGGCCGCTCTGCCGTCGTTGACCGATTTGATGAGCGCGGCGAGTTGCTCCTCCATCGCTGCCGTCTTGAGTGCTTATTTGGTGTGGTAGCGGGGCTTGGGATATGCGGTCTCCAGATCGATGGACTGGACCTTTGATACCAGATGTAACGTGCCTCACTTTCGGCGGATCTGGGTAGCGAAGGGAAGGGAGGAAGAAGATGGGGATTGTTGCTTAGAGGGGAAGGAAGGAGTTCAGGAGATCAGCTCCGATAAAAGTCGAGTACAATTCCATACCCACTCCTACATACACGCTAGACTATATGTAGTGGCCGCTAGTTGGCAGTCGTAGCCAATCGCTGCACACCTCCTCGTCACGCCTTGTTCACCTGGCTGTCGACTGGGTCGATGGTTGCTTGGCTTGGGCTGGCCTGGTTCTGGGGCCCATCGTCAGGTGACTCCAGGGTGGCCTTGACACTCGGCCAGATCGGGCCACTGGCTGCCTTCTCTGCCTCGTGGATCCCGTCCAAGGTGGCCTATCCGCTGGTCAACTCCCAGTCAATCCACCGATCCCGTCCCGCCCGGCTGCTTCTTTATCAGATCTAGGCGTCCTGGGCTGCTTCAGGCTTCTATTGTTGCTCACGGGTTCTTCCTGGTGCAACTACTCGTGCATATCCTCTGCCTATAGCTGCTGGATTGGGGTGCTGCTACCAGCTACGTGATGCTGCTACGTGGTGATGCTACTACGTGGTACTACTACCTGCTACTACGTGTTGTTGTTAGTCACCATGGATCTAGTTTCGCCGCTACTGCTAGATTTCCCTTCTAGTATATGTGTTTTCTAGTATAATTTCTGCTACGTCCCGTTGATATTTTGTGTTTTCTCATGGCATGTGAGTCCATCATACCTATGTCCGTCAGCCTTTTTCTGGTCATTGTCCTCTGTATAGGATTTATGTGGCCTCTCTTTGCATTGTTGATCTAAGCCCATTCTCTTGCCGCCGAGCTTCTTCGCCGCCGGTTTTCATAGGCCATGATTCTTTAAGCAATGCTTCATTCTTTTGATGTGACATCTTCTTTCGACAACCCATCTTCTCTTGATACTTCTCTTGTATCTTCTATCGATGCGGTGTCTTCCTATGATGTGCCATCTCTTCGTTATCCCCTTTGGCGACTCGATAGGTTTTGAAGACTCTTCATGCTACGACGACACTCTCAAGACGCGGATTTGGATTGTCATTTTTTTAGTATTACACTTCTTCAAATGCAATGCTATTGCATACGCTTTGCATTTGAGGGGGGGGGGGGGGGTGTTAAGGAGTATTAGTATTGGTTTAGGAGTCCTTATTAGTCTATGTTTAGTTTCCTTACACCTCAAGTCATGTGTAATATATATATGACCCTTGGGCCTTCAATAATGATAAGTTGCTTTCCTAATAAAGAGAAGGTTCAGCATCAGCTTATCTAGCTAGACAATGAGCTACTCCCTCCGTCCCATAATATAAGAACGTTTTTGACACTACACTAGTATCAAAAACGTTCTTAAATTATGGAACGGAGAGAGCAGATAATTAGCCTCCCTGTTACAAGAGCTATACATGACAGAACTAAAGGTGGGAGGGTTGAATACAAATGTCGTCGAAGAGAGGAGCAACCATAGATGAGGAAAAGCCACTCGCCTGAAGAGTTTCAACAGCCTGGAGGCAGTCGGATTAAAGATGATGTGATCGAATCCCAGTTGGTTTGCCAACGCTACTCCATGTCGAATGGCAAGTGCTTCAGTAGTCGCGACATCAACTGCAAAAGGAACATTTTCACTGCACCCGCCTCTGAATCTGCTATGCGAGCCACCACCCCAACACCACCAGGCAGGGAGGTTTTTTTTCAAGGAAAACATTCCGATATACTCCCTCTGTCCCAAAATAAGTGTCTCAACTTTGTACTAACGTTAGTACAAAGTTGAGACACTTATTTTGGGACGGAGGGAGTATTCATTATCCGTCGAGGCAGTACAAAGAACACAGAAGTAACAAAAATTGCATTTAGGTTCGTAGACCACCTAGCGATGACTACAAGCATTGAAACGAGCCGAAGGCATGCCGCTTTTATCGCCCCTCCCTAACTAGAGCCGGACAAACCTTATTATAGTAGACAGACGGAAAGTCATCATGCTAAGGTCCCACAGGACCAGCGCACTAGAACAACAATCATCGTCGATCAAGAGAATCGTAGACACATGAAAGCAAACAAACAAAGACCGGATCCAACTAGACCTACCAAAGACAAACACCGACCAAATACAGCGAGATTCACCAGAGACACAGCTGTGCCCTCTGACGGTTGGGCGGGGAGAACCTTAACCAAGTTAAGGCCACAGTAAGGGTGAGGCCACATCACCAGGACGAGGGCTAGACGGGGAGAACCTTATTCTGTTTTCAAGGAGCTGTCGTCACCTCGTCTTCCTGAGCAGAACACAAGCCCCAACCAAACTAACAACACGCTTAAAATCAGAGCATGAGCCCTCCCCCCGGCAAGGATTGAGGTCCATTGTGCATTCATGGCCTAAGGCTACGGAAGACAAAGCAAACCGGTGATGGCGCTGACAGGAGGCAGGGAACCCTAATCGCCTCATGTGCACCTCGTGATATGAAGGGGTATGAGACAACACAAATGTACCTAAAAGGGAGTTCTCATCAAACCTATAGCATCCACGTTGATCATAAGGAATTCCTCATGTTCTTGTAAGTCACATTTTCTCCCTACCATGTTCTCTACTATCCAACGCTCCCATCTCCTTGGGTGATATCACCTGATACTTTCCCGGAGTGATGTCATCCCTTAAATGCTCCCATGATCCCTAATTTCAAAAGGAATTTTTTTTATTTTCTATTTTTTATGAGGGTGCACAAGGCATGTGTTTACAACCCCTACAAATTTTAGATCTAAATTCAAAATGCACATCAAGAAACATAAAAGACAAACCCAACATGAATAGTGGTGCCAAAAAACTAAAGCAACAATGACACTATTCAAATTTGGATTTTCCTTTTAGTTTCTCAATCCGTATTTTGAATTTGGATCTAATTCTTTTAAGGTTTGTTCACATAGGTCTTGTGAGCATTCACACAGAAGTGTAGATTTTGTACCAGCACTAGTGGGTACATGACCTATCCGTACCGTTCACCATGCATCGAGATTAGTGCACCAATACACCAACTCCTCTCTCACTTTTCAACTGCGACACAGAGTAACAAGGCAAAAATTTTCCATCAAAATGTAACGCGCAGGCCATCGTCAGAATATCGAAAGACCAGCACTAGCGAGTAGACTTTTTCATCGGAAGAGAATCTTGTGGAACACCAAGGGCATCTCCAACGCAGATGGCCTAAACGTTCGGAACAGACGGTCTGGACACTTTTAGCCATCCAATATGGGCTCACCAAATCCATTTGAATCGATCTGGATGTTTGAAATCCCACAAACAGTCCCGATTTGGGGAGAGCTTTGGGGGAGTTCATGTATCCGCTACGCCAGACTCCAACACCCCAGTCCGACCCTAAAATCCTATCCGGTCGACTCTAGAACCATTCGGGCATTCATACTATCTCAACGCCCTCTTGTCTACCACCATTTATATCAGCAAGCCGCCCAAGAAGCCTACCCCTATTGCCCATATTCAACCTTCACCGGTGCTCCTGTCCCGACTGTTTAAAGTTGGCCGTACACCCTCCTCCTTCGAGCTCATTCTTCCACTGTCGGTTATAAAGGAGCTCCCCCATGGGTTATAAAGGAGCTTGCATCTCATGCATTCCATCTTGTTGTACGCCATGCATCCCCTCTGGCGGATTAAACAATTCATTGAAGCACAAAGTAACTAGCATAGGAAGGCAAATCAAGTCCAATTTCAAAACTTTCAGCATAAAGAGAAGAACTTGAAATTATTGAGATATATATAAGCATGTCTTCCTCTCTCATGATAATTTTCAGTGGCATCATGAATAAAATCAGCAATGTAACTATCACATAAATCATTCTTTTCATGATCCACATTCATTAAATTATTATTACTCTAAAAATAAATAAGTTTCTCCTCATTACTAGTAGTGAGAGCAAATTCAAAAAAAATAACTATTATTTGATACTTGATTGGCATAACCCAATTAAACATCAAAATCATAATGATAAGTTTTATAGTCATTATTGTTTATAGCATATGTGTCATCACAATAATCATCATACATAGAAACTTTATTCTCATAACAATCAATAGAGACATCCACCAAAGTAGTGGAATAAACACTACCTAAAGTCATGACCTCTTCAAATCCACTTTCATCATTGTAATCATCATAAATAGGAGACATATTCTCATCATAAAAAATTTCTCCTCCGATGTAGGAGGACTAAAAAGATCATATTCATCAAACCCGTCACCCCCAAGCTTGTAGCTTTGCATATCATTAGCATAATTGATATTCATAGAATACATACTAACAATGAAAATGTGGATCAGTTGGTCTAATCGGTTAGTCTTGTAACATTGTTAGAATACATACTAACAATGTTTGATCACCCTTGTGTGGGTTCGCTGAGAGAACTTTTTATTTTGCTGACTAGTTTTTCTTGTATACTTATGTAATGCGGGTATGATTTTGGGTTTCCTTTTCAATGAAAATGGGAGCCGGGGAGCTCCTCCATTTCATCTAAGAAAAATGCATACTAAAAACATTGCAATCATGCTTAACATTCAAGGAACTCGCATCAATCACCTTTCTAAATTCTTCCTTGAATACATCAAGGCCATTTTCTAATTCAATGTTGTCAAGATAAACTTTATAAAGATAACCAAGTGCACCCATCTTTAATTTTTCTTTAGTTTTCTTTCATAAGCCAACTAGTGAACAAAAAACTAAAATATTTAATTGAAATATCTAAAGAAAATATTGTCAAGCACTCACCTCCTCAGCAATAATGCCAAAAGCAGCTTGATGTCTACTACACAATTTCTATTCTTGTAGACTTTATTGGGACTCTAAGCGTAGAGTTTTGTAGCACAACAACAAATTTCCCTCAAGTGGGTGACCTAATGTTTATAATCCACATGAGGTGTAGGATTAAAGTGATCCCTCGCAAACAATCATGCATTCAAATACAAGCGGTACTTGTGTTACCAACACACCTAATGCAAATTGCCAGATGTATAGGTGCACTAATTTGGTGAAGAGATGATGATAGATATGTAATACAGATGGTAGAAGTAACCTTTTCTAATCTGAAAAAATACGGGTAGCTAGGTAACAAGTAACAAAAGTGAATAAAACGGTGTTTCAGTGCTTGGAAGTAAAGCCTAGGGTTCAGAACTTTCGCTCAACATCATTAACACTGCGTTTGGATGTCTATATTGAGACCTTGAATCAGATTTCGTATTCGTGAACTCCCAATTCGGCTATTTGGTATGCGCAGTCGCATGCACCAAGCCCTCCCACATTTTCGAGTGCTACCCCTCCGAATTGGCTAGAAACACCCGTCCCCGCAAAAGAAAACAATTTGATCCATCTTTTTCTTCCGCCCACCCGCTCGACCACGGACGACCGCGTGTCCCAAAAAAGAGGAGGCGGCGCCCAGTGAAGCCCATCGACGGCGGTGCCCAGGTACCTCTTGAAGGAAATATGCCCTAAAGGCAATAATAAAGTTGTTATTTTAAATTTCCTTATATCATGATAAATGTTTATTATTCATGCTAGAATTGTATTAACCGGAAACTTGATACATGTGTGGATATATAGACAAAACACTGTGTCCCTAGTATGCCTCTACTTGAGTAGCTCGTTAATCAAAGATGGTTAAGTTTCCTAGCCATAGACATGTCTTGTCATTTGATGAACAAGGTCACATCATTAGGAGAATGATGTGATGGACAAGACCCATTCGTTAGCTTAGCATTATGATCGTTCAATTTTATTGCTACTGCTTTCTTCATGTCAAATACGTATTCCTCCGACTATGAGATTATGCAACTCCCGGATACCGGAGGAATGCCTTTTGTGCTATCAAACATCACAACGTAACTGGGTGATTATAAAGATGCTCTACAGGTATCTCTGAAGGTGTTTGTTGGGTTGGCATAGATCGATATTAGGATTTGTCACTCCGAGTATCAGGGAGGTATCTCTGGGCCCTCTCGATAATGCACATCATAAGAAGCCTTGCAAGCAAAGTGACTAATGAGTTAGTTGCAGGATGATGCATTACGGAACGAGTAAAGAGACTTGCTGGTAACGAGATTGAAGTAGTTATGAAGATACCGACAATCGAATCTCGGGCATCCAGCTTCCGCTATTGGTTATTGATTGGAGAAGTGTCTCGGTCATGTCTACATAGTTCTCGAACCCGTAGGGTCGGCACGCTTAACGTTCGATGACGATTTTGTATTATATGAGTTATGTGATTTGGTGACCAAATGTTGTTCGAAGTCCCGGATGAGATCACATACATGACGAGGAGTCTTGAAATGGTCGAGAGGTAAAGATTGATATATAGGACGATAATATTCGGACACCGAAAGTGTTCTGGGGGGTATCGGGTACGTATCGGGTCACTGGTAGGGGTTCCGGGCATCCCCCCAGCAACTACATGGGCCTAATGAACCAAGAGTGGGACAGACTGGTCCCTAAGGGGATGGTGTGCCCCATGTTGGCCGAAATAGAGGGGGAGGAAAGAGGAGAAGAGAGAAAGGAAGGGGAGGGATCACTACAAAAAAGACACGTCTGTGACATTTTGGGCCGAACAAAAAAAATTCGGTCATACTTATGACCTTCTATGATGATAATTATGACAAAACCCTGTATCATCATACATGTGGTGGGCTCCTACTTCTATGACAAAAAATCATGACAGAAAATGGGCTTTTCATGCTGGGCGGGCCGGAGACGCACCTGCATGACATTCTTTTGGCCATCCATGACGGAAAAAATCATGGTAGAAGCAAGGGCGAGGAAAATTTCGGGGACTTACCGGTTATGGTGGGTGGTCAGGGCCAAGCGATGCACAGAGGTTTGCATGTTTCTCTCGTACATGTACGCGCGTGTGTGCGCGGCGTTGCGCTCTAACTGAACCTGAGCAAGGCGTTGGCTCTAACTGAACCCGAGCAATTGCACTAGCTACATTACTGAACCCCGATCTATCCCTTGCTATTAACTAAACCCGAGTGATTCCTTTGCTACTGCTGCTAACTGAAGCTGAGCGAACCTGCTGCCTCTTGATGAACATTGAACGTGGGGGTTGGTTGAACGAGTCGAGACATACGTGGTTGGGGTTGGATGAACAGTTCCAGGTGGGGGTTGGATGAAAAGGATCCCGTGGTAGTAGAGGTCGTTGTCGCTGGATGAACAGGACTCCGATCGAGGAGGTGGGGGTGGATGAACAGTAGCCGGTGGAGGGAGCCCGTGGAGGGCAGGTTGAACAGGACCCCGTGGAGGGGCTGGTTGAACAGGACCCCGTGGAGGGCTAGTTGAATAGTAGCCGGTGGAGGCTGGATGAACATGACTCCGTGGGGGGCTAGATGAACAGTTGCCGGGGGAGGCTGGAGGAAGTCGACGATGGATGAACAGTAGTAGGTGGAGGCTGCTGGAAGTCGATGATGGATGAATAGTAGCCCCGTGGAGTCCCGTTTTGCGGTACACCACACCCCTCCCGATAAAAAGGGCCCCCGTTTAGACCGTAGGAGGTCAAAGAGATGTCTGTTTCCTCCATTTTGCGGTATGCCACACCCCTCCCGATCAACAGGACCCCGCTTCGACCATAGGAGGTCGAAGATACGTCCATTTCCTTCGTTTTGCGGCACGCCACACCCCTCCCGGTGAACATGATCTTGTTTCGACCGTAGGCGGTCGAACAGAAGGCTGATTCCCCTGTTCTGTGGTACGCCAGGCCTCGTTTCGGCTGTTTTGTCCAAGCCGATTGGCTCCCGATGAACACACGACGCATTCCGACCCAGTCTGTTACCTCCCGATGAACAGGACGCATTCCGACCCAGTCACTTGGCTCCCAGCGAACACGACGTTGTTTCCTCTGTTCCGACCTAGTCGGTTAGCTGAGGATGAAGAGGACAACGTCGCTGCCGTCCATTGCCTCTCCATGTACACGAGCACTGGCCGTATGCGCGAGTATGCGTTTCGAGAGCTTGCTCATATGTACGTACGTGGCCGTATTTTTTGGCGTGTGGCTGTATGTACGTGTACACGGTTTAGACAGGACAGCCTGAACTGCTACGTGAGGGGCTCTACTATGACATGTGCCACTATTTACTCGGCCAAGGTTCATCATTGTAGAGCGACCGATCGACCAGTATGTGCGTACACGTTCGCGATAAGACAGACAACACTACGTACGCTTCGATCGAGTGGGTCCCAGTTGTTAGGGAGGATAAGGATGCACTTCCTTGCGTGTGAAGATATAGCTGTTGGGTCCCAGCTGTCAGGGGGAATCATTGTTTTTTGCCCATAATAAGGACGCACTTCCTTGCGTGCGAAGATGTAGCTGGTGGGTCCTAGCTGTCAGGGGGAGAAAACATTATTTTTCAGGGTAAAAAGGATGCAATTGCATGCATGTGTCCATAGGCGTGGTGTGTCCCCATTGTCAGCCTCTCACATATAGTCATCTTTCGATGACTCTCGTTTGTTGGCCATGTTGACCACACCGTGCTGAGCACAACAAGGCCGATGGACGACGGCGAGGCCCCAGACTGGAACGACTTGGAGATGGGGAAGATGCGGCAGTGGAGTCGCAGATGGAGAGGAGTGGGAAACTTGACCAGTTTGGGTGCGCGGCAGCACTGCCGCCCACGGGACACAGGAGCAAGAACAGAGGTTCAAGAAGCAGCATGGTTGTTGGATTATAATCCAACTGTCGAGCTGCTAGAATCATTTGTTGATTAAGTTGACAAAACCATGCGTACACATCAGCTTAGTAGGCCCACAAGTCAGCCACTGAATCTGCAGGGTCCCAGCTCTCATCGGGAGGAATAGTTTTTTGGCATAACAAGGAGGCACTTACTTCTGTGCGAAGATACAACCGGTGGGCCCAGCTGTCAGGGGGAGAAAACATTTTTTCAGCTTAATAAGGCGGAACTCTCCTTGCGTGCGACCATGGACCTCGTGGGTCCCAGCTGTCAGGCTCTCCACGTACAGTCCTCTTCCGATGACACTCGTTTGTTGACCACGCCGCGCCGAGCACAGTGAGGCAGTGGACGACGGCGAGGCCCCGGACGGAAATGACCCGGAGATGGGAAGACGTGGCAGTGGAGTGACACCTCCATTTTGCATCATGCTTTTATATCAATATTTATTGCATTATGGGTTGTTATTACACATTATATATCAATACTTATGGCTATTCTCTCTTATTTTACAAGGTTTACCATGAAGAGGGGGAATGCCGGCAGCTGGAATTCTGACTGGAAAAGGAGCAAACATTGGAAACCTATGCTTCACTGGTCCAAAATTCGTGAAACTCCACGAAACTTATTATTTGAATTAATAAGAATTCTTGAGTGGAAGAAACACCTCAGGGGCCCCACACCCTGGCCAGGAGGGTGGGGGCCGCGCCCACCCCTACTGGGCACGCCCCCTGTCTCCTGGGCCCCCTGGTGGCCCTCCGGTGTCCATCTTCTGCTATATGAAGGCTTTCAGCCTAGAAAAAATTGTGGGCAAGCTTACGGGACGAAACTCCGCTGCCACGAGGCGGAACCTTGGTGGAACCAATCTAGAGCTCCGGCGAAGCTGTTCTGCCGGGGAAACATCCCTCCAGGAGGGGGAAATCATCACCATCATCATCACCAACGATCCTCCCATCGGGAGAGGGCCAATCTCCATCAACATCTTCACCAGCACCATCTCCTCTCAAAACCTTAGTTCATCTCTTGTATCCAATCTTGTATCCAAACCACAAATTGGTACTTGTGGGTTGCTAGTAGTGTTGATTACTCCTTGTAGTTGATGCTAATTGGTTTACTTGGTGGAAGATCATATGTTCAGATCCTTAATGCATATTATTACTCCTCTAATTGTGAACATGCTTTGTGAATAGTTACATTTGTTCCTGAGGACATGGGTGAAGTCTTGCTATTAGTAGTCATGTGAATTTGGTATTTGTTTGATATTTTGATGAGATGTATGTTGTCTTTCCTCTAGTGGTGTTATGTGAACGTCGACTACATGACACTTCACCATTATTTGGGCCTAGAGGAAGGCATTGGGAAGTAATAAGTAGATGATGGGTTGCTAGAGTGACAGACGCTTAAACCCTAGTTTATGCGTTGCTTCGTTAGGGGCTGATTTGGATCCATATGTTTAATGTTGTGGTTAGGTTTACCTTAATACTTCTTTTGTAGTTGCAGATGCTTGCAATAGAGGTTAATCATAAGTGGGATTCTTGTCCAAGTAAGGGCAGTACCCAAGCACCGGTCCACCCACATATCAAATTATCAAAGTACCGAACGCAAATCATATGAGCGTGATGAAAACTAGCTTGACAATAATTCCCATGTGTCCTCGGGGGCTCTTTTCTCATTATAAGAAATTGTCCAGGCTTATCCTTTGCTACAAAAAGGATTGGGCCACCTTGCTGCACTTTACTTCCTTTTATTGCTTGTTACTCGTTACAATATATCTTATCACAAAACTATCTATTACCTACAATTTCAGTGCTTGCAGAGAAAACCTTACTGAAAACCGCTTATCATTTCCTTCTGCTCCTCGTTGGGTTTGACACTCTTACTTATCGAAAGGACTACAATAGATCCCCTACACTTATGGGTCATCAAGACTCTTTTTTGGTGCCGTTGCCGGGGAGTGTAGCGCTTTTGGTGAGTGGAACTTGGTAAGGAAACATTTATATAGTGTGCTGAAATTTTCTATTACTTGTCACTATGGAAACTAATCCTTTGAGGGGCTTGTTCGGGGTATCTTCACCCCGACTAGAAGAGCAAAGAGTTGATCCTCAACCTACTGAAAATATTTACTTTGAGATTCCTTCGGGTATGATAGAGAAACTGCTAGCTAATCCATTTGTAGGAGATGGAACATTGCATCCTGATTTACACCTTATCTTTGTGGATGAAGTTTGTGGATTATTTAAGCTTGCAGGTATTCCCGATGATGTTGTCAAAAGGAAGGTCTTCCCTTTATCTTTGAAGGGAGATGCATTGACATGGTATAGGCTATGTGATGATACGGGATCTTGGAATTATAAACGATTGAAGTTGGAATTTCACCAGAAGTTCTATCCTATGCATCTTGTTCATCGTGACCGTAATTACATATATAATTTCTGGCCTCGCGAAGGAGAAAGCATCGCTCAAGCTTGGGGGAGGCTTAAGTCAATGTTATATTCATGCCCCAATCATGAGCTCTCCAGAGAAATGATTATTGAAAATTTTTTATGCTCGGCTTTCTCTCAATGATCGCAACATGCTCGATACTTCCTGTGCTGGTTCTTATATGTTGAAGACTATTGAATTCAAATGGGACTTATTGGAAAGAATTAAATGCAACTCTGAATATTGGGGTTCCGACGATGGTAAGGAGTCAGGTATGACACCTAAGTTTGATTGTGTTAAATCTTTTATGGATACCGATGCTTTTCGTGGATTTAGCGCTAAATATGGACTTGACTCTGAGATAGTAGCTTCTTTCTGTGAATCTTTTGCTACTCACATTGATCTCCCTAATGAGAAGTGGTTTAAATATAATCCACCCATTGAAGTAAAAGTAGTTGCACCTGTTACAGTTGAAGAAAAGACTGTCACTTATAGTGATCCTATTGTTCCTACTACTTATGTTGAGAAACCTCCTTTTCCTGTTAGGATAAAGGATCATGCTAAAACTTCAACTGTTGTTCGTAAGAGTAATACTAGGACTTATACACCTCCTGAGCAAATCAAAGTTGAACCTAGTATTGCTATGGTTAAAGATCTCTTGGATGATGATTTAGATGGGCATGTTATTTATTTCTGTGGTGAGACTGTTAATATTGCTAGACCCAATACTAAGATACATAGACCTGTTGTAGGCATGCCTGTTATTTTTGTTAAAATAGGAGATCGTTGTTATCATGGCTTATGTGATATGGGTGCTAGTGCTAGTGCAATACCTATTTCCTTGTACAATGAAATTATGCATGATATTGCACCCGCTGAGTTAGAAGATATTGATGTCACTATTAAGCTTGCCAATAGAGATACTATTACACCATTTGGGATTGTTAGAGATCTTGAAGTCTTGTGTGGGAAAGTTAAATATCCTGCCGATTTTCTTGTTCTTGGTTCCCCACAAGATGACTTTTGTCCCATTATATTTGGTAGACCCTTCTTGAACACTTTTAATGCTAAGATTGATTGCGAAAAGGATATTGTTGAAATTGGCTTAGGGGATATGAAACATGAGTTTAATTTTGCTAAGTTTCATAGACAACCCCGTGTTAAAGAACTGCCTAGTAAGGATGAGATTATTGGTCTTGCTTCTATTGTCGTGCCTCCTACTGATCCATTAGAACAATATTTGCTAGACCATGAAAATGATATGTTTATGAAGGAAAGAAGGAAAATAGATGAAGTGTTCCTTAAACAGGAACCTATGCTGAAACACAACCTTCCTGTTGAAATTCTTGGGGATCCCCCTCCACCTAAGGGTGATCCCATGTTTGAACTCAAACCATCACCTGATAATCTTAAGTATGCTTATCTTGATGAAAAGAAAATATATCATGTTATTATTAGTGCTAACCTTTCAGAGCAAGAAGAAGAAAGATTATTGAAAACTCTGAAGAAGCACCGCGCTGCTATTGGATATACTCTGGATGATCTTAAAGGCATTAGTCCCACTCTATGCCAACACAAAATAAATGTGGAGAAAGATGCCAAACCAGTTAGAGATCCTCAATGACGATTGAATCCCAAAATGAAAGAAGTGGTAAGAAAGGAGATACTAAAGCTCCTTGAGGCAGGTATAATTTATCCCGTTGCTGATAGTGATTGGGTAAGCCCTATCCATTGTGTTCCTAAAAAGGGAGGTATTATTGTCGTTCCTAATGATAAAGATGAATTGATCCCGCAAAGAATTATTATAGGTTATAGGATGGTAATTGATTTTTGTAAATTAAATAAAGCTACTAAGAAATATCATTACCCTTTACCTTTTATTGAAATGCTAGAAAGACTATCCAAACACACACATTTCTGCTTTCTAGATGGTTATTCTGGTTTCTCTCAAATACTTGTGTCAGTGGGGGATCAATCAAAAACTACTTTTACTTGCCCTTTCGGTACTTTTGCTTATAGACGTATGCCTTTTGGTTTGTGTAATGCACCTGCTACCTTTCAAAGATGCGTGATGGGTATATTCTCTGACTTTTGTGAAAAGATTTGTGAGGTATTCATGGATGATTTCTCCGTTTATGGATCCTCTTTTGATGATTGCTTGAGAAACCTTAATCGAGTTTTGCAGAGATGTGAAGACACTAGCCTCATGTTGAATTGGGAAGAGTGCCACTTTATGGTTAATGAAGGCATTGTCTTGGGGCATAAGATTTCTGAGAGAGGTATTGAAGTTGATAAAGCTAAAGTTGATGCTATTGAAAAGATGCCATGTCCCAAGGACATAAAAGGTATAAGAAGTTTCCTTGGTCATGCCGGTTTTTCTAGGAGGTTCATTAAGGACTTTTCTAAATCTCTAGGCCTCTGACTAATTTATTGCAAAAAGATACCCCTTTTGTCTTTGATGATGATTGTGTAGAAGCATTTGAAATACTTAAGAAAGCTTTGATCACTGCACCTATTGTTCAGCCACCTGATTGGAATTTACCTTTTGAAATTATGTGTGATGCTAGTGATTATGCTGTAGGTGCTGTTCTAGGGCAAAGAGTTGATAAGAAATTGAATGTTATCCAGTATGCTAGTAAGACTCTTGATACTGCCCAGAGAAATTATGCTACTACTGAAAAATAATTCTTAGCAGTTGTGTTTGCATGTGATAAGTTTAGACCTTATATTGCTGATTCCAAAGTTACTATTCACACTGATCACGCTGCTATTAAATATCTTATGGAAAAGAAAGATGCTAAGCCTAGACTCATTAGATGGGTTCTCTTGCTCCAAGAATTTGATTTGCATATTATTGATAGAAAGGGAGCTGAGAACCCCGTTGTAGACAACTTGTCTAGGTTAGAGAATGTTCTTGATGACCCACTGCCTATTGATGATAGCTTTCCTGATGAACAATTAGTGGTCATTAATGCTTGTCGTACTGCTCCTTGGTATGCTGATTATGCTAATTACGTTGTTGCTAAATTTATACCACCTAGTTTCACATACCAGCAAAAGAAAAAGTTCTTTTATGATTTAAGACATTACTTCTGGGATGACACGCACCTTTATAAAGAAGGAGTAGATGGTGTTATTAAATGTTGTGTACCGGAGCATGAACAGGAACAGATCCTTCGCAAGTGTCACTCTGAATCATATGGAGGACACCACGCTGGAGATAGAACTGCGCACAAGGTATTGCAATCCGGTTTTTATTGGCCTACTCTCTTCAAAGATGCTCATAAGTTTGTCTTATCTTGTGATGAATGCCAAAGAATTGGTAATATTAGTAGACGTCAAGAAATGCCTATGAATTATTCTCTTGTTATTGAACTGTTTGATGTTTGGGGCTTTGATTATATGGGACCTTTTCCTGCCTCTAATGGTTATACACATATTTTAGTTGCTGTTGATTATGCTACTAAGTCGGTAGAAGCTATTCCAACTAGTAGTGCTGATCATAACACTTCTATTAAAATGCTTAAAGAAGTTATTTTTTCCGAGGTTTGGAGTCCCTAGATATCTTATGACTGATGGTGGTTCACATTTTATTCATGGTGCTTTCCGTAAGATGCTTGCTAAGTATGATGTTAATCATAGAATCACATCTCCTTATCATCCGCAGTCTAGTGGTCAAGTAGAGTTGAGCAATAGAGAGCTCAAATTAATTTTGAAAAAGACTATCAATAGATGTAGAAAGAATTGGTCCAAAAAACTTGATGATGCATTATGGGCCTATAGAACTGCATACAAAAATCCCATGGGTATGTCTCCGTATAAGATGGTTTATGGAAAAGCTTGTCATTTACCTCTAGAACTTGAACATAAAGCATATTGGGCTATTAAAGAGCTCAACTATGACTTCAAACTTGCCGGTGAGAAGAGGTTATTTGATATTAGCTCACTCGATGAATGGAGAACCCAAGCCTATGAGAATGCCAAGCTATTCAAAGAAAAAGTCAAACACTGGCATGACAAAAGAATACAAAAGCGTGAGTTTAACGTAGGTGATTATGTGTTATTATTCAACTCTTGTTTAAGATTTTTTGCAGGAAAACTTCTCTCTAAATGGGAAGGTCCTTACGTTATCAAGGAGGTCTATCGTTCTGGTGCCATAAAAATCAACAACTTCAAAGGCACAAGTCTGAGGGTGGTGAACGGTCAAAGAATTAAACATTATATATCAGGTAGTCCTATCAATGTTGAAACTAATATTATTAAAACCGTAACCCTGGAGGAATACATAAGGGACACTTTCCAGAATGTTCCAGACTCCGGAAAGGAATAGGTATGTGGTACAGTAAGTAAACCGACTCCAAAACAATTCTAATGGCAATTTTTATCAGTTTTGGAATATTTAAGAATTTTAGGAAGAAAGAAGTAGTCCGGAAAGGACACGAGACCACCACGTGGGTGGAGGGCACACCCACCCTTACTAGGCATGCCCCCTGTCTCGTGGCCACCTCGTGAGCCTCCCGGACTCCGTTTTCTTGCACGTTACATATTTTGGTCAGTAAAAGTTCAATATATAAACTCCCGAAGGTTTTGATCACCGTATCACGCAAATATCCTCTGTTTTCGTTTCGAGTTGTTTTTGTTTCAGATCTAGAGCACCATGACGTCGCCCTCCTTCAGCAATGAAGACAAGGATGCTTGGCTATTGAAGATAGAGCTGAAAAGAGAAGAACCGAAAAAGATCAACAAGGAGGAAGGGATCAAGAAGGCCATGGAGGTTCAAGCTCCGGCGGTGAAAGAAGAAGACATCCCTCAACCCTTACCTAACCTCTTTACTCCAACTGAGATTGAAGCTTTCAAGATGATTGAGTTAGCTCGCATACAGAATAAGTATCTCACGCAGGAGAATATTTTGCTGAAGGATCATATCGCCGGACTCAAGGGCATTACCCGCAAGTTGGAGAGCTTTTACGCTCGATGTGCGATTATCCACCATCATCATCACCACCTCCATCACCTCCGAGGACATAATCATATGGGTATGGGCACTCCCCTTGGCAACTGCCAAGCTTGGGGGAGGTGCCCCAGTATCGTATCACCATCACACTCCTATCTTTACCATTTTATTTAGTTCGATCCTTTTAGTAGTATCTTGATCTAGTATATTGCAGTTTTGATATCAAGTAGTTTTGATTTTTTCTTTGTGATCTCTTTATGTAATCGAGTCCGTGAGCTATCTATAATAAAGATTAGTGTTGAGTCAAGGGCTTTGCTATCTTGCTATGATCTTGGGAAAGTAGAAAGAATAAAAGAGTTCATATTAATCTTATGGTTAGTAATGACTTCACACATAGAAAGTATGAGGCATAAAAGTTGTTGAGAGTTGATAAATGTAGTTTTGGTCATCGTTGCAATTAATAGGAAGTAATAAGGAAAGAGGGGTTTCACATACAAATATATTATCATGGACATCTTTTATGATTGGGAGCACTCATTAAGTATGACATGCTAAAAGAGTTGATGTTGGACAAGGAAGACAACGTAATGGTTTATGTCTTCTCACATCTCAGTTAAAGTATATTGTCATTGACCTTCCAAACATGTTGAGCTTGCCTTTCCCCCTCATGCTAGCCAAATTCCTTGCACCAAGTAGAGATACTGCTTGTGCTTCCAAATATCCTTAAACCCAGTTTTGCCATGAGAGTCCACCATACCTACCTATGGATTGAGTAAGATCCTTCAAGTAAGTTGTCATGTTGCAGGCAATAAAAATTGCTATCTAAATATGTATGACTTATTAGTGTGGAGAAAATAAGCTTTATACGATCTTGTTATAGAAGAAATAAAAGCGACGGACTGCATAATAAAGGTCCATATACAAGTGGCAATATAAAGTGACGTTCTTTTGCATTAAGATTTTGTGCATCCAACCCTAAAATCACATGGCAACCTCTGCTTCCCTCTGCGAAGGGCCTATCTTTTACTTTATGTTTTTACTTTATGCTTGAGTCAAGGTGATCATCACCTTTCCCTTTTTCGTTTTATCCTTTGGCAAGCTCTTCGTGTTTGAAAGATCATGATATATATATCCAATTGGGTATAAGTTAGCATGGACTATTATTGTTGACATCACCTAAAGGTGAATACGTTGGGAGGCAACACAATAAGCCCCTATCTTTCTTAGTGTCCGGCTGAAACTCCATAACCACAAGTATTGCGTGAGTGTTAGCAATTATAGAAGACTACATGGTAGTTGAGTATGTGGACTTGCTAAAAAGCTCCATTCTCGACTCTTTTTGATGTTATGATAAATTGCAATTGCTTCAATGACTGAGATTATAGTTTGTTAGCTTTCAATGAAGTTTCTGAACCATGCTTGACATTGTGAATTGATTGTTACCTGAGCATAAGAAGTCATATGATAAAATCTATATATGTTGCTATTATAAGAATGATCATGATGCCCTCATGTCCGTATTTTATTTTTATCAACACCTCTATCTCTAAACATGTGGACATATTTTTCGATTTTGGCTTCCGCTTGAGGACAAGCGAGGTCTCAGCTTGGGGGAGTTGATACGTCCATTTTGCTTCATGCTTTTATATCAATATTTATTGCATTATGGGCTGTTATTACACATTATATATCAATACTTATGGCTATTCTCTCTTATTTTACAAGGTTTACCATGAAGAGGGGGAATGCCAACAGCTAGAATTCTGGCTGGAAAAGGAGCAAACATTGGAAACCTATTCTGCACTGCTCCAAAAGTCCTAAAACTCCACGAAACTTATTTTTTGAATTAATAAGAATTATTGAATGGACGAAACACCTCAGGGGGCCCACACCCTGGCCAGGAGGGTGGGGGGCGCGCCCACCCCTACTGGGCGCGCCCCTTGTCTCCTGGGGCCCCTGGTGGCCCTCCGGTGTCCATCTTCTGCTATATGAACGCTTTTACCCTGGAAAAAATTGTGGGCAAGCTTACGGGACGAAACTCCGCCGCCACGAGGCAGAACCTTGGCAGAACCAATCTAGAGCTCCGGCGGAGCTGTTCTGCCGGGGAAACTTCCCTCCAGGAGGGGGAAATCATCACCATCATCATCACCAACGATCCTCCCATTGGGAGAGGGTCAATCTCCATCAACATCTTCACCAGCACCATCTCCTCTCAAAAACCTAGTTCATCTCTTGTATCCAATCTTGTATCCAAACCACAAATTGGTACCTGTGGGTTGCTAGTAGTGTTGATTACTCCTTGTAGTGGATGCTAATTGGTTTACTTGGTGGAAGATCATATGTTCAGATCCTTAATGCATATTATTACTCCTCTGATTACGAACATGAATATGCTTTATGAGTAGTTACATTTGTTCCTGAGGACATGGGTGAAGTCTTGCTATTAGTAGTCATGTGAATTTGGTATTCGTTCGATATTTTGATGAGATGTATGTTGTCTTTCCTCTAGTGGTGTTATGTGAACGTCGACTACATGACACTTCACCATTATTTGGGCCTAGAGGAAGGCATTGGGAAGTAATAAGTAGATGATGGGTTGCTAGAGTGACAGAAGCTTAAACCCTAGTTTATGCGTTGCTTCGTTAGGGGCTGATTTGGATCCATATGTTTAATGCTGTGGTTAGGTTTACCTTAATACTTCTTTTGTAGTTGCGGATTCTTGCAATAGGGGTTAATCATAAGTGGGATGCTTGTCCAAGTAAGGGCAGTACCCAAGCACCAGTCCACACACATATCAAATTATCAAAGTACCGAACGCGAATAATATGAGCGTGATGAAAACTAGCTTGATGATAATTCCCATGTGTCCACGGGAGCTCTTTTCTCATTATAAGAAATTGTCCAGGCTTATCCTTTGCTACAAAAAGGATTGGGCCACCTTGCTTCACTTTATTTACTTTCATTGCTTGTTACTCGTTACAATTTATCTTATCACAAAAACTATCTATTACCTACAATTTTAGTGCTTGCAGAGAAAACCTTACTGAAAACCGCTTATCATTTCCTGCTGCTCCTTGTTGGGTTCGACACTCTTACTTATCGAAAGGACTACGGTAGATCCCCTACACTTGTGGGTCATCATGGAGTTGTAGATTGAGAGGAGTACAAGGGTTATAACTGGTTCTGGTGTGGCGTGGGGCTACAGTCGATGGAGAATCACAAGAGGTGTGGAGGGGTGGAGGGATAGCTTGGCCGACGGTGCGGTAGCGCTTCGCAGCGATGCGTGCTAAGCAGAGTCGCTAGCCGCCGGAGGCCGGAACAGGCGGTCCCGGTGACGCTGGAGGAAGAAGACGAGAGATTGAAGGTGCATGTTGGTCGTTGGATATAAATCCAATGGATGTGGATGTCAGAATCATTTGTTGACTAAGTTGACAATGCCTTGTGTAGGCTTGGACCTATTGGCCCACATGTTAGCCTGCAAAAATGTGGCATATATTTAACCCATGTTTTCAAGAATACAGTCCATTTGCTGGGTTGGGTGAACAAATAATTTCGTGTCAATACAACCCAGTTTAATATTTTCTAAGAAATCCCAACCCATTTGCACTTTCTTGAAATACACAAATTAGATGGGATTGTTCTATATATAATGTTAGATTAGAAGGAGCAATTAATATAAAAAAATAAACAGGAGCGACACATTTTTTATATAAAATTAACAAATTAGCGAGTTATTGCTCAAAAGAAAAATGAGCGCGTTATTATTAGATTGGTTCTGAAAATCTTCGCAAGCTTTTGTACGCAATCACGAGGATTTTCCTTGCATGTGAGTCAAAAACAACCAGGATTTTCCTTGCCAACTTTTGTTAAACATTTACTTTTATAAGTTAATAAGACGTGGGATGTTTTTATAATGTATATATAAGTCTCTATTAAATATACGATAATAGTAATAATATAAATATATATAATGTGGTTAGAAGGGAAAACATAAATTGGACACAACATTATTATTCTTATATATAGATAAATAGAACATAGATCTGCGTTTTACTAAAAAAATACATTGGGCTGCCGATCTTTAAGAAAAAGTAAAACCTACGCTGGGAGGCCCATAGGCCGGTACGTACATGATGGACCTCAAAATATAAGTTGAAACCACTATCTCGGTATGTCGTGGGCTACGCATGTTAAAAAACAAAACCTAGGCCTAGCTGATACTTGTTCGCCCTTTGAAAAAAATGGTACCAGCTAGATCCTCGATACCCCTTTCCCGCAACAACAACAAAAAGTTCCCCGATACCCCTAAAAAAAGCTCCCCGATGATATCGTTGGAAATTTATTTCGTTTATTGACTATAAGTTGACAAACCCGTGGGCCCCAACGTCAGTATACAATTAGGAGGAAACTTTTTTTTCCAATGAGGCACTTGCTTGCGTATGGCTTGGACCTGGTGGGTCCCCACTGTTAGTCTCTCGGCGTACGGTCCTCTCTTGTTTCCTCTCATTTGTTGAGCATGTTGACAACGCCATACGCCGGCGCCATGGCGAGCGCACACGGACCGGAAAGAACCGCAACCGAGGAAGACGCCTTCATTCTGCAATCGGTGGCTGCAGCCCTCTCACCGAAAAGCTATACTGCCCGGGTTTGATTCCAGCTGGTGCAGTTGAAAAATATCTAACACTTGCCAAAAATTCGTCCCTAGTTTACCTAGTTTTTCGCACACTCAACATTGTCTTTCCATTTTGAAAATAGCATATCTTTTTGACTTTGCATCATATGAAGATGTGCTAAACGGAATGTTGATCAGCATGATGTTAACTTGTTGTTAGTTCCATTTTTTACCATGAATAAAATTTCCAACATTTTGTATCCATGTTTGAATAGTGCCTGTTGATTTAAATGCTCTGCCTCTGAAACATGCAGTTTCTTATTTGAAAATCACTTGGACAAGTAGCCATCAGCGGTGTTGGATTCGATGCCGCGCTTCTTTAATCCCCTAGCAGCGCGAGGGGGAAGTAAACTTCCGTCCCATGCTGCCGGTTGGGGAATGGAGCGAACTAAATTGAAGAGGGGGCCGGTGGCGCAACTGAAGAAGCACATCAAACGCGATTATTTTTCTCAATGGATGGCTCTCGATGGCGTTTTTTTACTTGCTTCTGCACCATACAACTTGTATTTTTAGCCTCCTAGTCTGTGGTAGACCAGCAGCCCATCTGCTAGGCGGGCCAGCCTACAGAAAGCAACACTCGATTTTTCATCAAGCCCCAAAAACAACGCAGTACTATGTTAGTTTTGAGGCCGAAAACATTATGATAGGGGTTGAGCAGGGGAGAGGGAAAGACAGAGAAAAAGAAAAAAAAGAGCTGATGTGCCGTTGATACCCTAACAAGTAGGTGCAATTCTTCTCGGGAAGGTGTGCCGTTGACACCCACACGTCACAAATCCCAAAGTAGACATACTAACAAGTTCACACACAAGTACAACAGAAAAGGTAAACATTCGTATCAAACTCAGGTTCACAGGACACGTTCATATTCATAGCCAACATTCACAATCAACAACTCAAAAGTTTCTTATATACACAAGTTCAGCATGTCTATGCATCCAAATGATTGATAGATCACAAAGAATATTCATAGATAATTCACGAAAAGATTCAGATATATGCATGTTCAGTATGTTTATGCATCCAAATGATTGAGAACACAATGAATATTATCCATGGACAAACTTTAATCACCTAGGGTACAGACTGCTAAATGGTGTTCAGTCTGAGGTACTTCTTGCTAAAATTAATGCTTGTACGAGTAAACTTTCAAGTACATAAGAGGCAGCACAGCCAATATGAACTTTGCTTGTAGGTTTTTCCTCGAGATAGTGGCCTCGATGCCAAGGGGCGAGGGAGGTTTGGGCAACTTGGCCACTACTTTCATCCAACTTGTTTACTATCTCATCTTGGTCCTGTTGCTCACCAAAATTCTACATTGTAGACAAGAAAGGAGGCGGTCGATAAAATGAACCACCCAAATTTTTTGTGCAGTTCAACTAAAATGGAGCATCCCTGGCGTGCAGACTGATTAAGTGCCAGATGAATATACGCATCAACCAACTTGTCTAGAATCTTTAGACTCCATGCCATACAGTTTGCTACCATATGTGTCGATAACCAAAAGGCAGAAGTTGGGACCAAATACTGGACTGCATTTTTCTAGGCTACGAGCCAAGCAATATTTTTGGCGTTCACTCCTAATACTTGGAGTTTGACAACTGGTTATCGCTGGTTGATACTCAAATGAATATACACACTTCTTCTTGTCAACATTGATGCTTGTCTGAGTGAACTTTGGAGTACATAGCAGCAGCATAAGTATTTGTCCATCAGATCTTTTTGTGTAGTTCTACTGAAATCGGCCAATGTAATGATTTGGTTGCGAATTCAGGCTCCAAGTTACTCCTTTATGAAATCACCAGACAATAGCACAATACCAAATTACCAATACATATGACAAGCACTATAATCAAGGTTCATGCTCCAAGTTACTCCTTTATGAAATCGGCAAACTGTAGCACAATACCAAATTACCAATACATATGACAAGCACAATAATCAGGATAAAGACCGGTACCAACCTGTGTGAGGTAGCATATCAATTACTATTTCCTTTGACTGGAAGCCAAGATAAGCGACTGACGGGAAAGGAAGCAAGCAAGCAAGCCGAGACAAAGCGACCAACAGGAAGGGAAGGAAGCGATCGAGGCAATTAAGCACCCAAAGTTTTTGTGCAGTTCCACCAAAATCGAGCATCCCTGTTGGCACATATATTGAGAGAGTGAGATTAATGTAATAGTGGGACTAGTTGATGAAACATACACTAACAAATAGAAGCACCCTCATTATCTTAATGGGTAAAGTTAGCAACATAGTAGTCTTGCTTAAAGAGAGGTATTACCTTATTTAATCAGTGCCAATTAGCTCAACACTCAAAGCATTGCCATGTATCATAGGTTGCAAAAGTTTAACGTGCAAAGATAAAGGAGTTTCTCATGAAAGTAGCAACATAGTAGCACGGTATATATAGGTACATCAAACTAATATGGCTAAAGGCCTTAGGCCGTTACCAACCTGAGCACAAAAGCTTATTCAAGTAGTCCCAGAAGAGATGATAAAGCACTCACTAGAATCACTCAATAATATATATTTTTGTGCACTTCAAATGTATGGTTGAAATAACTCTTGTTTACCAGTGGTGAGATTATATCGAAAGATTATCAAGAACTTCCAGCAGAGTTAAAGCACTGGCTGGGATACAATTCATTGTATTCTCTTGTGCAGTTCCACTAAAATGTACGATTGGTACAACATGATCCCTGTTTGCACAAGTAGGAACAAGGTGAAACATTCATTAGCTTAGTGAGAAAGGACAGAAAGACAATAGCATTATTATGTCATGACACTACCAAGATTCCCTCCCTGCTCCACCACGTGCTTCACCTCCACGGACACAGATATACAGGTACATGATTCAGCATAGGGTGCTACTAAATATTAGTTTAACTCCGACAAGAAAATTAGGCAGCAATAAATTAGTGCTACTTAAGTACTCCTGATTAATTAAGTGACCTTGCAGGAGAGACAGCAGAAATGGAAGGGCTCCCTGGAGGATCGTCTCACATGTAAGGGAGACATTGTCGGAGCCCTTGAATGGCCTCGACTGAGGCCTCGGCTTCAGCAAGATCACCTTGGCACTGTTGATCGTGTAGAACTGGGTTACACATGCATCCAGAATCCGGTTAATTAGTATGATGTGTTGTTAAGCCAAGTACTACTCTGCTGCATTTCTCTATCTATCTCTACTCTATTATCTATTACTCTTATACTCTTACAAAAAACAGAGTTGGTGATCTTGATGTTAAGTGCATCTCGATGTTACGTGCAACGAACGAGCATCTTGCTAGCCTTCCAAGTAAATTAAGACTAATAGCAACACAACAATACAATACCACTAGCAAGATGTCAGGATAACATAGGACAGTACCATCAAGTGATCTTCTTCATTTCCTCTTTCTTATTCTTCTTCTTCCTCTTCATGCTTAGTTTCTCTTTCTCCTCGCCAGTTGTTGAAACCAAGTACATGATTGGCCTTCTATTTCAGAATTGGTTTTGTCAGTGAGGGAATACAACTGTACTGGTAAACAATAGCATTATTTTCTCATGGCAGTCCAAAATAGAGATGAACACATGCATTAAATATCATTCTTACCTAACGGAAGGTTATGGTGCCAATTTGGATGATGAAGATTGGAACACAGATCTCCCTTTGTGCAGTTCCACCAAAATGAACCAACATTTCCATTCTGACATTCCAGTTAAACAACACAAAAGTCACTTCTTTTAAGAAGTGTTTTGTGCAGTGCACCGAAAGCTCCCAATAGCAACGATGTGAAATGGATATCCCTGTTTGCACAAGAAGCAACAGAGGAAACAGTCAGAGTCTCAAACAATTACTGGCAAAAAAATTGGATAAACTTGTCATGGCTTATAACAATGGCATGGCTTCATTTTACCTGGGGCATTAGATTAAGAACAGCTAAATATTTGCTATAAGGGCATGGGACATTGGGTGCACCAGCAGTCCAACACCATGTACCTAAACCGGGGCATAAAGTGGTGATTCAGATTTTGTTGCCCCGAGAAACAAACACCAAGAAACATATCTGGGTTGGTCCCATTTTTGTTCACTCTAGCCACCTACTCCTATGTGTGGATAGCAAATCTAGTCCTGCTCATACCACTGTGTAAAGTGTTTTCCCTATATTTCCCTTTTCGACCAAGAGACGGGTTGGATGACCGGTATGTACTACTTTCACCCCCTTTCCTTCCTGTTTGTACAAAGTCTGATGTACAAACTAAATTTTCCCCTTTATTTTTTGTTTGAACCAAGTACAAGATTCGACTCCAAAAAGTAGCTTTACCTCTAACAATAGAAAAAAAAGGTGATGTTGGACCATTCGATCGAGAGGGGCTGAGAGGTAGAAAATGATGCACATGCAGCGACATAGAGAGATCGGGAAGTAGAGCTAGGCCGGTTTCGAAGGAAGATATACCTGAAGGTCACCGAGATGCGGATAGGTGGGCGGCGGGAGGCCGGATCCACCCACACTAGGGCAGTGATGAAGGGATCAGAGGACCTCCCACGCCGTCGCTCGGCCAGAGATAACGGTGTGGCCGGTAGAGGGTCTCCTCCCTCACTGTCGATGACGGCCTAAACGCTGCCCTTCCTCCCCTTTTCCCGCGGAGGGGGATACGTCCGGATCTCTAACCAACGGTGAGGATAGAAAGACAATGTTTACCACTGTTATCTTGTTTAGATCTCGAGAGAATGAGAGTGTGTGAATAGAGAAACCCTAGCAAGCAAGCGCGGAGGCTCTGGCCTATATATATACACGTATAGTGGGGTAGTTTTATTTTTTCACTCCATCAAAACAATCGTTTAAAATTGTGTACGTGCCAGGTCGCTATTTTTTTGAGTTGTTGATTGTTTTTTGAGATAGCTACCCGCTTATTCCAAGTGGTGTTACGGTGTGCCAGGTCGCACTTTGTATCGTTCAAGTCCGGTACTAGACCCTCCATTAAGTGAACAACCACCGTCTCGTATAATTTGTGAACAAGCCCATGGCTAAAATTATCAGAAACATGGGCTATCGCAACATGCATTATTATTTATATTTTCTATGTGGGAGTATCCTCAAAACAAAATGTGAGAGTACAATATTTATTGGTCCCCTTTGTAATTTATGCTAAATTTTGACCAAAGATTTAACTAACAAAATGTTAGTGCGTGTTAACAAAAAGTTTATCCTTTGGTTTGTATTTGAACATAGTTTTCAATGATGTAATTTTTTGTGACATGCATGAACATTTTGTTAGTTAAATTTATAGCAAAATTTGGCATAGATTTATCATAGGGACCAATAAATTAGGACGGAGTACTATATATGACTAGCCGCTCTATCTACATGCGGGACGTCAAAGCATCCGAGTCCGCGTGCCATCCACCAAATCATAGCGAGGTGCTACAGTCAAGACTCACTGGTCACCCCGGTGTGGCCGTCATGACCTATCATATCACAAAACCCACACCTTTACCAGCATTGGTAAAGTGGCGTCGAAGTTAGACTGGACGAAGCAACCATCATTTCACTGGAACGATCGTTGAAGCCCTTTCTCCCCTTGAAGAAAACCACACTCCAGGCTACTCACTTCTGCCATTTTTCTTCTATACCAACGAAGGAAAGGTAGCGAATCAGTGATGCTACTATATTTTAATTCCAAGAATCTTCTTTTTGCCAAGCAACGACCGATTCTCACAGCCTATTCTTTTCCCCTTTTCATAGCGATTGTCGTTTCCTTTCAATTGCTTTTTGTTTGTAAGTTTATTGATGGATCCTGGAGCACTAGTATTGCGGAGCATCCCTCGCTCATCCCCAGGGACGTGCCTACATCTCCCTCAACACCACTTGGACCCATGACAAGAGCCCGAGCTAAGGCTATTGAAGATAAGGTGAACTCGCTCCTCTCTGAACTCCCTCTTCCTACTCACGAGACATGGCTACTACCTCATTCGGAGACTCTATGTGTAATCAGGTACATGGAGGTGAGCCAAGGATCAACTACTTGCAAGAGCCAAGACGGCGAGGACCCCAAGCATGTTGAAGAAGAAGAAGAGATGCTGCTGAAGCTACAGGCATCGGACGTCCGACCAAGCCCGGACGTCCGACGACTCCCAGGCCACGGACGACCGACGCCCTCCGGACGTCCGACAGCTGAGCATCCGAACCAAATCTACGGACGACCGAGACCACCGGACGTCCGACCGATGCACGCCTGAACCGAATCTACGGACGACCGACGACTTCCGGACGTCCGGACCGTCACGAAGCTCCGGACGACCGACCCCCTCCGGACGTCCGACGCGCCCACGACAGAGCTGATTCTACGGACGCCCGAGCCCGACCGGACGTCCGGACCGTCCCGAGCCTCCGGACGTCCGACGCCTTCCGGACGACCGACACCTGAGTGACCGCGCCTACGGCCTGGAGCCCTTGTACCCCTTCGTTTTGACTTCCATTTGCACTAAGACTATAAATAGGACGCCCCCACCTCCTGGTACGGGTAGCATAGGTTTAGCTCATATTTTGTGTGAGAGCCTTGCTCATCCACTTGGCTACTTCTCCTTGGAGCTCAGGACCTCTTCGGAGAAGATCCCCCAAGCGGATTCAAGACCCCTTTCTAGGGAAGACCATCAAGACCTCCGTACGGAGAAGAACTGTTCCTTTGTATCCTTACCTTGGTTGATTGTGGATCTTATGTCACTCTATGTTGTCGGTGATCTAGCACTCGTGTGATTGATTCTATGTCGGTTTAGTGATTCTCCCTCTCGTTTTCCCCGTGTTTCCCCTTTTTGCCTCCGTGTGTTCTTCGTGATTCCCCGTAGGATCCCCTCCAAACGTGAAAGATCGTCCATCTAGGGTTCCACCCTACATCATCTTGGTATCATGAGCCACGTTGATCACGTTTTTGGAGCCCCTACCCCGTGTTTTCTAGCTTGATTTTGTTGTTTTTGTCCTAATTCCGAAAATTCCCCACAAAAATAGCCCCAAATTTTTTTTGTAATTTGTTCGTGAGTTGAAATTTTGTTGGATTTGGTCCATGGATTTGTGTTCCTGCGTGTGGATCTAGCTTTCCCCACCCTCCCCACCCTTTTCCATCCACCAAATCACTCGATTTCGACCTCACCATCTCCTTCTTCCCCGAAATCTCGCAGTTCATCTCGAGCCCGATTTTCGCCCAGGCTCCGGACGACCGGAAAAGGTCGGACGTCCGACGACGACCGGACGACCGTAAAAGCCCGAACGTCCGTAAAACCCTGACAAAACTGAACTTTGTCAGTTCGCCACCACCACAACCCCACATTCCACCACCTCTTCCAAACCCACATACACCACCATCTTCCCCGATACCTCCTATGACGATTTTGACACAATTTGGTCTTTGAGATTTTGAGTTGTGGCTCCGTATCCTTTTGTGTTTCGGCTATCTAGGTACGGTTCGACTTCATCAACACCACGGCTCAACTTCTCGAGGGTCTCATCATCGCAAGGACGGTAACTTCGAAGACATCTTTGTCATAACTTGCAATTGCATTGATACCCACATTGTCCCTACTTTTGCGTAGCTTACCCATCGAGACTAGCCGTTGAGTATTGCAGGCAACGTGACTTGTGCACATTAGTGATCATACTCCATAGCATACATACCATACAATAGTGGTGCATATCTTGAGATCAACTTGTGTGTCACAAAGTTGTCATCGCATACACAATTGCTATCTTGGTTCGTGAAGTTTTGCATGAGAAAAGAGCTCAAAAGTGAAAGAGCCACCCAAGCTTTTAAGCAAAGAGGAAAGATAAGCAAAGAGCTTATAAGCAAGAACCATAGCATCATACAACATTAAGATTGTCATATTGGATCATCTTGGATCATTGCACCGAAATATCATACATATAGCATACTTGGGATAGAGATAGTTGCATTTTTGCCTAGTAGGTTGTGCACAAGTTTGCGTATCCGCCTATTTTGCAATCGTGCTAGCGTCTCTCTAGTATTGTGCAACAAGAGCATTTCGTGGTTTCCACATTTTGGCTCAATTTTGGATTGCACAATCCCATTTATCTATTTGCGTGTGTGTTTCCGTGTACCCATACTTGCTTGGTCTACTTGTTGCATTTGCAAATTTGTGAATCTTTTCCAACATTATTGAAGCTCACTTACTATTGCATCAAATTTTGTGCCACCATCCTAACCAAGCTCCACCATAAGCTTTTACGTGTGTAGGTGTGAGAACCGACAAGAATTGGTACCAACAGTGCTATTTCATTGTCCGCATTTGAGTGAACTTGATTCATCTTCAACTTCGGTCAAGGTACATTTGGTACACGTTCTTTTCCTTCTACCACTTACATTTTGCTTGAATGATGGATAGGCCAAGTTCTTCTACCACTCCACCTCTCATCGAGAACGACGATGACATGTCATCATTCGTCACCAAGAACCACCTATTTGGAGCTCAAAAGGCATTGCACCAAGAGCAACAAGCAATGAGGGACTACTTCGACAACAAATTCGACGCTCAAAAGCAAGAGAATGATGCAAGAATGGATGAGATCCGCGCATTGATGAGGAACCAGCGTCCTTCCACTTCTTCATCTTCAAGACGGAGCCGCTCAAGTCGACACTCCGACGACACCTTCTCCGACACAAGTACATCGTCATCAAACACTCTTCGTCGAGCTGCGCGTCAAGACCGGCATGCATCCCGGAACCCGCTACATGACAAGCATTCACATGAGCAAGTCGACGAGCATCTACATCATCCCGCACCACACCAAGTCGATTTTGCACAAGCTCAAGAACGACAACGACTACGACGTCAAGAAGAAGAACAAGCACGTCTACACCAAGAGGAACAAGACGCCGAGGCTCAACGTCTTCGACAACAACAACATGAAGCGCAAGCTCTTGAGTCGCAACGTGCCCTTCGGGATTCGAGCCGAGCCATTGCCAACCGCAATCACGAGCGGCGCAATCAATAGGAAGCCCTTCGAGAAGAAATCCAAGAGAGGAACTACCAAACGCGTGTGCAACGTCAAGCTCCACAAGGTCCTCCACAAGGTCGTCAAGCTCCACCTCAACCTCAAGTTCAACAAGAGCAAGTTGATCATGGACTTCCTCCGCGCCAAGAGCAACATGAGGATGACTATCCTCGATGTCAAGGACGTCATCATCACCATCGCCAACAACACAATGAAGAACAACGTTATGGAAAGCTCAAGTTCACAATGCCCAAGTTCAATGAAAGCAATGATCTGGAAGAGTACCTCTCATGGGCATTGAAAGTCGACAAAATTTTCCGCTTGCACAACTATGAGGAAGAGAAGAAGATCGCTATGGCATCACTTGAGTTCCAAGATTATGTGCTCATATGGTGGGAACAAGTACTTGAACGCCGTCAAGCAAGAGGATGTCATGCGAGCACGTTTTGTGCCAACCTACTACAACCGCGATCTCTTCAAGAAGCTACAACTCCTCAAGCAAGGAACAAAGAGTGTTGAAGAATACTACAAGGAAATGGAGATAGCCATGATTCGAGCCAATGTCAAGGAAGATGATGAGCAAACAATGGCACGTTTCTTGAATGGACTCAATCATCCCATCAAGAAGATTGCCGACTTCCAACCCTATTCCAACCTCATTGAGCTCGTACATCAAGCAACCAAGGCGGAACGTCAAGTGCAAGATGACTTCAAGTACGCCAAGTACTCATCCAAGACCTACGGCTTCTCCAACACCCAAGCTTCAACGACTCCTTCAACATCTACATCAACCAAACCTTCTCCAAGCAACGACGACAAGTCAAGTTACAAGAAAACTTCGGCAAGTTCAAGTCGTCTTCCTCCTACGACAAGCAACTTCAAGCCGCGTGCTTCATCATCTACTCCAACCGATGAGACCGTCAAAACAAGCTCCTTCAAGTGTTTCACTTGCGGCGGCCGAGGCCACAAGTCCTACCAATGCACGAACAAGCGCACCATGATCCTCAACGACGACGGCACATATGACTCAATGAGTGAAGAGGAGATGGAAGCCCTTGAGCAAGTGGCCATGCACCGGCGCGTGAACGAGGATGAAGATGATCAAGTCTTTTGTGATGAGGATTCGAGCCCCGCTCTCGTTGTCTCCAAAGTCTTGACACTTCAACATCAACAAGAAGAAGACCAACGATGCCACATCTTCCACACTAAGGCCGGCATCAATGGAAGGTCCGTCAAGGTCATCATCGATGGAGGTAGTTGCCACAACTTGGCAAGTGAAGAACTATGTTCCAAGCTTCAATTGGTCAAGAGGAAGCACCCGCACCCCTACAAGGTTCAATGGCTAAGTGACTCCGGCACTATACGAGTCGAGCATACGGTCCAAGTATCCTTCAAAATTGGTGCTTATGAAGACACTTTGGAGTGTGATGTGGTCCCAATGACCGTTTGCCACCTACTTCTTGGTCGACCATGGCAATTCGACCGTGGTGTCATCCACAATGGGCGCACCAATCATTATAGCTTCAAAATGAAAGGGAAGGAATATGTGCTACGACCTATGTCTCCTAGTCAAGTGATAGCCGACAAGCAAGCCACCAATCATGGAAAGACGAGTGAAAAAGTGACACACCCAAAAGTGAGTGAGAGCCACAAGCCAAATTTGAGCGCCTCTTCGCCTAGAGAGAAAAACCTCATCCTATTTGCCACCAAAAGTGAGATAAGAGAAGTGTGTGAGAACCCATCGAGTGTGATGCACTTCGTCCTTGTGTGCAAAGATGGAGAGCCAACAACTAACACCTCTCACGAGCTACCTTTAGTGTTTCAATCTCTTTTGCAGGAATTCAAAGATGTTTTCCCCGATGAGCTACCTCCGGGTCTACCTCCACTACGAGGCATTGAGCATCGAATCGACCTCATCCCCGGAGCGCCACTTCCAAACAAAGCTCCATACCGTGTCAATCCCGAAGAAACCAAGGAGATTCAACGGCAAGTACAACAACTCATCGACAACGGTCATGTACGTGAAAGCTTAAGCCCATGTGCCGTTCCCGTTATACTTGTGCCTAAACCCGATGGAAGTTTCCGCTTGTGTTCCGATTGTAGACCCATAAACGCCATTACCGTTCGATATAGGCATCCCATTCCTCGCTTAGATGATATGCTTGATGAACTTAGTGGAGCCAACTTTTTCTCCAAAATTGATCTTAAAAGTGGCTATTATCAAATCCGCATTCAAGAAGGTGATGAATGGAAAACCGCTTTCAAAACAAAATTTGGCTTATATGAGTGGTTAGTGATGCCTATGGGTTTGTCGGAAGCACCCGGAACTTTCGTGCGTCTTATGCATCATGTGCTTAGACCTTACATTGGAGTCTTCGTTGTGGTTTACTTTGATGATATCCTTGTGTTTAGCAAAACCATGAAAGAGCACATTAATCATGTTAAATCTGTGTTGCAAACCCTCCGCAAGGAAAGCCTTTATGCGAACTTGAAAAAATGCACTTTTGGCGTTGACAAAGTGGTTTTCTTGGGTTTTGTTGTCTCTTCCAAGGGTGTCCATGTTGATGAAACTAAGATTAAGGCAATTAAAACTTGGCCCCAACCCACCAATTTGCAACAAGTGCGAGTTTTCTTGGTCTTGCAGGATTTTATCGCCGCTTTGTGAAAAACTTTAGCACAATTGCCGCTCCTTTACATGCTTTGAGTAAGAAGAATGCTCCTTTTGTTTGGGGATCTTTGCAATCCACCGCTTTTGATGAGCTCAAGTCTTTGCTTACTCATGCTCCGATTCTTGCTTTGCCCAACTTTGAGAAAACTTTTGAGGTTCATTGTGATGCAAGTGGTACCGGAATTGGCGGAGTTTTGATGCAAGAAAAACGAGCCATTGCTTATTTTAGTGAAAAACTCTCCGGTGCTCAACTCAATTATCCCATCTATGACAAAGAATTGTATGCTTTAGTACGTGTGCTACATGTTTGGGAACATTACCTTAGACCTCATGAATTTGTCATCCATACCGATCATGAAACGCTTAAGTACTTGAAAGGCCAAACTAAGTTGAACAAGCGTCATGCCAAATGGAGTGAATTTATTGAATCTTTTCCTTATGTGATCAAGTACATTAAGGGTAAGGAAAATGTAGTTGCGGATGCACTTTCACGCATATGCACGCTTGTCACTAAACTTGAGTTGAATGTTATTGGTTTTGAGCATATAAAAGACTTGTATGAGCATGATCCTTCTTTTGCTACTCCTTATGCTAAGTGTTTGACACACACGTCTTGGGAACGATACTACATAAAGGATGATTATCTTATGAGAGCTAACAAACTTTGCATTCCCGAGTCTTCTCTTTGTTTGCTCCTTTTGCAAGAGGCTCATGGAGGCGGACTAATGGGACACTTTGGATGCGACAAGACTTTCGCCACGCTCTCCAAGAACTACTTTTGGCCCAAGATGTTTTGTGATGTCTCACGCTTCACCAACCATTGCTCTACATGTTGCAAAGCTAAGTCAAAAGCTCAATCCCATGGTCTTTACACGCCCCTTCCTATTCCTTATCAACCTTGGGAAGACATTAGCATGGATTTTGTACTTGGTTTGCCTAGAACTCAAAATGGCAAGGATTCCGTATTTGTTGTTGTGGATCGATTTTCTAAGATGGCACATTTCATTCCTTGCAACAAGATAGACGTTGCTTCACATATTGCCAATCTCTTTTGTAGGGAAATCTTGCGACTTCACAGAGTACCAAAGACGATTGTCTCAGACCGCGACGTCAAGTTCTTGAGTTACTTTTGGAAGACCCTATGTGCCAAGCTCGAAATCAAGCTATTGTTCTCTTCGGCATACCATCCTCAAACCAACGGCCAAACGGAGATAACGAACCGTACACTCTCCACTCTACTTCGCGTGTTGATCAAGAAGAACATCAAGGAGTGGGAGGCGTGTCTACCCATCGCCGAGTATGCCTACAACCGTGCAAGACATTCCACGACCGGCAAGTCCCACTTCGAGGTCGTCTACAGCTTCAACCCTTTGTCCCCTTTGGACATTCTACCTCTTCCTCTACAAGAGCGAACCAACCTCGACGAAAGTGCTCGTGCAAGCTACATCAAGAAGATGCATGAAGATACAAGGCACGCCATTGAGCGCCAAGTACAACGACTAGCGACCAAGCTCAGCATCAACAAGCAACCCATGGTATTCAACATTGGTGATCTAGTGTGGCTACATCTTCGCAAGGACCGCTTCCCCAATGAACGCAAGTCCAAGCTTCTACCTCGCATCGATGGACCTTTCAAGGTTCTAGCACGCTACAAAAACAACGCCTACAAGATCGACCTACCACGAGGCAAGTACAACGTGAGCGACATCTTCAACGTCAAGGACCTCGCACCTTGCCATGGTGATGCACCTTTTGATCCGAGGTCGGATCTCTCCCAAGGGGGGGAGATGATGCGGAGCATCCCTCGCTCATCCCCAGGGACGTGCCTACATCTTCCTCAACACCACTTGGACCCATGACAAGAGCCCGAGCTAAGGCTATCGAAGATAAGGTGAACTCGCTCCTCTCCGAACTCCCTCTTCCTACTCAAGAGACATGGCTACTACCTCATTCGGAGACTCTATGTGTAATCAGGTACATGGAGGTGAGCCAAGGATCAACTACTTGCAAGAGCCAAGACGGCGAGGACCCCAAGCATGTTGAAGAAGAAGAAGAGATGCTGCTAAAGCTACAGGCATCGGACATCCGACCAAGCCCGGACGTCCGACGACTCCCAGGCCACAGACGATCGACGCCCTCCGGACGTCCGAAAGCTGAGCATCCGAACCAAATCTACGGACGACCAAGACCACCGGACGTCCGACCGATGCACGCCCGAACCGAATCTACAGACGACCGACGACTTCCGGACGTCCGGACCGTCACAAAGCTCCGGACGACCAACCCCCTCCAGACGTCCGACGCGCCCACGACAGAGCTGATTCTATGGACAGCCGAGCCCGACCAGACGTCCGGACCGTCCCGAGCCTCCGGACGTCCGACGCCTTCCAGACGACCGACACCTGAGTGACCGCGCCTGCGGGCAGGAGCCCTTGTACCCCTTCGTTTTGACTTCCATTTGCACTAAGACTATAAATAGGACGCCCCCACCTCCTGGTATGAGTAGCATAGGTTTAGCTCATATTTTGTGTGAGAGCCTTGCTCATCCACTTGGCTACTTCTCCTTGGAGCTCAGGACCTCTTCGGAGAAGATCCCCCAAGCGGATTCAAGACCCCTTTCTAGGGAAGACCATCAAGACCTCCGTACGGAGAAGAACTGTTCCTTTGTATCCTTACCTTGGTTGATTGTGGATCTTATGTCACTCTATGTTGTCGGTGATCTAGCACTCGTGTGATTGATTCTATGTCGGTTTAGTGATTCTCCCTCTTGTTTTCCCCGTGTTTCCCTTTTTTGCCTCCGTGTGTTCTTCGTGATTCCCCGTAGGATCCCCTCCAAGCATGAAAGATCGTCCATCTAGGGTTCCGCCCTACATCAACTAGGCAAAGAGTTGCCAGTGGACAACCCACTCGAGGCAGAGATCTCCAGGAAGCGAGCACCGACCAACGAGTTGGCCATGTCGGCAGGCCAACCCATGGAGACGAAAAACTCCAAGAAACAAGTATTGGCCAAAGAGTTGACGACGTTGGCGGACGAACTCCTCAAAGAAAGCTGGAAGTACAGCATGGGCCCCACCATGCCTACCCCAGAAACACTAATGGCCACCTATGAGAGGCTCAAGGCCGAGTTTGAGGAGATAGTCACCGTTGAGGAGTATTTCCCTAGCAAGGCGATGGCCCCGGGAGGGATGGGATCCCCCCGGGTGAGCTGCACAAGGTAAAAAATAGCTTACCATAGTTGTGGTTTTGATTACTTGCAATGTGCTTGCTAATATGTTCGGGTTGTGCAGGTGCCGATGGACGTACTTGATGATTCCGATGTCACGGTTCGTCCTATGGACAACGCCCTAGAGATCCTTTTTGATGTCGCGGTCCGTCCTGTGGACATCGCCCCAAAGATCGATTCTGACGCCGTTGTCCATCCTGTGGACATCGCCCCAGAGATCGATTCTGATGTCGCGGTCTGTCCTATGGACATTGATAACCCACAAGTGTAGGGGATCGCAACAGTTTTTGATAAGTAAGAGTGTCGAACCCAACGAGGAGTTAAAGATAGAATAAATATTCCCTCAAGTTCTATCGACCACCGATACAACTCTACGCATGCTTGACGTTTGCTTTACCTAGAACTAGTATGAAACTAGAAGTACTTTATAGGTGTGATAGGATAGGTTTGCAAGATAATAAAGAACATGTAAATAAAAAGTAGGGGCTGTTTAGATAATGATGCAATAAAGTAAATATAGAGAGTGTGGAAAAGTGGTGGTAGG
Source organism: Triticum aestivum (assembly GCF_018294505.1). Taxonomy (NCBI): domain Eukaryota; kingdom Viridiplantae; phylum Streptophyta; class Magnoliopsida; order Poales; family Poaceae; genus Triticum; species Triticum aestivum. Next base: position 528,372,382 of record NC_057810.1, on the reverse strand, counting down.
AGTTGTGGAATTGTCCCTAAGCAATTGACTATGTTACTAGACCGGTAATCACTATTGCAATTCTATTTGAGGGAGAGGCGTAAGCTAACATACTTTCTCTTCTTGGATCATATGAACTTATGATTGGAACTCTAGCAAGCATCCGCAACTACTAAAGATTCATTAAGGTAAAACCCAACCATAGCATTAAAGCATCAAGTCCCCTTTATCCCATACGCAACAATCCCCTTACTCGGGTTTGTGTTTCAGTCACTCACGCAACCCACTATAAGCGAATCATGAACGCATTGCAACACCCTACAGCGGGAATCCCTCACGCTTGCGCGACACAGAGGGCACCATAAGACAGCACCAATAATAAAATATGCAACTCAAACCAATCATAGCAATTCATCAATCACCGATAGGACAATGAAAATCTACTCACACATCATAGGATGGCAACACATCATTGGAAAATAATATGAAGCATAAAGCACCATGTTAAAGTAGAGGGTACAGTGGGTTGCGGGAGAGTGGACCGCTGGATACAGAGGGGGGAAGGTGATGGAGATGTTGGTGAAAATGACAACGGTGTTGGTTAAGATCGCGGTGATGATGATGGCCCCCGGCAGCGCTCCGGCGCCACCGGAAGCAAGGGGGAGAGAGTCCCCCTTCTTCTTCTTCTTCCTTGACCTCCTCCCTAGATGGGAGAAGGGTTTCCCCTCCGGTCCTTGGCTCCCATGGCTTGGGAGGGGCGAGAGCCCCTCCGAGATTGGATCTATCTCTCTGTTTCTGCGTTCTCAGATTCTACCCCTTCACCGTTTCTTAAATATCCGGAGATCCATAACTCCGATTGGGGTGAATCTTTCGCCCAGATTTTTCTCATAAAATTAGCTTTCTTGCGGCAAAAGAAGAGCATCAACCACCTTACGGGTGGCCCACGAGAGGCCAGGGCACGCCTGCCTCCCTGGGGCGTGCCCCCCTATCTCGTGGCCACCTCGGACACCGTTTCGCGTTGATTTTTCCTCTGGAAAATCCCAAATATTCCAAAATAATTCTCCGTCCGTTTTTATCCTGTTTGGACTCCGTTTGATATTAGTTTTGTGTGAAACATAAAACATGCAACAAACAGGAACTAGCACTAGGCACTGGATCAATATGTTAGTCCCAAAAATAGTATAAAAAGTTGCCAAAAGTATATGAAAGTTGAAGAATATTGGCATGGAACAATCAAAAATTATAGATACGACGGAGACGTATCAGACATCGCCCTGGAGATCAATTCCGACGCCACTGTCCGTGCTGTGGTCATTGCCCGAGAGATTGATGACAAGAAATAGTTGGTCGTGCTAATCCTTCGAGGTAGTTTGCATTGTGTTTAATTACCAGAATGATGCGTGTTATCAAACCATCTTAGGGCTAGTGGACTGTCTTGTGTGGGCGGTACTTGCTAGTTTTGTTTGATAGTGAATCATCCAAACCCTCTCCGAGTTATGGAAATAGATGTATCCTCACCAGCTTTTGATGTAATATCTGGCATGCTTACATGTAAGTTTGATCTGTTTATCATATTAGTAGGGCTTGTTTGATGATTCTTGGTGTTAGTAGGCCAGCTACTTTGCGAGCTATAGTACTTGGAAAACACTCACTGAAGAGAAATGTTGGGACTGATGAGCTCATGGTACGCTTATAGGTCTGATCCGTCATTGATCGGCAAATAGCCCAAGCTCCTAAAATTGTGGGCTTGGTGATCGATCAAACAATAGTCCACAATTATACATTGATTCACATCAAACTCAAAGAGTTGGTTCATGTATACATTCATGCCTCATTTAGTTCATAGGGTAGGAAAATCGTAGCAATAGGAAAGTCATAGGAAATGAGATGACATGTATATTAAATCCTACGAGTAGGAATAGGAAAGGATATGCCCTTTGATTCACATCATAGGATTTTTTTCCATTGAGTCTAGGCTAATGTTTATTTTCTATGAAATGTGGAGGATAGGAAGAATTCCTCCATAGGAATATGATTCCATTCCTATAAACCAAAAGGCTCTACAGAAATTTTTCCTATAGAAATCCTATCCTATGAAATTCCTACAAGAATCCTCTAAACCAAAGGAGGCCTCACGTTAATAGCCAGCAAAATTGGCACGTACTTGTAACAAGCGTGAATGTGTAATTTTTTTGTTGGAAGCGTGAATGTGTAGTGATGCCGTACTTTAGGAGTGGCTACAGGGAGTGTTTACGTGTGCTAGAGGGGTTGTGGGATGGAGAGAGATCTAGAGAGAGAGAAAGACCCTCTTTCTACTCCTAATCGTTAGATTGACAAAGGGTATTTTTAGAACACAAAATCATAGCACTACAGAGACGTACAAATCCCTGGCGGGCTAGTTTGGCCTAGTGGGTTTCAGTGATATGACGTGCTACAGTGTCGTCCAGTCTTCGCGTGTGGTAACAGTATTACGGGTACAGTAAGTTTTCTTGAAGAAGCAAAATTCAACGATGTCATGATGGTTCCTTCGTCCAACCAACTTACAGTGGGAAAGGTTGGGCCTGCGCTACGATTGGGGTGGACCAGGATAATTTTCTGCATGGGAGGTGGACCAGGATGGTCGACGTCCCACATGTCGGTGAATTAAAGTATTCTTTGCTACGTCGAGGACGAGTAACGAGTATTCATTGTTTATTTTTTTATGAAAGCTAATATATCCACTGTCACGACGGAGGAGTGTGAAACACGGCAGCCCAGTGAACTTGGCATGGGCACAACTCCCTCATTCCTCATGTACCATAGTGTTGACTATAAGGTTGGCCATAAGGTTACAACTTTTTTTCACTTTCTCTCTATTTCCTCTCAGATGTTTTTACCTTCTTTTTTTAGACACAATTGTTTTTATACCTCTTTTTTTAGAATTAGTTTTTTTATACCTAGGAGCACGTGTAGAGACGGGCTCTTGCAGAGCCCACTCCTTGACTTTGTCAATGCCCCTCTCTCCTCTACATAAGCAGGCTTATAGCCCAGTATTGTACTACCTACTTGCTATGAATGTGGGCAGCTGGTGTCTGAGGGGGGAGCATGCACGGGACGGGGGAGGGGTTTTCTGGTGGGCCAGGGCGGTCAGAAGCGGGCTTGGAAGCGGTCCGAACTCCCGCATGGCCCACCTCACATTATCACCATATTTCTTGGAGTCCATGCGCGGCGGGCGAGCGATCTCTTCTCCCTCCCCCATCTCTCTCTTCTTAGCCGACACCCGCCGAGCGATTAGATTTCAGCTATCGATGGTTTATTCAATTGCAATCCCACATGTCAGCGAAAATGCAAGACAACATGTGTCCCCTTTGGTGAGCGATGTGCGAGCCAGACTTTCGGGGGTGCGATGCGAATGCGACAGGCGTGCTTTAAGTGTGTTGCCTTTTCCGTTTGAACTTGCAAAGCATAACATTTTCGTGCGATCGATCGATAGAATCCAGAACAAAATGACGAGGGCGGGGCTTTCCCGCGCGTTAGGCTAGTTTTAGTGGTATGACGTGCTACAGTGCAAACAAAGCAAATTTCAAATTAACTGGAGGAAATTCATTACATTTTGAAAACTTTTCCTATAAACTGGACGAAATTCATTACACGCACAAAACATACTAAAGCCTACTGTAAACTAATCTAAATGATGGTCGGCGCCCGACCATCATGTCTGGCCATGAGCCCCGAGAATTGACACTCCGGCTATTGCCTTTGCCTCCTCCTCACCCGCCTCGGCTTTGTCCAGCGCCGCCTCGATAACCTCCTCCTCCAGAGCACATGGTTCTAAAGATTTCCGCCTCCACGTCGACGTCAAGCGGCTAATCAGCCACCGATGTTTACCCCACCAAGCTTGGCATCGAGTGAGTGAAGGAGCGGTGGCCTTCCCGAGACCAGAGCGGTGGTGACCTACCATGTACTACTCTTCCTCGCTGCTGGCTGTGCCCACACACGAGTGCCGGCTTCGTGGTCGTGGCGGCGGAGGGTGGCCGGGGGGAGCCGGCGATGTCCTTCGTCTGGTCCTCCAACAGTACGTCCAAGAGAGCTTTGGAGCGTGCCCGAAGTGGAGCCGCCGATGTCCTTTGTCTGCTCCTGCGACTATACATCCAAGAGAGATTTGGAGTGCCAGGAGGCCATGGTTGGACTGGTGCCGACAGAAGGAAGGGAACTAGAGGAGAATGACTGTGGGTCTTTGGCTATGGCTGGGAGTTGGGGCTGAAGTTAATATAGCGGGCGAATGGCAATGAGTCGGGGCAGACGGATGGACGGCTGGCGCCGGAGTAGATTCGTCGGAAGCCGTGTGTCTTTAATGTCGGTGGCGGACGGACAGATGGCCGTGGTGTCGTTAACACAGAGCAGTCGCTTGCACCGGGATGCCGCGCGGGTGGTGCTCTCTCGGCCGGCACGCTGCTGCAATGCCGACGCCAATGAGAGGTCGCGTCGAGCGTGAATGCGGCATTGACGTTCTGGATCCGCGGTGGCCGATTCAGGCGGGAAGCGCGCGCTAGCGATGGAAGGGGTTTCGGTAGGCCGGGGCAGTCAGATGTTGGCGTGGTGGTAAAATGTGAACTCATGGATTACGAGCCTTTGAAGCGTATGCGACACGTATAGACAACCAGGCGTCCATGCAACCGCTCTTGTCGCCAGCTAGCCTTCGACGACCACCATTAGGCACCACACAACCATGCATAACTTACGAATAATGGACAAATCGATCAAAGATACACTCGTGCGTAGTGGCACTATGATCGATCGCTCACGATACATATATATCTACCATAGTACCCTCTCTAGCTAGGTTGTTTTATAGATTGTCGTTGTGATGGATGATATACATGAGCAAGGAGCCAAGTCACATCATCGCGTCGTGTGCAGAGCCATGGGTAACGTCGAGCAGCTCGGCGCCAAGCACGAGTATGACGTTGGTGTTGAGCCAGGTGAATACATGCTTGGTGTTTGCAGAGGCCGCCTGCAAACGTCTTTGTTTCTGTGAGACCGCCATGGCGCGTAGGTCACGGGCTCGCCGTTTGCGTTGTGCCATGAGCAGGACTTTGATTGAGAGGGCGACGTGCATGCATTATCATGGTTTGACAGCATGAGCGTGAGTGTCTGCACGCGTACATGCTACTTGCGTATATGGATGTTGTGCGCTAATGTGTGCATCACGTATAATATAAAAAATCGGTTTATGCATTTAACACAAAGTATTTCATTTTCATTTGGCTGACGAGTGTGCGTTGCAGCGACGAGTCCGTGGTTTGATTCCTCACATACGCATAATCTTGGTTTTTATTTCTTTCTCCACTAACAGGTGGCCTGCATAGATAGATATATACATAACACGAGCTGATGAGGCGCATGCGGACTGTTTGGCTGGTCAACCAGACAAATACGAAGCTATACGATGAGCCTGTGACTGTATAATCACCATACCTCATATACAATGATCAAAGTGAGGTATCGAGACAAGTTCGATGTTCGCCAATGCATTTTACTTGGTAATAAATGACCAGGATTGAAGGGGAATCCAAATTTCTTTTGTCTTCTGTCCTTGAACTCTTGACAAACCAATGCACACTAATATGGTTGTCTGGCCACTCCGCCCCAGAGCTCTCACCAAGCGTCGTTCATGCCACCGCGCCGCACACTAATTGGTAAGCAAGTGATGGCATCCCGCCGCACCAAGGTCCTCGCCGCCCACGACCGCACACAAAATGGTAGGGAAACGATGGCATCCCGCCGTGCCGAGTTCATCACCACTCGCGACCTCACAACTACGTGGGCGGACTTTGAAGCTGCCAAGGCCGAATGGGCGATAGAGCAAGAGGCGGCCAAAGCTGCACAGAGGGAGTGGAAAAGGCAGAAAGCACTCAAGAAAAGAGAGGCCCGCCGCCGCAAGAAAGAAGAGGACGCATGCGCTACTGTGGAGAGCTCGGCAGAGATCCAAGCACGGTGGGGTGTCGCCGATAAAGCTGGGAAGGAGAACGACGGCGTCTGGCCAACATGTGAGAAGTAGTAGTACTAGTAGTAGTGTGTGTGTGTCTGTGTCGCCTGTACATTTGTTCAATTAATTACGAGCATGTACCAGTACTAGTTACTATTGTAGTTCTTAGAGAAAATTACCAATACATTAGCCTAGACTCAATGGAAAAAAATCCTATCCTATGCATCAAATGGCATCTCTTTCTCTATAGGAATTGAGATGCATGTCATCTCACTTCCTATGATTTTTATATTCCTATAAAATTCCTATCCTATGACCGAAAGGAGGCCTCTGCTGGAGTACAGTACTACTGTAGCTAGCAGTACTGCTTGTAAAGTGGTTTTCTTCAAGAAGCGGAATTCAACAAAGTCTGAGCAACTTCATAGTGGGAAGGTTGGGCCTGTGATTTGACGGCTCATTAGTCATTATTACCGCAGCACGACGACCGGGGTGACTCTCCCTTGGAGTTCTGCGTGCATGGAAAGTGGACCAGGATGGTCGATGTCCCACATGTCGGCGAACGGAAGAATTCTTTTCGATATCAAGGAGCAAGGAAACCGCGTGGTATAGTATCACTGTTGATTTATATTTATTTTTTATTTTTGCTAAAAGCTAGCATTTCAACTCTTACGACGAAGGAGTGCCAAACAAGGCACGTGCTGGATGTCCTACACGTCAGCGAAAGGAGTGGGACATGAACAGCGGGGTAGAGCGTCTCCACTTCTTCCACTTCTAGGTCGGAGACCACATGTAGTATTAGTGGTATGAATGATACAAAGTGCGACCCGGAGATAAAGACACGTTTAGTTGGAAGGTCTCGGGCAAAACTACTCAATCATTGCACTCAGTTTCCTAAGAAATTGTGGTAAAAAATGTTACTTGCAATGTATGCATCTGTGACCAATAAAAAACTAGTACATGCACACAACGATATAATGGACATTGTAATCTCAACATGGGATGGGGAGCTCTAAATTTGAATTTAAAACTTATAAAACGAAAAACTTCAAAACAAATGAATAGGAAGAGAGGGAGTATATCGTAGGACATCCCATATGAAACAAGTCCCATGGTTTGTCACCACGAAGATGCGGTTAGAAAGGAGCACGACGCCTTCATACTCGCACGGCAACAAATCGGCTGCAGACAGCATGGTCCACCTTTGACCGCCATGTGCAGGGTTCGTGAAAGCAATCGCGATGTCAAACACCGCGATGAGAGTGTATTTTTGGTTGGCGAGCGACCTTATCAGGGCTTCCAGGATTGCTATCTTCTTCAATCTCACCGTGGTTCCATCGTACCAATTCAGGCGATGGCCCATTGCATGGCTGATCCCAATGTTGGACAAAGGTTCTACGGGAACGGTGTCACCGTTATAAATGTTGTGGAAATTGATGTTGGTACCCTCCCGTACATATGCAAGCCAATCTCCAATGGCACCAAGCCTAACCTGTGACATAGCGGGCAGCGGGGGAATTAGTAAATGGACACGGAAGTAGTCTTTAGAATGCATTTACTACATGATCAGACTCATTACTTACCTACTCATTGGACAAAATCCGAGTGCCCCTCAACATCGGCATCTCAAGGGGCATCAACTTGCAACTATAGCCATGCCGTGCTGGAGAGACCCCAAGGAAACATCCTTGTGCGTTGCACGTAACATCAAGATGCATTTTTATGAGTAGTTTATCTTGTGAGAGAAAAGGATGAACAAGGGAAGGCCTTATTTGCAAATGTGGAGAGGGGTGTGGGTATCTTTTTGCAAAATTGCCATAGTTTCCTTCCTACCATCAGATATAAATCGAACACCCTATATTGCAGGGTGGCAGGCACACCATCATCACCAACTCTGTTTTTTATAAGATAATACTAGCAAGATGTCCATGCATTGCACGGAACATCAAGATGCATTTGTATGAGTAGTTTATCTTGTGGGAGAAAATGATGAACAAGGGAAGGCCTTATTTGCAAATGTTGAGTGGGTGTGGGTATCTTTTTGCAAAATTGCCATTGTTTCCTTCCTATCCGTCAGATATAAATCAGGCGGCTTATATTGCAGGATGGCAGGCACACCATCATCACCAACTCTGTTTTTTATAAGAGTAGAGATAAAAAAAGAAGAGTAGTAGAAGTAATAGAAGAAGAGTAGATATAGAGATTAGGGAGCTGGCGGGCGGTTCGTTGTACGACACGTTCGCGTCCATCCACTAGCCCGGAATTAAAGCATGCACGACATTTACAGCGACTGGGATTAGTTGTTTTTCGGGCACATGGATCAACACGGACTAGCGGACATGATTGCCCTTTTTCGAGCACGCCTTCGACAAGTACGTGCATGACATGCGTGCATGCAAATCTTGTAAACCGTGCAAAGCGGAGCGGTAGGCTGTCGAACTGCAGCCTGCATGTTGTAGCCATGTCATCCACACGCAACCTAAAGGCCAATTCGTACTCGGCTGGACTATACTGTACAACTATGCATTGTTTGGCACGAACGTTCCTTGGAGCTCGTGCTGCAACTGGCATACTCCACAGCCCGCTTCCCTTCTCCTTCCTCTTCCACTGCCCGCGCACATCAGTGAGAAGCGACCGGTCAACCCTTATATAGGAGTGCTAGCACAAAAAGATGCATGCATGACCACTAAAATTTCCTTTCTCTTGTCTCTATGAAATAAATGTGGCGTGAAACTCAAAGCCCTTTAAGTCTGAGTATAATGGAAATCATCTTCCTCCTCTGGCTCTGCTTCACCCGCATTGCCATCCTCCTGTTCCGACCCCGTGTCGTTGTTCTCCTCCTCCAGCTCCGCATGCTGCTCCACCTCCAACGTCTCCTCGTCCGGCTTCGGCTAGTCTGGACTTTGGAGGCAGGCCGGCTATGATCCGGGCTTCGCGCCACCTCCAAATTAAAGTGCCACTCTAGCGGGAGTATGGTGTATGTCGTAACCTTTGGTCGGGCCATGGCTATCAGGCGACGACGACTAGAGAAGAGGCGGCCGGAGGGGAATGAATGCAGCTACTATCTGGGTTCGCGGTCCGGCTTAAATAAATGTGCACCATCATGTGTACTCGCGGGTGCAAAAATTGTAACAGACGGTTCTGCTTAAGGGGCGTCACGTAACTCGTATGTGTGTGAGATTCTGAGAGACAGTGTCAGGGAAACTGATCCATGAACACCTGTGGGACCGGCGGACCGAGCCCCTTTCGGTTCGGCGGGGGGCGGAGATCGCACGAAGAGCGGATCGAGGCGAAGCACACAAGCAGTTTACCCAGCTTCGGAGCTCTCCGGAGAGATAACACTCCTACTGCTGCATGTCTGAGTGTATTGAGTTCTTGCTCGGGAGCGCTGAGTGCTACAGTACACACTAGCTGCTAACGAGACCGAACGTGAGTGTTTTTCTGCCTCTCCCCCCCCCCCCTATGTTGTGCATGGGCCTCCTTTTATATGCTGAAGGGGTCACCGACAGGTGGCAACGTAGATAAGGGTAAAAATGGAAAAGGAATTGCGGTTGGTACAACCACCTGTACAGTGTATCCTACCTAACCCTGATGGCAGGGGACAAAGGCATTAAATGCCCGTCTGCATCGCCCAAATAGTGCAGAAAGGGACCGTCAGGGATGCCACCGCTCGCCACGATGGCAGTCTTGTCAGCGTCGCTTGCCACCGCGCACCGCTGGCTGCACAGCCTCCTGCCACGTGCGCCTGGAAAGGCCCCAGGGCAACACATTGGTGGATGTGCTGGAGCGCGGGTACAGAGTGGTAGCTTGCCGCGGCAAGCACCTTACCGCGGCCATTGTCTTGTCGCGTCCGGAAGCTTGTCGCTCGCTGGGCCTTGCCAGGACGCGTGGCGCGTCATGGCAAGTTCCTTGAGATTCCTTGGTTGGCCTTCCCGGCAAGCTCCTCTTGCCGGGGCCTTGTCTCCTTGGCTTGAATACTTTGTTCTTGAATGGTTCCAAAGGAACCACGGAGGACCTTGGCGGTCACCCGGCAAGCCTTGCCGCGAGGTGCTGCGACTGCCCGTGCGCAAGTTCGGGATACTAGGGTACCCCTACTCTAGTACACCAACAGGAGCCCCCGGGCCTGGGCCACACATGGCGCCGAGCGCTGTTGGGCCAGGCCCAAAACAGGGCACGGGCACGCGCGGCCTGGGTTACGCCGTATCTTACTCCATATCCACCGCACCTTCCCCGAACTGCACGCGTCGAATGCGGCGTCGTGGGAGAGATCGTGGGTGGTTTCTTTATTCGGAAAGACGGAACGCCCGCCCCCTCCCTCTTTATAAGCAGGGGAAACAGGGGCAGTTCGCCCATCTCGCCAGTTGCTACTCCAATCTCAGAAATCTCCGTCGCTCCCCCCTTCTTTCCAAAGCTGAAAGAGAGCAGCGCTCCGCTCCCCATCGCTACCAGCATCACCAACGCCGTCGATCTCCCCCACCACCTCCGCCATGGCTCCGAAAGCCGACAAGGGGAAGGTCGTGAAGTCGGCTGAGGCGCAACGGCTCGCGGCGCTGCGAAAGGAGTGGGCCATCTCCCCCCCCCAGCTCGCCGCGAAGGAGCTGAGGGAGTATTACTACCTCTTCTGGTCGACAGAGACGCGAGCGCATCCGCGCACGAAGGTACTTCCAGCTGCCGCTTCGGAACTGGCTCCGAATGGATACCCTTTCTTCGCGTTGTTCTTCTACTGCGGGCTCTGCCCGCCTTTCTCTGAATTTTTCTGCGGTATCATGAACACCTAAGGGTTCCGCCTCCTTGACTTCACCCCCAATGCCGTTCTGACCATGGCAGTTTTCGCACATCTCCGCGAAAACTTTGTCGGAGTCCATCCAAATGTCGCTCTTTTTCGCCACTTCTTTATGCCCCGAGTTGAGAGAGGAGAACCTTTATCCGGCGGAATCGCCTGGATCTCAAGAGCTGGCAAGAAGGAAGCTTATCTGGAGGGAGAGTTCCGCAGCAAGTGGGAGGAATGGAGAGCAGAATGGTGCTGGATTGTCGAGGAGAACCCGCAGCCATTCACCGCCCAGCGCCAATTCCCAATAGCGCGCGACAACGATTGGAGCAACGTGGCCCCGGAAGACGATAGGCTGAAGATTGCCGTCACCCGGATCTTACGCCTCCGACTTGCCGGGCTCGCGCCGTTGGCGCAGATTTTCTTCGCCGCCGCATCGCCCCCCTGCAGGAGAGGAGGAGACCCGCCTGGGAGTTTCGGAACGCGGCGGATATCATGAGGCTGCGCCCGGGCCTGAACTTCAACTTCACTGTCCTGGAACTGTATGCGATGATCCTGGAACTGTTCAAGCGCGATCCTCAGCATCCTGAAGCGTTCATGTTACCGAGGGGTGTCGTTCCGCTGTGCAACAACTCCTCGCTCGACCGCATCCGTGCAATGATGCCGCTGTGCGACTCGCATGGAATTGTCCCAACTTGGCAAGAGCCTGTAGACGTCGTCGTGCAGGAGTTCTTTGACGGTCTGGTAGAAGTGCCGGTCCGCCCCGATGAACAGAAAAGCCTCACCCGCGACACCACCGATGCGGAGATGCAGCGCATCGCCACTAGGCTGGAAGAGGCGGCAGGAGCCGCTGCCGCGGGTGAGTTTGGATTCACCGTGGAGGAGGCAGAGGCAGCAGAGGCGGCAAGCCTTGTCGAGCGAGAGGAGTTTGCCTGCGAGGAAGAGTTTGTCGGGCCTGAAGCTAAGTCGAGCGAGCCCGCCGAGGGCGCGAGCGACTCGTTGAAGATCGGCTCCTCCTCCTCCCCACCTTCAGCCAGCTCGCCGCAAGCGGAGCCCCCAGCTCCACCAAGAAGGCGTCTCCGCAAGGCCGGGGACGTAGCGGGGCGGCAGGCAAGTCAACAGCTGCCGTGCCGCGCGACACGCTCTACCGCGGCAAGCACTGTTGTCGCGGGAGCGCCTCACGCTGCTGTGGCAACTGGAGCGGGGTCTTCCCGGTCCACCGCTACTGCTCCTGCCAAGCGGACAAGGGAACCTACTCCTCCGCCTCGTCGAGCCGGACTTCGATCTCTCCGCGCTCAGCTCCGACGAGGAAGAAGAAGAGTAAGATTCTTCGCTGTACTTGTAGTTCTTCAATTCTTGTTGTTTTGTCTTGTATCTAATTTGCTTTACTCTGAACCCATTCCTTTTCAGGACTCTGGCCCAGAGAGCGGCGAAGAGAGCCAAGGTCCCGGTGATTTTCATCGAGGACGAACCCACCACGACAACAGGGGGCGTGTCCGAGACCACCTTGTCGGACCCGGCAACTTTTCCCCAAAGAAGCCCCCAACGGAGTCCCCAGCGTAAGTATATGGTTTACTTCCTGCTGCCAGGCACTCATGGGTGCTCTTTCTTTGCTGATATCTGACTGTTGGTTTGTGTAGGAGCAGAGCAGCCTCACCAGGAGTACCCGGAAGCCGCTCCCGAAATGCCATCTGCTTCGACTACACCGCCAAGGGAGGATTCCCCGGCAAGGGAGCGTTCTCCGGCAAGGGAGAATTCTCCGGCAAGGGATAGTTCTTCGGCAAGGGACAGCACCAGCGATCCTCCGATGGTTGAGACCAGGACTGCGGATCCTAGTACAGGTAATCCACTTGCTTGAAAACTTCCCTTTGGTTTTTCTTCTTCTGATTTTCTTTTTGAATATATGCTTGACTTTTCTCCTTGTTCGTCAGATCCATCTGCCACGGAGCCGATGGAAACCGAGGTCGCCGGCGAGGAGAACGTGCGTAGCAATACCGACGATGCCATTGCCACCAAAGGAGAAGCCGGCGCTGAGGATCCCGCCGGCGAAGAGGCCGCCAAAGCTGCCGCTGCAGAAGCTGGCGAGGGATCCGCGGATCGCACTGACGGCCCCGAGGCCGCAGGAGCGTCAGGTGCTACGCCGACCGCCGATCCCTCCGCCGCTACTGCAGCGCCAGGCTCCGAAGAGCCCCAGCCCGACGCCTATCTGAAGGCCGGCGACGGCATCTTCATCAAGCTCCCCTGGGCGTCAAGCTCCAGGGCGCCGGTCGAAGGAGAGATCTTGGATGGAGAGGTGGTCGCCTCCGCTGGGCTGACGCTGGTCGACGCGCCAAGCAGCAGCAGCGACGAGCCTGAGGAGGAGCGGCTGCTGCAGAAGCTGTTGTCGCTTTACCGCGCCTGACAAGCCAAGCTGGAATCCCGAGAAGCACTTGTCGCAAAGGCGGGAGTGGACATCGAGAAGCGCACGGAGGAGCTCCGAGGTCTCAGGCAGGAAGCTCTCCGATCCCTGGCAGAGGAGCGGGAGCAAGTCGCCGAGGAGCGGAAAGCCTTCCTCCTCGAGAAGGCTGAAGTTGAAGAGCAACAGCGGCTTGTTGCCGAAAAGCTATCTGCGCAAGAAGGCGAGTTGGCGCAGCGCAAGGCCAACCTTGATAGCCACGAGGAGGAGCTTGCCGCGCACGAGCAAGCAATTGGCGGGGCTCTCAAGGAAGCAAAGGATGCTGCCGCAGCTGCCGAGGCCGCCAAGAAGGAGCTGGAGACGAAGATGGCGCAGCTGGAGGCCGATCTCAAGGCGAGCGGCGAGGAACTTGCCGCGCTCAAGCGTGAGCGCGAGAAGGACACCGCTGCTCATGGCGAGCTGCAGGGTCGTCTCGCTGAGAGGAGCAAAGAGCTTAGCGCCGCCAAGGACTCCAACGCAGATCTTGAGTTGAAGCTGGCCACTTTGACCAAGACGCTGGACGGCGCTAGGGAGCAGGAAGTGGCCTTGAAGGAGAAGATCAAGGCCGACGAGGCGCTGCTGGCGAGTGCTGCTGCCGCCCAGAATGCTTTTAGGGAGACTGTGGAGCACTGGACCGAGGGTCTCGTGAATGTTTCCGCCGCCATCGACGGGGAGCTGGCGCAGCTGGGGATGGAGGACCTAGGGTATTCTTCCGACGAGCACCTCCAACCCAGCGCCAAGCTCAGCTTGTTCTTCAAAGGCGTGGCGACGGCCCTCCAGCGACTTCGGGAGAAGATCCCAAAGCAGCTGGCCGACGAGTCACGCAAGATCTGCGCGGGAGTTCTTCAAAAGGTGCTGGTGAAGGTGGCCTTCCGCAACCCAGGCCTCAACCTCACCAACGTCCTCAGGTCCCTGCCGCCGGATGCTGATCTGGAAGCGCGCAAGGCCCTTGTCGCACCCATTGTGGACAAGGTGAGTGAGATCAAGAGGGTTGAGGGCGATCGCGTAGATTAGGCCGCCCGTTTTATCTTTTTCTTTGTCGCTGCTGGTCATGTCATGAAAACAATCTGTTAGAGCTGCGACAAGCTATCTTGTAATATAACTCTATTTTGGGTAGAGATTGATGTGTTATTTCCTTTACTTGATTCCTTCCTTTGTATGTTTTTGCCCTACGCTTTTAGGGAACTTGCGGCGCAGGCACCTTAGCCGCGAGCGCTGAGTGCGGGACATCAGCAGCCTGCTGGCGGTGCCGCTTCCGACAAGAAACCTTGTCGCAACTAGTCGCAGCTCACTTAAGTTGTTGAGCGGACTCGAAACAAAGTAAGGGCGCAACTAGCTACGAGTTGGTTCCTCCGCGCACAAGTTTTCCATACAAAGCACGGTCGTTCGAGGAAGATAACTTAAAAATTAAAACTGATTGCTCAAACTTTGGCAACTTAGCTTTTCTGTCGTTTGCTTTCCGGTAAGGTGAAACTTCCTTGAACGATGCCTGGTCCACACCATTATCTCCTCCTTTCCCCCTGGCAAACTTGTGGGCGAGGGAACCTTCCTTTCCTTTTTGAGAAAAAGAAAGAAGAGAAAATAAAGATATGGAGCCTTACGGCTCGTTATTGCTTACTGGGGGTAGGCGCTGCACAAAGTGTCAGATAACGCATGCCAAAAAATAGTATAAAGCATGAAATTGACAAGATGTGCGAAGCACGTGAGCTTTACTTATGCATGGGGTCTGTGCCCGGCTTTGTACGAAGGATTACATGCAACATCGGCAAGACTTGTACAAAAGGTGGTTGCCGGAAATGGTTCCGGCAACCGCGCCCTACGGGTAAAACTTACGAAGATGCTCAATGTTCCAGGAGTTGCTCACCGGAATGCCATCTTCGGTCTCAAGGCGGACAGCGCCAGGCCTAGTGACTCGTTTCACCCGGTAAGGGCCTTCCCACTTCGGCGTCAACTTGTTGGAATTCTTGGCGGACTGAACGCGCCAAAGAACAAGGTCGCCTTCCTCGAAACTTCTGGCATTAACTTTGCGGCTATGGTAGCAGCGCAAAGCTTGCTGGTATCGAGCAGCTCGTACAGCGGCCTGAAGACGGTCCTCCTCAAGGAGCAGCGCATCATCTTGTCGCAGCTGCTCTTGCTCAAGCTCATCATAAGCGAGCACTCGAGGTGATCCGTATACGAGTTCCGTGGGGAGAACTGCCTCTGCTCCATAGACTAGAGCGAAAGGTGTCTGGCCAGTGGCTCGATTTGGCGTCGTCCTGATTGACCAAAGAAACACCGGCAGCTCCTCAATCCAGTTCCTTCCGCACTTGCGCAGCCTGTCGAAAGTCCTGGTCTTGAGCCCGCGCAACACTTTAGCATTTGCCCTCTCCGCTTGATCGTTGCTTCTCGGATGATCAACAGAAGCGAAGCATACCTTGGCGCCAATATCTTGGACGTACTGCATGAAGGTGCGGCTCGTGAATTGTGTGCCGTTGTCGGTGATGATCCTGTTAGGGATCCCGAAACGAAAAACAATCGACCTGAAGAACTTGACTGCTGACTGTGCTGTCACCTTCCTCACTGGTTCCACTTCCGGCCACTTTGTGAACTTGTCGATTGCAACGTACAAGTACTCAAAGCCCCCGACAGCTCGGGGAAAAGGGCCGAGGATATCGAGCCCCCAGACCAAAAATGGCCAGGATAAAGGGATCGTCTGGAGAGCTTGAGCTGGCTGGTGTATCTGCTTGGAATGGAACTGACACGCTTCACACTTGGTTACTTGTGCAGTTGCATCCTGGAGGGCTGTCGGCCAAAAGAAACCTTGCCGAAACACTTTGCCGGCAAGTGCTCTTGCGCCAATGTGGTGACCACATATGCCTCCATGTATCTCTGCCAACAGCTTTTGTCCGTCCTCCCGGTGAATACACTTCAATTTCACGCCATTGAGTCTTCTTCTATACAGTGTGTCGTCGACAAACTGGTACATACTTGACTGCCGGGCTACTCTTTCTGCTTCTTCTTGCTCTTCGGGAAGTTCTCCTGTCTGAAGGAAACGGACAATCTGCTGTGCCCATGCTGGAGCTTGTGGCTCGACAACAAAGACTAAAGGCACATCTGCTGCTGCGGGAACATTCGCTTCTACAGCGAGAACCTGCGGCTCAGCCGGAGCTTGACGTTCCCCGGCAAGTTTGCCGGAGCAAAACTTGTCGGGAGCGTCTGCTTCTACGAAACAAACCCTAAGGCTTGCCGGAGCAGACTGCTCCTCAGCACCTTCGGTGTTGATCTTGAGGACCTTCTTGGTGGCGGCTTCGGGGAGCTCTACCGGAAAATAGTCACCAGAAATCAACTTCCTCTTCTTGCTCTGTCCAGTTGATGGCGTTACAGACGGTTGAGTCAGCTGGAGCACAAAGATCCCTGGTTCCACAGGTAACTTAAGTGCGGCGCACTTTGACAGGCCATCGGCAATATCGTTCTGAGCTCTTGGAACATGTTCCATCTGTAGGCCGTCAAAGTGCTCTTCTAGCTTTCTCACTTCATCAATGTAGGCTTCCATCAACGGACTCTGATAATTCTTGTTCACTTGGCAGACGACAAGCTGTGAGTCACCCCTGACAATGAGCTTCTTGATCCCAAGGTCTGCTACGATCCTGAGACCGGCAAGCAAACCTTCATACTCTGCGGTATTGTTCGTTGCTTGCTCCTTGGGAAAGTGCATCTGGACTACGTACTTGAGGTGCTCTCCGGTGGGTGCAACGAGTAGCACGCCCGCACCGGCGCCTTGCAGCGAGAAGGCACCATCAAAGTACATCAGCCACTCTTTGCTTGCTTCCTTGATGGGGATGCTCGTTTCTAGAATTTCTTCATCTTGTGTTGGCGTCCACTCTGCTATGAACTCTGCCAATGCTCTGCTTTGGATAGTTGAAGTGCTCTCAAACTTGAGGCCAAAGCTTGACAGTTCCAGTGCCCACTCGACAATCCTGCCTGTTGCTTCTGGATTTTGCAGTATCCTCTTCAGCGGAAAACGAGTGACGACTGTGATCTCATGTGCTTGGAAGTAATGGCGCAGTTTTCTCGAGGCCATGAGAAGGCCGAAAAGCAATTTCTGCACACCAGAGTACCTTGACCTAGCCCCTTGAAGAAGGGAACTGACAAAGTAAACTGGGCGCTGCATCATTCTTTTCTGCATCTTCTCACGCGCCTGCGCAGATCCATCTTTGTCGGGACCAGAGCTTGTCGATGAAGTCCCCTGCTTGTCGCTGGATGCATCTGCCGTGGTTGCTGGCTCATCATCCGCCTCCCTCTCCGCTACTAACGCAACACTAACCACTTGGTTGGTTGCCGCTATATACAGCAGCAACTTCTCTTGTGGTTTAGGTGCGACAAGTGTTGGAGTGGAGGACAGGTATCTCTTTAAGTCCTGCAGCGCAGCCTCCGCTTCCGGAGTCCATCTCATTGGTCCTGCCTTTTTCAATATTTTGAAAAATGGCAGGGCGCGCTCAGCAGATCTAGAGATAAACCTGCTGAGAGCAGCTACACAACCGGCAAGTCTTCGTACATCCTTGACGCGCTTTGGTGCTTCAATCTGCTCAATGGCCTTGATCTTGTCGGGATTGGCTTCAATTCCCCGCTGAGACACGAAGAACCCGAGAAGTTTGCCGGAGGGGACTCCAAACACACACTTCTCGGGGTTAAGCTTGAGGTTGATCTTGCGCAGATTTGTAAAGGTTTCGTCTAAGTCTTGAATCAGAGTCGCCTTGTCCTTGCTCTTGACCACTATGTCATCCATGTAGGCTTCCACATTTCTGTGTATTTGCGGTTCAAAAGCGTCATGGACTACCCTTGCAAATGTTGAACCAGCATTCTTTAAACCGAAAGGCATCCGTACGAAACAGTATGTGCCACATGGGGTGATGAATGCGGTCTTCTCTTCATCCTCTTCTGCCATGAAGATCTGATGGTATCCTGAGTATGCATCAAGAAATGAAAGCAAGTCACATCCGGCCGTGGAGTCAACAATCTGGTCGATGCGCGGCAAGGGAAATGGGTCTTTGGGACAAGCTTTATTGACATCGGTAAAGTCGATAAAAAGCCTCCATTTCCCGTTTGCCTTGCGCACAACTACAGGGTTGGCCAACCACGTAGGATGGAGCACTCCTCTGACGAGGCCTACTGCTTCCAATTTCTTGATTTCTTCTGCGATGAATTCTTGGCGCTCCACTACCTGTTTCCTGACTTTCTGCTTGACGGGCCGCGCATGAGGACAGACAGCAAGATGGTGCTCGATTACTTTCCTGGGAACACCGGAGATGTCAGACGATTGCCATGCAAATACGTCGACGTTCGCCTGCAGGAACGCAACGAGCGCGCTTTCCTATTTAGGGTCGAGAGTGGCACTGATGGTGAAGGTACCACCAGTGCCATCCTCCTTGGCGGACACCTTCTTGGTCTCTGGTGGAGCTACCATTGTTTTCTTACACTTGCCGGTGGAGCTCGATGGTGCGTCCTCGACGGTAGCGCAGCACTCCGAAGAGGTGCGCTTGCCGGAGTGGGCATCAGAACTCTTGCCGGACTTGGTCTTCTTCTTCGCCCCGGGAGCTTCAACGGCAAGTGACTTGCGATCTGTTGCGGCTGCTGCTTCCCGGTAGATCTTGTCGGCGCAGATAAGAGCATCCTTTTTGTCGCGAGGGACAGAGATGACACTTATCGGGCCTGGCATCTTCAGCATGTTGTATGCATATTGGGAGGCTGCCATGAACTTGACGAGTGCTGGACGGCCGAGTATCCCATTGTAAGGCAATGGAAAGTCAGCAACGTTGAAAGTGACCCTCTCAGTCCTGAAGTTCAACTCGCTGCCAAATGTCACCGGCAATGTGATCTTTCCCTTCGGCTTGCTCCTTCCCAGATTGATGCCTTGGAATGTGCCTCTTCGAGCTCCCCATCAGGGATCTGGAGTTTCTAGAGTACCGCGGAGGAGATCAGGTTCAAGCCGGCCCCGCCATCAACTAGCATCTTAGTGACCTTGAGGTTGCGGATAGTTGGTGAAACTAACATCCGCAAGCACCCGACCGCAGTTATGCGATTAGGGTGGTCCTCAATATCAAAGATGATAGGCGTGCTGGACCATTTCAGAGGCTTGCGTGACTCGACGGGTGGTTCTGCTGCATTGACTTCCCGCACCCACTGCTTGAGCTGGCGGTGTGAAGTATGCAGAGAAGCACCGCCGTCAACGCACAAGACCTCTGTGGCTCTCTGGAACTCCTGCTCATCGGTCTCGTCATCATCCATATCTTCATCGTCGTTGTCATCTTCATCCTTGTCGCGGCCGCGGGGAGGTCTGTCTCCTTGCCGCTGCTTGGCCTTGCCGCGGCGTCCTCCTCGGCCGGGACATTTCTTGCCGGCTCCTCCAGCACCTTCCTGGGCCTTCTCCTTGTCGCGTCGCTCGTATTCAGCCTTTTGCTGCTCGACAAGCTGCTCGACCTTCTTGCAGCTCTGGAGGTCATGGCCCTTGGTGCGGTGGATCTTGCAGTACTGCTTGTTGGTGCCGTCCTGCTTGTCGGCGACCGCCACAGCCTCCTCGCCAGAGCTACCAGCTTTGGCTTTCTTGGCGCCACCTCCGTTGCCGGACTGCTCAACGACTAGCACATCTTTGCCTTTCTTCTTCCTGTTGTTGCGCCGCCGGTTTTTTTTTTGCCGGGGTAGTGTCCTCACTATCAGATCCTCCTTCTCCTATATTCTCTCCGAGAAGTTTCCTCCCTTCCTCAGCACGTGCACACTTGTCGGCCAGGGCATATAGCTCACTGACGTCTCTGATCTTGCACATCGCCATCTCCTCCCGCATCCTGCGGTTTCGCACGTTCTAATGGAACGCGCTGATTACCGCGGCAGGGTGGACATCTGGGATGTTGTGCTGTACACGACTGAATCTCTGAATATACTTGTGCAGGGGCTCTCCTTCCTTCTGGGCGAGCAGATGAAGGTCACTCTCTTGGCCATGAGGCTTGTGGCCGCCTGTAAAGGCGCCGACAAACTGATGGCATAGGTCTACCCAGGAGGATATGGAGTTGTCCGGCAAGTGCATGAGCCAAGATCTGACATTGGGCTTGAGCACCAGCGGGAAGTAGTTGGCTAGGATCTTGTCGTCCCGCCCCCCGGCAGCTTGCACCGCGATGGTGTAGATGCTGAGGAACTCCGACGGATGCGACTTGCCGTCGTACTTCTCTGGTACATCTAGCTTGAAATTCTTCGTGTTGGGCCACTGGACTTGCCGCAGCTCACGAGTGAACGCAGGGCAACCTACCGCATACGGCAAGTCGCCTGGTTCCCCTGGCGCATGCATGTCGACAGAGGACCCAGCGCGCTGGTCTCATTGATGCCGCGCTTCTCTTCGGTGCTCGATGCGAGTACGAGCGTCTTCTTGCTGTCGTTCGTGAAGAACTTGGCGCTGATCGCGACGAGCTCGTGGATCTGATGATGCGGTGGAGTCGCTGTCGAGGTGGATCCGGCAAGTCAGCGATCTTGGCCTTCGGGGTGGAGAGTGCATGGTGGTCGCACCCCCACCGGTTTCATCGCCATCGGCTCGTGCCTGGTAGTCCTGCCGCGGCAGCGATGCACTCGGCTGCCGCGGAGTGTCGCCGTTGGCGAAGCCGATGAGACTCTGAATGGTGGCCCTCCATTGATCGATCTTGTCTGCCGTTGGAGGGTAATCCAGGAGCAGTTGAGCTCGCGCCAAAGCTTCTGCTGGAGTGGTGGGTGGCAGTGGCGAACGGTGCGAGGAGCGGGATATGCTCGGACTTCTAACTATGTTAGAAGGAGGAGTATCCCGTCCAGGCGACCGTGTCTCGCTCGTGCCAGCACGTTGGCATGCATGCTGGTCTTGAGCACCCCGAGATCCACCAGCTCGATCTTGGTCCAACAAACGTATGGCACTGCGAATACCATGACGCTGTCGATCCTGCGCCTCCTGAGACGGGCGCGGTGCATGTACGGACGCCGAGGTCTGCGCAGCCTTGTCCTTGGACCTGGCAGCACCGTGAGCTCCCTCGTCGACGCCCGTTCTTCCATCGGCGTCTACCCCACCACTCGTTTGCTCCGGTAGTGGTGGGATCGACGTGGACGGAACAGCTGTCGCCGAAGTCTTCTTCTTTGGTGGCATGTCGATGAAGAAGATGAAGATCTAGCTCGTGTGAACACCGGATCAGGTTCACACAACCTCGACGCCCCCCTACCTGGCGCGCCAAAGATGTCGGGGAAACTGATCCACGAACACCTATGGGACCGGCGGACCGAGCCCCTTTCGGTTCGGCGGGGGGCGGAGATCGCACGAAGAGCGGATCGAGGCGAAGCACATGAGCAGTTTACCCAGCTTCGGAGCTCTCCGGAGAGATAACACTCCTACTGCCGCATGTCTGAGTGTATTGAGTTCTTGCTCGGGAGCGCTGAGTGCTACAGTACACACTAGCTGCTAACGAGACCGAACGTGAGTGTTTTTCTGCCTCTCCCCCCCTACGTTGCGCATGGGCCTCCTTTTATATGCTGAAGGGGTCACCGATAGGTGGCAACGTAGATAAGGGTAAAAATGGAAAAGGAATTGCGGTTGGTACAACCACCTGTACAGTGTATCCTACCTAACCCTGACGGCAGGGGACAAAGGCATTAAATGCCCGTCTGCGTCGCCCAAATAGTGCAGAAAGGGACCGTCAGGGACGCCACCGCTCGCCACGATGGCAGTCTTGTCAGCGTCGCTTGCCACCACGCACCGCTGGCTGCACAGCCTCCTGCCACGCGTGCCTGGAAAGGCCCCAGGGCGACACGTTGGTGGATGTGCTGGAGCGCGGGTACAGAGTGGTAGCTTGCCGCGGCAAGCGCCTTGCCGCGGCCGTTGTCTTGTCACGTCCGGAAGCTTGTCGCTCGCCAGGCCTTGCCGGGACGCGTGGCGCGTCGCGGCAAGTTCCTTGAGATGCCTTGGTTGGCCTTCCCGGCAAGCTCCTCTTGCCGGGGCCTTGTCTCCTTGGCTTGAATACTTTGTTCTTGAATGGTTCCAAAGGAACCACAGAGGACCTTGGCGGTCACCCGACAAGCCTTGCCGCGGAATGCTGCGACTGCCCGTGCACAAGTTTGGGATACTAGGGTACCCCTACTCTAGTACACCGACAGACAGAGTGCATGTGTGCGACTCTACTCTTCGGACATGTAGTTGCATCGGGGTATAAGTATAATGGTATTACACTTTAGCTAGTGATTTGTGTGGCCATGTTAACGTGGTTGTGTAAAAAAATTGTCACTTCCTGCTCACGATTTGCGTTATATAGTTATGAGAAGTTGCTAACTACTAAAGTAAAGTGGAATTTGTCCATGTTATACCAGTAAATTAAGGTGTTTGTTTATCATACATGTAAGATTGGAGGAAGGGTGGTAGGAACAAATGCTCTGCCTAGAGCATGTGTG